>NC_138766.1:33106673-33451673 GCF_965113315.1 Podarcis vaucheri | reverse complement strand
CGCTGCTCTGGTTCGCCAGAAGCGGCTTAGTCATGCTGGCCACGTGACCGGCTCCCTCGGCCAATAAAGCGAGATGAGCACCGCAACCCCAGAGTCACTCATGACTGAACCTAATGGTCAGGGGTCCCTTTACCTTTACTTTATGAGGCAGTTTGTATGACTATCTCAACCCAAAAGGAGGGATGTTGGGCCTAAATATTAAAAAAGAGATGATGATGAACTTCTGATGGTGCCCATTGGGACTGGTAGGGCAGAAGGCAGGGACCCCGACAACAGGAGGTGCCAGAACCAATGGCAGACGGAGCCAACCATTGGTAGTTTTGTCCCCATCCTCCTCTGTGCTGATTCCTACAAACCTGAAGCTGTCTGCACACCATACCTTTAAAGCTCATTCAATGAATTCTGGGCACTGCAGTTTGTTAAGGGCTGCTGGGAATTATAACTTTGTGAGGGATGAACTACAGGGCCCAGAATTGTTTGAGGGAAAGACTGTGCTTTGAATGTGCTTTACATGTATAGTGTGTATGCAGACTAAGACAGAGGAAGCGAACAGGCAGTCGACTGGTTGTCAGATGGCAGGAGTTGGGGGTGGTTAAAGTTGGTGGGGCTGTGCCCCATATGCCCCAATGAAACAACCACCAGTGGGGTTAAATTCCAACTTCCATTACCAGCAGGGAGCATGGCACAATGGAAGGTGTTCTCCAACTACATCTGCAGAGCCACAGGTTTCTGATCTCTGCCCTAGATCTAAAGTTAAATTCCAGGACCTGGATAACTGAGTGATGAAAAACTGTTCTGAAGAAAGTTTATAATGGTGTTTTAATTGCTGCACTTTTATCTTCTCTTATTTTATTTTATTGCATTGTTATGATGTAGGTAAAGGTAAAGGTAAAGGTACCCCTGCCCGAACGGGCCAGTCTTGACAGACTGTGGGGTTTGTGCGCCCATCTCACATCTATTGGCCGGGGGCCAGCGCTGTCCGGGGACACTTCCGGGTCACGTGGCCAGCGTGACATCGCTGCTCTGGCGAGCCAGAGCCGCACACGGAACGCCGTTTACCTTCCCGCTGGTAAGCGGTACCTATTTATCTACTTGCCCCCCGGGGGTGCTTTCGAACTGCTAGGTTGGCAGGCGCTGGGACCGAGCAGCGGGAGCGCACCCCGCCGCGGGGATTCGAACCGCCGACCTTTCGATCGGCAAGCCCTAGGTGTTGAGGCTTTAGCCCACAGCGCCACCCGCGTCCCCCAATGATGTAGAGGGGTCAGCAAACTTTTTCAGCAGAGGGCCAGTCCACTGTCCCTCAGACTTTGCGTGTGTAGGTCCCCAGGCCACCCCTCAAATAATTTCACACATCACACGTAATTTTAGTTTTGGTTTTGGGGCCATATTTTGGCCACAACTTTATTAAAATACAAAATCAGTGAGTGGTTGTTTAGACATTGGTTATGACTATCTGTCCCCCTGCCTGGGACAGAACTGACATACCAAGGTCCGATCGGAAGCCAGTAGAAGGGAAAGTCAAAGTCGGGGACCATTTGAGCTAAGCGTCGGACCCACGCCACTCACCCCAGCAGCTCCCCAAAGGCTTGCCGGCCCTGGTCCCATGACAGGGATTGGACGAAATCGTGGCAAGCCCCAGGATTCCTTTAACGGAATTCCCTTCAGCGCAATAGGAAGGGCAGGCACAGCCTATCCTGACCCCTCCACCACCAGCTTTTTATAACCAATGCCTAACCACAACCTTACAAGTTGTGACGAATTGCTAAGTAGTAGGCAAAAACCAAATGGCACAGCCAATCAGCCAAATGGCAAAATTCCTACTAGGCCCCTGCAACAAGGCAGGCGACCCCATGACAGGCAAAGCAAGGTCAACCAGAAAAGAGGGCAGGCGGGCGATCCGATGCACTCTGCAAAAGAGAAAGGAAAACCAGAGTGCCCCAATATTTAAAGACTCTAGTCCCACCCACCCAATTTGCAACATACAATTTGCCTCAGCAACCCGGTTATCCAATCAAAGCACCAGGCAACAACCATTAACCTGCCTGGCAACATAGGGCTGGCTTGGCAGCCCACACCGCAACACGCGCTCTCATTTAATTGGAGAACGCGCTTTGTGGTGGGCCAGACTATATATATTGGGGGGGGGGGAATGAACGAATTCCTATGCCCCACAAATAACCCAGAGATGCATTTTAAATAAAAGCACACATTCTACTCATGTAAAAACACGCTGATTCCTGGACCGTCTGCGGGCTGGATTTAGAAGGCGATTGGGCCGGATCCGGCCCCCAGGCCTTAGTTTGCCTACCCATGATGTAGATGCTCTAGCCACCCCCATCCCCCTGGAACTGGAAACGATGAAGGTAGGAAAGAAAGGTTTTTAATAAAACACTTCATACTGTCCCCCTTGCACTCTATCCTTCTTACACACACACACCCTCAGTAGACCCAGGGCCATAGTTTGCAAGGCCTGGCAGATTTCATCTTCCCTTGACAGGGCCTATCAGCCCAGAACTTCACATATGTGAATTTCGATTGCATTTAGAAAATGTTTTAAAACTTGCCATTAGCGGGCTATTCTTGTTTCACCATTAAATCACTCTGCCAGGATTTGACAAATTAGTTTTCAAATAGGTTCTCTGAAAATAAACTGACCTCACCTTCCCTACAATCCTGCTAGTTGAGTGCTCTTGGGCGACTTAGGAGAAATATAGCAGGACCACCCAGTTTTTTTCTCTTTGCCTGGGACTGAGAATGTACATTCAGTTAACTGTTTGGCTTGCGATGGTTTTCAGCAATAATTTTTTTCCTGCCAGGCACGGGTTCACCATCATATTGTTTAACAACCCCAGCTGTCAAATTTTAGCATATGTACCGGGGAGGTGGATACTGTTCTAGGTGTGAGGTCCTGACATAGAGCAATTTCTGGCTACCCACGGGAGTGGTATAAGTGTGTCTTATATTGCTTTGCTATGGCAATGGAAAGTAAGAATATGTACAGGTAGAAGTCAGGCTTTGTATGAAGAAAGTGATAGATTTCTACTACAGTGGGACCAGAGAGGCAAACAGCATTGTAGATGGTCTTCTTCTTTATTATTTATGGGCATTTATACACTGCTAATGCAAAAGTTTCAAAGTGGCCTGCAGCATGTTAAAAAACGAAGTAAAAGATACTGTCAGGGTTACTTCCAGATCCTAGCTCACAGAGGATCACGCTAGCCAGCGATCGTTAAATAAAAGTCTTTATTGAGTTACAGTCTCCATTCTCGAGCTGCTGCGTGCAACCCTACGTCTTATGCTTAGATCGGCGAAGCTCCGTCTGAGTCTCCGCCCCTTGCGCACCAACTTAATATCCTAGCCCTGCTCCACCTTTTCCGCCTGACAGTTCTCCTCTGGGTCCCTCTGCCCCCCTGGGTCTCTTCCTTCCGGGATTCTTCTGACGCTGACCCCCCTGACTCTCCTGTCTCCTTGCGCCGGGCTTTAGGACCTGGCTCCCTTTCCGGGCTGCCTACTGCGCCACCTTCCTGTGCATTTGAACTTGGCGCGCGCGCCCAACCTTCCACTTTCCGTCTAACCGTCACTTCGCTCCCTGATGAAGGTGTGGCCACTCCTGACTCGTGCCCTCCCTCCTATTGCGAGCTGCCAGCGCTTGATCCCTGGCGCTCCTCCTCTTTCCTACTCTCTGGCGGTGACGCTGGTCCCGATCTCCAACTGCTCCCCTCTGAGTCCCCTCTGGCTCTATCTTCCTGGGGTGTCCCCCTAGTCTCCCCCCTTGCCCTGGCCACTGGTGCTCCTTTTTGTGAATCTTCTGATTCACTGGAAAGACTCGGAGATCTCGGGTCGTCGTCATCACTCATCCTTTCTTCTGCCTCCTCCCCCTCGCTCTCTGTTTCCTCCCTTGCCCTCGCCTCTGCTCCTGAACCCCTGACATCCATCCCCCCCTCGAAGCCCCCTCTTCCCCCCTCCCCTCCTTCCGGTGCGGGAACTGGGTGCTGCAGTGTCAAGGGGACGAATTTCGGGTACAGTTCGCTTCCCGTGGCGGACCTCCATCCGAAGTCTTCCGGTTCTTCCTCCCTGCTCTCGTCGACGACGGTCACCTCTGCTTCCATCTCTGTGCCGCCGTGCTCGAAACCCTGGTCGTCCCCGAAAACGTCCATGTCCGTCTCTCCCTCGCTTCCTTCTGGAGGCGTTGCTCGTCCTGGACCCTCCAGCCACTTTCTGCGCCACTGCTCCTCTGGTCGATCATCCCACCAATACGAGGGTTCTGAAGCAGATCCCGAGGGCGACCCCTCCGGGGAACGGGCGTCTTGTGTCGGTTCCTCATCCGAGTCGAACCCCCGGAACGTGCTGGCTGAAAGCGTGGGCGTGAAAAGCCAGTCGTCGAAAAAGTCCGCTGGCATTGGCCTATGGGGGAAGAGGGCATGAAACTCTTCCTTGAGCAGAGGTTCATCTAAAGCGTAGCCCGGCACCCAGCTGTTGGCACTGGCCGGGGTGCCCTCCTTAGCGAGAAGGTATTCTACCCCCTCTTCCCCCCATCTGGAGTCCAAAATCTCCGTGACTTCGTTGAGGCGCACCTCCTGTGCCACTCCCCGTTGCCTGGTTCCCTCTCGGAGCGGACTCGGCGCCGTTCCGGGTTCCTGAAACCTGTGCGGTGCCTTGTAGGGAGTGAGCACCGATCTGTGGAACACCGGATGCATTCTGGAACCCTCCGGAAGCGCCAGCCTGAAAGCCACCGGGTTGACCTGCTCTTCGACTTGGTAGGGCCCCAGTTGCTTATGCCCTAATTTCTTCTTGGCCAATGACCTGGCCAGCACTGCGTGGGCTGCTAACCAGACCCAGTCTCCCACATGGATCTCTTCGCCAACCCTTCTGTGTTTGTCTGCCTGCACCTTGTATGCGTGTTTGGCCAGCTCCAGGTGCCGCCGCAGGTGATCGTGGACCTCCTGCAACTCCGACGCGAACGCATCTGCTGTCTGCGGCTCCCCCTCCACCATTCTTTCCAGTCCCGGGAAGGTTCTGGGGTGCCTCCCATTGTTGGCGAAGAACGGCGTGACCCCCGTGGACACGTGCTTCGTGTTGTTGTAGGCGAACTCGGCGAGCGGCAGGTAATCCACCCACGTCGCAGGCTGTTGATTCGCATAGCATCTCAGGTACTGCTGCATGATGGCATTGACCCGCTCCGCTTGCCCGTTGGTCTGCGGGTGTCTCGCCGACGCCAGGTTGATCTTGACGTTTAGGAAGCCCATCAGCTTCTGCCAGAAATTCGAGATGAACTGCCGCCCGCGGTCGGACAGAATAGACCGTGGCAGACCGTGAACCTTGAACACGTGGTCTATGAACAGTTTGGCGGTTTGTTCCGCCGTGGCCACCTTCGCACACGGGATGAAATGTGCCATCTTGGAGAACAAGTCCACCACCACCAGCACGACCGTCTTGCCCCTCGAGCTGGGCAGATCCGTGACGAAGTCCAGGGCGACTCTCTCCCATGGCTCGACCGGAGTTTGCAGCGGTTCCAACAGTCCAGCCGGCGGTCTGTGCACTGGTTTGGCCCTCTGGCAGGTGTCGCACCTCGCCACGTAGTCCATGACCTCCCCTCTCATTCCGGGCCACCAGAAATCCCTGGCGACTAATTCCACCGTCTTCTCCTTGCCAAAGTGCCCGGCAGTGGGCGCGTCGTGCAGCTGATGCAGTACCTTGGCGCGAAGTTCGTCTCCCGGCACGTAGATGGCCCCTTTGCGGATGAGCAATCCATCTCTCAGCTGGAACCCGTCGGTCGCTGCCGTGCCCCTTTGCATCTCTGCCATCTTTGCTTGCGCGAAGGAGTCATTCTGCAACGCTCGTCGCACCGCCTCCAGGTCCACTGTCGCCGCAGCGCACGCCCACACTGTTGGTGCGAAGATGTGCATGGCGGCCGCTGGCGTGGCGTCCTCCAGATACTGTGGCTTACGGGAGAGCGCGTCCGCCATGATGTTGGTGTCCCCCGGGACATACTCTATTCGGAAGTCGAAGTTCGCAAAGAACTCAGCCCAACGTATCTGCCTCTGGTTCAGGAACTGTGCCGTGCGCCAGTGCTCCAGATTCTTGTGGTCCGTGCAGACCTGCACCGTGTGCTTGGCTCCAATCAGGAAGTGCCTCCATGCTTTGAACGCTGCATGAATAGCCAGCAACTCCCTGTCCCAGATGGTGTAGTTCTGTTCGGACTTGCTGAGCTTCCTGGAGTAAAACGCTCCCGGCCTCCAAACCCCCTGCGGGTCCTTCTGCAGCAGGACTGCTCCGACGGCCCTGTCCGAGGCGTCTGTTTCCACTCTCATCGGCCTGCTGGGGTCGACATGAAGTAGCTGTTCTTCCGACGCGAAAAGACGCTTGAGTGCCTGAAAGGACTGCTCCGCCTGTGCTGTCCAGATGAACTTCTTTTTCTTGGAACTGAGCGTGTCCGTGATGGCCGCTGTCTGCATAGCAAAGCCTTTGATGAACTTGCGATAGAAGTTCGCGAAGCCGACAAACCGTTGGACCTCCTTCCGGTTGCGTGGGCTTTTCCAATCCAACACCGCTCGAACCTTGCCGCTGTCCATGGCGAGCCCCTTGTCAGACAACTTGTAGCCCAGGAAATCCACCTCCGTCACGTCGAATTGGCACTTCTCCAGCTTGGCGTAAAGCCTATGTTGCTGTAGCCTGCTCAGTACTTCCCTGACGTGTCTGTCATGCTCCTGCTGCGATTCCGAAAAGATCAGGATGTCATCCAAGAAACAGACGCACGTTTTGTAGAGGAGCCCCGCCAACACGTGATGCATGAAAGCTTGAAAAACGTGGGAGCCATTTTGCAATCCAAAAGGCATAACCCTATATTCGTAGGTGCCCAGGGGCGTGAACATGGCTGTCTTCCACTCATCTCCTTCCCGCATGCGAATGAGGTTGTACGCCCCTCGCAGGTCCAACTTGGTGAACACGCTGCCTTTGCGTACTTTTGGAAGGAGGTCGTCGATTCGGGGCATGGGGAAGTCCGATGGCTTGGTCACACTGTTCAAAATGCGGTAGTCCACTACGAGTCTTTTTTGGGGCGTGTCTCGCTTCTTCACAAAGAATACAGGACTGCCCCCCGCCGCCTGGGACTCTCGGATGAAACCGCGCTCCAAATTATGATCTATGAACTCTTTGAGTTCCTGCAGTTCGTCTTCAGACATGGAATACAGCTTCCCTTTGGGCAGCGCCGCCCCCGGCAGCAGGTCAATTTTGCAGTCATATGGTCTGTGGGGGGGTAGCTTGTCTGCCTCCTTCTCGCAGAAAACCTCCAAAAATTCTGCGTACTTGTGGGGAATCGCTTGCAGCGTGCCTAGCAGCAGCTGTGAGTCCTCTTGCTCCCCTTCCTGCCGTGGCATGATGCAGTGTTCAGCACAAAAGGAAGAGCCGAAGGTCAGCTGCCTCTGGTACCAAGCCAGCGCCGGGCTGTGCTTGTCCAGCCAACTCATGCCCAATACAATAGGCGTGTCCGACAGTTGAGTGACGTTGAAGCTGATGATTTCCCTGTGATTTCCAAGCCGCAGCACCATAGGTGGCGTCTGCTTCACCACTTGCCCCCCTAACAGCTCCCTGCCATCCACCGTGACAACCTGCAGGGGCAGCGTGGCAGGCAGCAACTGTATAGCGTGCCGGTCGACAAAGTCCTGCCCTATGAAGTCTGCATTGCTTCCCGAGTCGACGGTGATGGGCACGTCCATGGTGATTCCATTGGGTAGCTGGAGCGATGCGGTGAGCCTCACTACTGGCTTGGGCGGGAGGGGGTCCATGGGCGGTAAAATCTCTGGGGACTGCTTCACTGACACGTCTGGCTGGGCCCCAGTGCCTCTTCCTCCAGCCAGACATCGTCGTTTCCCTGCTGTGGTTCTCCTTGCTGCGTTGCTGCAGTCACCATTGCTGAGGCTGCAGTGTGCTTGTGGAGCCTCCGGGGACACTCTTTCGCCATATGCCCTGGATCCTCGCAGATATAACACTTCCTGTTCCCTCTAGGAGGCTTCGCTTTCACTGCTGCCGGTGCTAGGGCTCTGGCTGCTGACTGAGCCCTTGCACTCCCAACCTCCATCGGTTCCACCCCTCCCCCTGTTGGAGGCGTGGATTGCGCACGCGCTGCTTCTCTGGGAAGGAAGGAGGAGCCCCTGGCTGGTTTGCGCCCGCTGCGCCCTTCGTCCCTGCTCCACGGACGTTCTTCCAGCCGCACCCCCACCGCCAGCGCCCTCTGAACGATCTCCTGCGTGGTCCGGGGTCTCTCCCCCCTCGCAATCTCATCTTTAACCGAGTTGTGCAAGCCCTCCCAAAAAAGGTCTCTGACGGGAGCCGAATCTCTGTCCCATTCCAGGGCACTGACCAAAGCGAAAAAGCGGGCATGATACTGCCTTACGCTGGCCCTCCCTTGCCTTAGTCCATGCACCTCCTTTCGGGCAAGATCCACGTCAATGCTTGATAAAAAACAGCCATCCATCGCTTTAATAAAGGCGTCCGCATTTTGGAGCGCAGGATCCTTATCTCTCCACAAATTGTGCAGCCATGCTTTTGCGTCTCCATGCAAATGGGACATGATGAACCCCACTTTCTCTTGTTCATCTCTAAAGTCTTTGTGCAGTAGTTGCAGTGCACACATTACGTCTGCTCTAAAGTTGGGGTACTGTTGCAAATTCCCATCGAAGTGAGAGACCAGACCGCCTGTGCGTCTCCCCAACCCAATCCCCTCTGATTTGGGTGTCTGTTGCCCTTGCTTCGTAAGCACGTCCAACCTGACCTGGAGATCCCTGTAGGCGGCAGCTGCTTCCTCCTCTCTCTTCCTGGACGCCAGCGCCTCGGCATTCAGTCGTGAAACTGCTTCTCTGAGTTCCGTTATTTGCTGTTCGGCCGTCATATTGCCTGCCGTTCGTGAGCTCTCTTGTAGGCACCCGCTTTCTCTCCTCTCCGCGAGGCCGTGGATGCCCACAATTTGATGTGACGGAGCTTACTGTCAGGGTTACTTCCAGATCCTAGCTCACAGAGGATCACGCTAGCCAGCGATCGTTAAATAAAAGTCTTTATTGAGTTACAGTCTCCATTCTCGAGCTGCTGCGTGCAACCCTACGTCTTATGCTTAGATCGGCGAAGCTCCGTCTGAGTCTCCGCCCCTTGCGCACCAACTTAATATCCTAGCCCTGCTCCACCTTTTCCGCCTGACAGTTCTCCTCTGGGTCCCACTGCCCCCCTGGGTCTCTTCCTTCCGGGATTCTTCTGACGCTGACCCCCCTGACTCTCCTGTCTCCTTGCGCCGGGCTTTAGGACCTGGCTCCCTTTCCGGGCTGCCTACTGCGCCACCTTCCTGTGCATTTGAACTTGGCGCGCGCGCCCAACCTTCCACTTTCCGTCTAACCGTCACTTCGCTCCCCGATGAAGGTGTGGCCACTCCTGACTCGTGCCCTCCCTCCTGTTGCGAGCTGCCAGCGCTTGATCCCTGGCGCTCCTCCTCTTTCCTACTCTCTGGCGGTGACGCTGGTCCCGATCTCCAACTGCTCCCCTCTGAGTCCCCTCTGGCTCTATCTTCCTGGGGTGTCCCCCTAGTCTCCCCCCTTGCCCTGGCCACTGGTGCTCCTTTTTGTGAATCTTCTGATTCACTGGAAAGACTCGGAGATCTCGGGTCGTCGTCATCACTCATCCTTTCTTCTGCCTCCTCCCCCTCGCTCTCTGTTTCCTCCCTTGCCCTCGCCTCTGCTCCTGAACCCCTGACATATACAATCAAGGCAACATGCCTGTTATCTTTTTGTCCCCTACTGAAGACCTTCCATTTTCAGCCAGCCATTTATAGTGAAGGTTTTTTTTATCCAAGTCTGCATCTGTACAGGACTTGAAATTGTTTCGATATACATTTTTATTGTTGATGTTTTCATTGTTAAATCACCTTGGGGTGCGCTTCACGAAAGAAATAAAACAGAACACGCATCAGCTGTGACTTTGGCATTGTGTGCAAGTGCAGCACATGGGGGAAGCATCTTTGAATAGCAACTGCGTTCAGGCTGCTGTATCATCGGTTTTCTTTTTCTTGGGGATTTTAGCTCTCTCTTTTTTTTCTTCCCTACCTCAGCACAATTGTTCTTGGGAGCAGAATCTAGATGCAAAACGGTGCATCCTTTGTGCTGATGAGATGTCCATTTCAGTTTATTCATGTGGGAGCAAATTAGGACAAAAATTCTGCTGCCATTGCAGATACATGAGCCATTTATAAAACTGAGCTGGAAGTTCCTGGAATACTGCTGCAAGAAGAGGTGGGCAAACTGTAATTAAGAAGAGATTCACTTGACTAAGTTTGCCTGCTTCATCCCTTTGTTTACATAAATGTGGGGTGATAAAATAACAGACACCATCCACCTGGAATTCCTCCTCCACCATTACAAGCACATGTCACTTCCACAAACTAGGTATCCTTGGTGCACTAATAACCCCATCTCATGATTTATGAGTTGTTGTTTTTAAGGCTTCATTTCTTTTAGTTTCCATTTAAAATGTGATCACATTTAAATCTGAATGTTTATATTAATAAACTTGAAAGATATCCATCTGTCTTTATTTTCATTGTTTTCAAGCCTCTTTTCTGATGCTCAGGAAGCCTGGCTCATCATACCTGAGTGATTGGATTCAGCAAAGTACATCTTAGTGAGAGGTGAGCCTTATCCTGGCAGGTCTCCACATTGTAGTAGGGCTGTTGCGGGAAAGAAAAACTAGAGAGCAGACCTCAGAGAAAGTAAAACTCGGCACAAATATTAGGCAGAATAGGCCAAATGAGGGTTTGACATTGTTCTAATCCAGTGCCTTTTTACAAAAGCTACCTTGACCCCAAAAAATGAAAGATGCTCCCAATCTGAAGCCAAAAAAAAAAAAAATGTGGCAGCAATGCTGCCCCAGGGCTTCTTCAGGGCTAGTGCGAAAATATAAAGCAAAAGAACAACAATGCACCATCTTAATGATTCAGCAAACCTAATTCTGCGTTTCTGGTGCTCATTGGAAGTAACATATACTTCTTCATAGTTAATACATAAAACACAGGCGCTTCCAGAATGTCACAGCTTTGGGGTGGGATTCAATCACATTCTGGCAAATTCAGGGTTTGCACAATTAAAGTTGATTGAGCACTTCTGCAACAAACCTGTTGTCTTCTCTCCCACCCCACCCCGCAAAACGGACTTCTCAAAAAGTAATGGGAAAATGCACTGGAGAGTGTGGAGTAACATTTGTACAATGAAACAAACTACAGACAAACTGGAATGAATGACTGATAACCACTTTCCTTCCTCCTCCTCCTCCTCCCCAAGCTCTCCTCTCTCCACACACAACTACAGCTAACAGACCTTAACTTTCATGAGTTCATTTCATTGGGAATGGTGTGAAAGTGGATGCTCAATTGCTACAGCTGGCAACTGGATAGCTCAATTGGTTAGAGCATGGTGCTGATAACACCAAGGCTGCAGGTCTGATCCCCATATGGGACAGCTGCATTGCAGGGGGTTGGACTAGATGATCCTCAGGGTCCCTTGCAGCTCTACGATTCTATGCTTCTGGTTCATATGATGTTGTAACAGAGTACAAAGTTGATTGCTCATGGATCAATGTGCTTTAATCTATCATTTCCTTGCTGTCCAGAATAATTCCATACCAACCTTGGACCTTAAACCCCAGTTAGGAATCAAGGAAGTGGGGAGGGAGGAAGAATGAAGGGGGAAAGCAGCAGCAGTGTGCCCCAATACGTATTGGGGGAGGGACATACAGGTGCAGAGAAATGGGAACTGTTGCCCTACCACCTCCAGTATATTTAAACACGAGACTGCTCACCTCATGACATCTCCTGACCCTTTCAGGATGGCCTATTTGGTATCATTAAGCAGTGTCTTTTAGCAAAACAATTGGAACATGTTCCTAATATCAAGGCTTAGATAGAAATATATTAAAATACAGCAAAGAAAACTCATCTCATGTACATGCTACATTTGCTCCTCAGTTGAGCTCATGTTAAACAGTTAAATGGCAGGCAAAATTGAACTATAGCACAGAGCAGCACAAATGAAGAGCAGTTCCTCTGTTGCCCTGCTCTCCAGAGTCTCCTTTCTATTACCTTTGCAGAATAAGCAACACACTCACTTTACAGGAGTCTAATCTTGGAGGACAGAAGTGCCTGGCGTGCTCTGGTCCATGGGGTCACGAAGAGTCGGACACGACTAAACGACTAAACAACAACAACAATCTTGGTTGAAGGAAAAAACAACAGGGTGGGGATGACACTGGAAGCAAGATGTAAACTTGAAAACTCCCTGTACTGAATATCAATCATGTTTCCAACACTGGACTTTATACCCCTGTGTCTTTCCTTCCTACAAAATGAATATTAAATAAACCCTCAAACAGGTAGTTATACTCAGCAGCTAAACTTATCTAATAACTTGAAAGTTTCGGTATAGCAACATCCCTGTCCCTGGAGCATATGACTGATGCAAATATTACCACATTCCCCAAAGAAACAGCCTGTTGCTGATTAAGAGGAAGGAAGCCCCACAAGGGTCCAGCCATTAGTGAACAAATAAGATTTCATCACTTTCTCAGAATCAAGGACAAGCAACAGCAGGAATACAGGCAGAAGACATTGGAAATGAGAAGAATGGGCCATGCTTTTCTTCCAGCACAGTTTCCTTCTAGTTTTGGAGCTCAGCTGAAGAAAACCAACTGGTGGAGGGGTTGGGGGGGAATGTGGGAGCGTAAACCATGAATGTGGGGAAAATTTTATACACTTCATTTACTCACTCCTTAAGTTGTTGAAGTCAGCATATATACACACACACAAGGTATATGCATGACTGTGGCAGATCCAAGTTTAAAGTTTAAACAAAATACCGGTAGGTCCATCATCACACCATTGTATCTAGTTTGGCCTGAGCAATCAATTTCTAGTCCAAAACCCATATGGATGACTGACATCCACCCTCACACTTTTCTTCATTAACAGGCTTACTCTAGTTCCAAAGTGTGAACAGCACATTATTTTATAAATAATTGAATTCCAGATTTGAAGTGGTGCATATATATATATATATATATATGCAGGTTTTGGTGTCTTCGGGTGTCTTCCCGTGTAAGAGTCGGGGTGTCTGTGCGACGTTTCGACGAGGTCTCACTCGTCATCTTCAGGCTGGTGCTTTCGGCTTCTTGTTACTGGAACAGAGCAGAATCTGGTGTTTGAGTTCCTATAAATACTGTTGAGGGGTGTGGTGTATAGCCTCCAACGTTCTGGGCAGAGAGGAAGTTCCTAGATTAGTGTGCCTTTTCTTCTTTTGTTCCTTAATTACTTGAGGGATATCTTGGGTGATTTCATGAGTGATATTCTGAATATCACTGGGTGGGTCATTAAGTGTAGATTAGTTGCTAAAGCTTTCGTGTCTTGACCTCTTGAGCTTGTGAAGAGTTTTTCTGAGAAGATGGCTGTGCTGCATTTAGTTGTGCTCTGGCTTGGCTTCGTGTATAGGGGCGAGCTGTGGTTTTGTGCCTTGTGCCAGCCAGATCTGTGTAGGGATTGCAGGGGGGTGCAGCATCCGGAGGTGCCACTATAGTTTGGCTACTGGATGGAGTCTGTAATATGTCTGTGGAGAGGGTCTGGGTTTGGGTCTGGTGTGGTTGATTGGTGACGGCGTTCTGTGTGCCTCTGGTTCTGGTGTCGGTTTTTGTGGGGAGGGCTAATTTCCAGATGTCTGGCCCTCCCCACAAAAACCGACACCAGAACCAGAGGCACACAGAACGCCGTCACCAATCAACCACACCAGACCCAAACCCAGACCCTCTCCACAGACATATTACAGACTCCATCCAGTAGCCAAACTATAGTGGCACCTCCGGATGCTGCACCCCCCTGCAATCCCTACACAGATCTGGCTGGCACAAGGCACAAAACCACAGCTCGCCCCTATACACGAAGCCAAGCCAGAGCACAACTAAATGCAGCACAGCCATCTTCTCAGAAAAACTCTTCACAAGCTCAAGAGGTCAAGACACGAAAGCTTTAGCAACTAATCTACACTTAATGACCCACCCAGTGATATTCAGAATATCACTCATGAAATCACCCAAGATATCCCTCAAGTAATTAAGGAACAAAAGAAGAAAAGGCACACTAATCTAGGAACTTCCTCTCTGCCCAGAACGTTGGAGGCTATACACCACACCCCTCAACAGTATTTATAGGAACTCAAACACCAGATTCTGCTCTGTTCCAGTAACAAGAAGCCGAAAGCACCAGCCTGAAGATGACGAGTGAGACCTCGTCGAAACGTCGCACAGACACCCCGACTCTTACACGGGAAGACACCCGAAGACACCAAAACCTGCATTCCTGTACCCGTGAAAATCTACGAAAGCATATATATATATATATATATATATATACACACACACACACACACACACACACGGTATATATATTTAAAAAACCTCATCATGTTCCAGACAAACTGTAAGATTGCTTTTCAGGCTCATCAGACAAAGCTACTTTCATTGATAGGGAACATCAAAGAATGTTACCCTGACAAATATCCACTGACTGTCGCTTTGAGTAAATCGTCAGTATGATGATTTGAGATATAGAACTAATATTAGAACTGCTTAGACAAATGGCCACATGTGTTCAGTGAATTCATGGAGGGGGGGGAGGGGGATTGTAACAACAATTGCCTTTCAGAAAATTGTCAAGGTGATTTATGTAAGTTTTGTGTGGGCAATTTTTTCCCCCAGAGTTGCAGAGCAAGTACTGTCCTGTCTCATTGGTGCAAAGCAGATACAGCAACAAAATGTGTTGGGTTGGCCCTAGTAAGGAGAACTGCAATCAGTGGTGCACAAGTAATTTCAGAATCTCGGCTTAATAGTGCTATTACACCCCCCCCCCCAAAAAAAACCCTACTCCATTATTACAGTTAAAGAACCAAGACCCATGAACTAGTTTGAAGTCATGTTGCCATGATGGCAATAGATGAGAAAAGTGCTGGGGTGGGGAGAAGACTCTGCATAGCCTCAGTTTAGTTCATGGGTAGGCAAACTAAGGCCCGGGGGCTGGATCTGGCCCAATCGCCTTCTCAATCTGGCCCACGGACGGTCCGGGAATCAGCATGTTTTTACATGAGTAGAATGTGTGCTTTTATTTAAAATGCATCTCTGGGTTATTTGTGGGGCATAGGAATCCATTCATATTTTTTCTCTTCCAAAATATAGTCCGGCCCCCCACAAGGTCTAAGGGACAGTGGACCGGCCCCCTGCTGAAAAAGTTTGCTGCCCCCTAGTTTAGTTGATATAGCCACTGCTTGCCTATTCAGAGCCATATAGTAGGCTCCAGTGTGACATACACAATGGGGGACCTTAGTCTGCCCAAAGAGCAGCCTGCTGGCCCAGACCTGTGGCCCATCAAAGTCCAGCATCCTGTTCTCATGGTGGCCAACCAGATGCCTGTCAGAAGCACACAAGAGCACTCTTCCCTCAGGTGTTTTCCAGCAACTGGTATTCAGAAGCATACTGTGTCTGGCCAGTGGAAGTAGAATGCGCCCATCTATTGCTGGCCTTATCCTCCATGAATTTAAAGCCATCTACATCGGTGGCCATGACTGCCTCTCATGGAAGCTTCTTTGGACTTCAGGTAGAGAGGCCAGGTGCAAAAGAGGACCTTTAGTACCTGTGCAGAAGATGGAATCTCAACAGGTGTGGCCTGTCATGCCAGTACATTTGCTAAAATCCTCTCTTCTACATAACTATTACAGGTTGTAGGAGCCCTGTTCAGTTTTGTCCCTGGCCACCCTAGCTTCAGATCCGAAACAATGTATTCACAATAATAAGATAGACAATCATATGGAAAATGAAAAGTTTCCATATCGCTGTCTGCTTGAAACTGGTAAAGGTAAAGGTAAAGGGACTCCTGACCATTAGGTCCAGTCGTGGCCGACTCTGTGGTTGTGGCGCTCATCATGCTTTATTGGCCGAGGGAGCCGGCGTACAACTTCCGGGTCATGTGGCCAACATGACTAAGCCGCTTCTGGCGAACCAGAGCAGCGCCCGGAAACACTGTTTACCTTCTTGCTGGAGCGGTACCTATTTATCTACTTGCACTTTGACATGCTTTCAAACTGCTAGATTGGCAGGAGCAGGGACCAAGCAACGGGAGCTCACCCCGTTGCGGGATTCGAACCACTGACCTTCTGATTGGCAAGTCCTAGGCTCACTGGTTTAGACCACAGTGCCACCCGCGTCCCTGGAAACTGGTACATGACTGTAAATTAACCTGAACCGTAGACCACTCATGTGTGTTTCTTATTAAGAAGAGAATGAATGAGAACGTGGTACTATTAAGAGAAGGGGGGAAATAATTTTTGACCCAGGGAAGTATTTACTGATTTGTTCTCAAATCACTGGAATAGTTTTACTAACATTACAAGAGCAATAACAAAGAAATTGGTGTTGCTCCTGTAGCATGTAAGCCATGGACAGCGACAATAAAACTGCAGCTAATTGGTAGTTACAAAGAAGGACAAAGGCACAAGGTGGCTGGCTTTTTATTACCGTATCATTCTTCGTGTGCTATTTGAGGAAGCCCTTGTAAACTGGAACCCCTGGGCCTGTTTTACCATCTGTCCCCTCCTCTACTGGGCAGGGATCCTGAACAGTCATTGTATAGGGAGAATTCAGCAATGCTCTGTTGCCCTAAACAAATATTGCAGAAAGGGGTGCGGGGGGTGGGGAATGTACCAAGAGGCCTGCTTTTTAGAGAGCACCTGTTATCACTGGAGAACCCTTATCGATAAAAGACAAATAGAACCATCTGCACCTAAGCCTAGACAGTAAATCAAACATCCCCTGCAATTAAATGGATCACATGGTGAGATAACCCTTGTAGACCTCCTTCATAAACAAACCTTAAAACAGGAGTCACCACAGAGAGGGTAAATAATATAAAACATCTCCGAGCCTTCCGTACACATATATACCTTTTCAAAATGCCTGTTGAAACACTTGTCTATATCCTGCCATGGTCTTTAATGACCTTGGTAAAAACTGGGCTGGGGGGCTATGTATGTCACACGTTATCCTTAGCTCATTGGAAGAAGAGAATAAAAGTGTAATAAATTAATGGTATCTATGCCTTCACAATTTTCTATTTGGAGGAGAAAATATCCTCTGAAAATCCACACAATAAATAAGGCTGGAATCCAAGATGCATTTGAAAGGGATTAGGAAATAAGTACCATTGAATTCAGTGAGAATTAGGGTACTTTATATAGGGGCTGGTTCAGATGTTGCCAAAAAGAAATTAGCAACAGGTTATTATTTTTAACTACCTTTACTATTATGGAATTTATATACCACTTAATGCCAAAGTAGATGTCTAAGCAGTTTAGAAGTCTACAACACATATCAAATATACACACATTCACACAAACAAAATTAACCTGCTGGATTTTCTGCAGAAAAGAGAAATCTGGATTAAAGGGGAGAATATGGGTTGGCCTTTTAATGTTAATGATGTAATGTAGATGCTGTGAAAAGCTTGTATGCATAAGCAGTGCCAATCCCACAATAAACTCCTACCTGAAAGCATCATTACTTCTGAATAAACATGCACAAGTCTGAACTGTAAATCCCAGATTGGCTAAATGTGAGCAGGACAATCTTGAAATTGCTTGAAGAAGACATGTTTTAATGTTTCTCTTTCTGCTTCTTTCTTGCTCGCTATCTTCTCACATACATACTGTTATGTATTGAAGTTCTCACCCTGGCTACCAGGGGTATTGTGTATATACTTTTCACTCAGGTCCACGTCAGTTAATTTAGGCAGGAAACCCTAGGTTGTTGTTGTTACAATGTTGACAGTCAGCTGCCTATAAAAGCAGGCTAGCTGAGCTGTTCAGTTCAGTTCAGTTCCAGCTTACTTATAAAGAACTACTTGGAGAAATCTCTGTCGTCTACTTTGTCAACCCACTACTTAATACATACATGCATACATTCACTTGCTACAGCTTTGGGCAGCTTACAAATGTTATGGTTACTAGCAAATTAATGTGTGAACTGATTCCATTTAAAAGTATTGCACTGGAAATTAGTTGAAGCACTATATGTGGTATTAGGTCTATGATAATTCCTTCACAAATGTCACCTTTTGATATTATAGCCATGCATGAATGTTTACAATATACTGTATTAAAAAAAATAGTTAACATAGTAACAAAGAATGACCCCCCCCCCACAAATAATCCAACAAAGAAACTGGTTTGACCACTTCAGCAGTTCCTTCTACAAAATAATGCAGCTTTACAGATAGCAAACCACAAGCTTGGATGGGATCCAAAAATGGCATCCAAACCAATGCACAAATCCTGCAAATCCTTGGATAAAACTTTTCTTATTTTATATTGGATTTCTTCATGTAAAATTTGGAATGGTCCATGCAGCATATAAACACACTTGGCAGAGACCAAGTTACTGAGATGCAACAGAGAAATATAACCCATTCCTTGTTTATTGTTTGCATCACCTCTCCTAGTTAATGATAATACAACCATGCTGTTCAATATTTTTCTCCTATTAATCTGGTTGCCTCTAGCTTGCCATTAGGATTACTTATTAATAAGCATCTCAGATACCACAGAGAAGAACTTGAAAAACTTGCTAGAAGTGATGCAACCTTGGGAAGTATTGCAAGGCATGCCAGTTCAAACCCTCTGGGACTCAAAATTACTCCCACAGAGCTTGGTGGATATAGGAAACCTACCGTAACTCCTTACATCTCTGTCCTCAGACGAAAGCAAAACAAGAAAGCAATCTCCTCTCACTGTCTACCCAGCCCCTGAAAAGGTTAATACTCTTCATCTGCAGAATTGCATTCAAAAACATAAAATAATACCCATTACAGCATCACTTGTGTGCTAATTGGCAAGACACACACAGCGATTTGATTGAATATGCAGAATAATACTGATGTATATCATTCCCAAATTACCATTAGAGATTTGCAGACTTCTGCACCCATAAAACATTCACAAAAGTGTCACTGATTCAAATCAGTGTGGTTTCTGAAAAAGCCTGATAACAGTTAACATAAAGTACACTATTCTACAGCACCTCTTTTCATAGCTGATAGCGTTTTAACAGGATGCAGTTAAACAGAGTGACAACAGAGTGCCAGATTTTGCTGACCTTGTTTAGGTGGCTAGCTCCAACCTACGTGAACCCTGATGCCAATCAGCTTCAAGAAGTCCTCAAAACTTATTTTTTTTTTCCAGTCTGAATTCCTGGTGTTTTCATAAAGCTCCTGTGAAATATGTGAAATTATCATTGCATTCCGATTAGTAAAACAATCAGAATTTTGTCATTTAACTGGGAATTGGAATAAAGTGGGGGCAGAACTAGTGCTGAAGTTATAGATGGTACAACTTAAGAAGAAACGGTTGAATTTGAATCCAAATACAAATACCGTGAGCCTTGTGGATACAATTCAGATGTTGGGTTTTGAATACCAAATTAACCTCACAAAACCTGAAGCTGAACATTTATGTTAAATTCATATTAAAATGTTAAGCTTCACTTGGTTTCTGGGCCTGTTTGTAAAACATTGCCTTGTTCTGTTTATATTCACAATTTGCAAAACTACATTAAAAAAACAAGTTTGTTAAATCAGTTTCTACTAGAAAGAAAATTATAATGTTGCTAGGCAGTCCTGCCAAGACAAACTTTGTTCCCAATCTCAAAGAAGACAATGAAGCATTTCATTTAAATACACATGCAATACATTGAATCTGACACATATTGAAAACATTAAACACACATTGCACCACAATTTGACTTTTTTAAAAATAGAGTCCAACTTGCAAAATATACATTTTTCTGTGTCCAATTTTGCCATTGTAGCATATTCATAAATTTGTTCCCATTATTTCATGGTTGGTGTATCTGCCGATCTCCTATACTGAAATTAGTTTTGATAATGAACTCTCACTAACATGACCATGTATGACATCATCTCATTCAGCCTTCACAAAGTTGGTGCGCTCCAGATGTTTTCAACTTCCATCAGCCCTCGACAACAAAGGCTGTTTTAGATAACCCTCCCCATAAGTGTATTTAAGAACAACAAATCGCTCAAAACCAACAAACTGTCCAACTTTAGATCCAAACCAGGAGTTCATATTGCCTTCCATAGCATGTACTGTCCTCTTGGTAGACTGGTAGACTAGCTGTGGCCCCTCCTAGACAGAGATAGCCTGGTCGTAGAAGGCATGTAGCAGTAAAAACACTATTGCTGGCTGGGAGGTGAATACCTACATGCACCTCCCAGTGCTTTCTGCTACAAATGGAGAAGAGCAGCCTGTTGCAGAAACCAGGAGGCTTGGGCAGCTAGTTCCACCCATAAAGAACAAGAGTAAGAAATTTGCCACAGCTGTAGTTGCTTTCCCAGGGTAGGGTGAGGCAGGCCTTTTTATTGGGAGGCTGCCATGGGCACTAGGTAACCCCTAGTGCGCCAGCCTCACCTGGTCAGCCCAGAAAGGAAAGAGGGTCTTTCTCTTTTAGCCACCTGCTGGACCTCACTAGGTGGGATTGCCCTTTAGATCACCACTGTGATGAGGGCAAAGGCACTCCCCTGGGTGACTGCTGAGAGCCTTGAGAGGTGAGGAGGGAACAGGGACGTAAATTAACCTAGCTTTTAAGTGAGGAATGTGATGAGAGCATAAATGCAGCTCACCAGTGTATATCCAGTGTATTCATAGCAAGTATTTAGCAATTTTGCTATTTTATATTATTTTGATGGATTGATTGGTTGTATTGATTGTACTTTTACTGTATATGTTTCCTTTGCATTAATATTCTGGGAGCCTTTGTTCCAGAGAGTGGTGTATAAATAAACCGTAACATAAAACGAAGTGATCCGTGATCTGATAACATCCTGTTTGAAGTTCTGTAATGCACTTTATATGGGGCAACCTTTGTAGGTGGTTGGAGATTAGGCCTTCCGATAGGTGGAGTCGTGATTCTATACCTTTTCATTTCCCCAGGCATTTAAAGATTTTTTGGACCGATTGAGAGTATAGTTCTGGTTTTATGACAGCCTCAATTTTTGCTTATTTTAATATTTTATGGAATGAGACCTTATTGTGCTTAAACTTGAATGCTACTCTGAGCTACTCTGTGGCTGAATTATTAAATTTCTGCAATCAGTCAGTATAATGAAAACACAGTGTGTCCCAAAGTATGGAGATTCCTCCTAAAATGTAAGGATTTGTTTGTCTAAAGTAGCCATTCTGTTTCTGGGCTCAGCTGAAAGTGCTGCTGTTATTATGATTGATTAACTGATGATAATGTGAAAATTAATAAGATATACTCCAGAACCAGCACTAAAGCGAATTTTGCAACTATGCAGGGCTCCAGAGAGCCCGGCTTAAGAATCCCCATTTTCTGTTCTGTCTCGTATACAATGCAGCTATTCTTTCCTGCTCCCTGCAGAGAGTCTTTGATCTACCCTATGACATTTCATGCACAGCCCACAAAGTTCCCTTCAGTTAAGGAATATTGCTCCCTCTTGTCCCCCGCCCCACTGCTGCACACCCTATTATGGCAACAGAGGACACACTGAACATGCTCAGTGACCCCTGATACCATCCCCCTGAGCCTAATTAATTACCATTTATGTGGGCCAGCTAGAGCACCTAGGAAATTAAATGGCCTTTGAAATTAAAACATGCACTGCTGATGAGCAATTAACACAGTGTGGAAAATAAAAGTAGTACAAGAGCACACCTAAACTAAAATTGCAGGACACTGAATCTGCTTAATCAGATTCAATAAATGTACAATACAAGAGAAAACAAGGAGTGGATCCTCTTTCTGAGGAATTCTAAGACTAGTAGTGTCAACAGTCTTAAAGCAGCCCAAATGGTCTGTGACATCGTACAGCTGACAACATGCAAACCAGTTTTGGTGCCCTTCACAGCCTCCCTGTCTTGTTTATTCAGTGGGGGCTGCAACCCTAGGTAATCCCATTAAGTTTCAGCTGCTACACTATTCACAGTGATTTACTATCACACAGCAGTGGGGTTGTTTTAAAACAAGTTAAACCCAAATTTAAACTTGGGACTTGGCACTGGACCCAGTTTGTGTCACACAGCCCCAAAGGGTGGGGTGGGGGAGCCAAGTTGCTTATAAAAGATGGATTCATTTCATTTGTCCTCTGAGCCAAACAGTCTCAATTCCTTAGGCCTTGTGGTAATAGAACAGCATGGAATATGTTTTGCTCCAGCTAACCAGCCCTGAAACAAAAATCAGAAGCAATTTTGCATGTATCTTGCCAACATCTGAAAGCCAAAAACAGGGTAGATTTATAGACTTATCCTACCATCTGCTGTGCAAGGAAAAAGCAGAGGTCGTTTTCACAAGGAAGGATAGAACCCATTTTAGTCTGAGATGTGTCACTCCTGCTTTCAGTCTTTCATTAGCAAAATTAAGAAGAGAGTCACTTTTAAAATCAGATGTACATTGTAATCAAATCCTCCCCAACCCAACCCACGTCTGAATTACAAAAGCAGGAAGTGCAAAAAAACAGTTTCACATGATAATCCTTTATACACCTACCTGGGAGGGAGCCTGAGCCCAGTGAAGCTTACTTCTGAGTAGGAAGGAACAGAGTAACATCTCTTTAAGGAATATGCAACTATAAAAATAAATGAACAAAAATCAGATCACATTGCAGATTAGTAGCCAAAGGGGAATAAACTTTATATCTTACTGGTCTGAAGGGAAATGAGAAGAGGAAAGAAGTAGAAGACTTCTGAGAAGGGAGAAAATTATAATCATGTGGTGTGTAACAGGGTGGTGGAAGATCTAAATAATTGAAATCCAAAATTAGCCATAGAGCCGCTATGCAACCCCAGTGCTGTTTCCCATGGTGTATCCTGGGCAGTGGGGAAATGTCCCTCTGGGTTATAAATTTTCAGCCACTCTTTACTAGTGGTGTTCTGGTGGCTTCAGCCCCTTAACCAGGTCTGGGTTCAGACATCATGCTAAGCTACGCTTAACAGAAACCAATGTTTATAAACCAACTATAAACACTGGTTAGTGAGTGCCTATTAACCATCATTAGTAAACCATATTTAGTGCACAGCTTCAGACAATTGCTTTTAACTGGGGTTAACAAATGCATAAATCATGATTTAGGAAACCAGAAAAGATTGTCTGAATCAGGCCTAAGTTAGACTCAAGGCTCTAATGAATGAAGTAGCTAGAAGAATTTATTTAACACAGTATTCAAATTAGGAGCATCATCATAAGGTTAGGTGTATGGTTCTGCTTTTGAATGTCACACAGTACTTAAATATCACCCTGCATCTAACTTGAAATGTTAGATAGCTACATTACTAGTCTGGCATTCATTCACTTCTTCATCCACAGTTTCCATTCTATATTCCATATACAGTGCATGAGTGTTTTTAATGTTTTGGAAATTACTGATTTGCTAACCACCATGTTGACACATTATGGAGGGAGGAGAAATATATTAAAAATACTCTTTTCACACACACACACACACACACACACACACACACACACACATCTTGTTTTAATTGCCTTTAAAAAAATACTTTGCTTCACATACAGACATTCATGTTATCTCATATTCTCCAACATTTCTCTAATGAAAATAGGGATGTTGTTGTTGTTGTTGTTGTTGTTGTTGTTGTTATTACCCTGCCTAGCTGACTGGGTTGCCCCAGCCACTCTGAGTAACTTCCAAAATATATAAAAACATAATAAAACATTAAACATTAAAAAAACTTCCGTATACAGGGCTGCCTTCAGGTATCTTCTAAAGATTGTATACTGTAGTTATTTATTTCCTTGACTCGGGGGTCACATAACTACCATGCCCTTCAACATTTCTCCTATGAAGACAGGGACATCGTAAGGAAAAGCAGGACATTCTGGGATCAAATCAGAAACTGGGATGGCTTCTGTAAATCCGGGACTGTCCCTGGAAAATAGGGACACTTGGAGGGTCTGTTATCTTACTGTTTATGGCAGAATCATTTCTATATTTGACCCTCAGTCTACCAGGATGACCAAGTGCACTGGAGGGAAGTCTCCTGTACCAGAAGAGGGAATTTTGGCAGGTACAGCTTGCCATGGTGTAAGACTGAGAAAGGCTGTACCTGCTGCAAAAATCTCTTTCTCGGGTCTTAAAAGGTACAGCAGCCCTGCCTTCCCTCTGCCCAGCTTCACCTACTCTACTCCACAGCAATCTCAAAGCTCCCTTTTTGCGTTTGTGGGATACATCATTCCTAATGCTTTGGCAAGGCATTTGCTGCCTAACAAAGAATGAAAGGTAGAGAGCTTCATTCATACATTAAACACTGTGGCCACCAAGCTGCATTCATTGTTTGGTAGCTGCTTGCTGTTCAACTGAAGCAATTTGCTTTTTAAAAAACAAAAAACAAAAACCCTGCAGGTTAGATGCAAAGGCACATTTAGCATTTAACTTCACACATAGTTTGGCCCTCAATGTCAATACAGTGGATGCTCGGGTTGCGAACGTGATCTGTGCGGGAGGCACATTCGCAACCTGCAGCGTTCACAATCCGCAGCGCCGCATCTGCACACGCGAGGGTTGTGATTCGGTGCTTCTGCACATGCACAAAGTGTGATTTAGCGCTTCTGAGCATGCGCCGGAACCCGGAAGTAACCCGTTCCAGTACTTCCGGGTTCGGCGCAGTGTGCAACCCAAAAACACGCAACCTGAAGCGTCTGTAACCCTAGGTATGACTGTATAAAGGAAAAGCAGCAAGACCAGTAACTTAGCTTGCTAGTATTATTCTTGCAGACAGGAAGTTGGAGGGGCAGGGACTTATCCACTTTTTACTACAAAGAAATTTCAGAAATAGACTGGAAAGAGAAGCTGCTGAATTGCAACTCATTACCAAACTTAAAACCATGGAGAGACCTGGTCTGAACAAAGACATTGGATTCCTATCTCATTATACATGACTAAGCCATTTTTCACCTTCTCACCCCTTGCCTTTTCCTGTAAGACCTATTGCAGTCGTTAAGAGTCGTCAACAGGCTCATCTCAGCTATCTGCCAATCTCCCATTCCCACCACCCTTCTGAGTAATACCCCTCCCCACCTTCTCACTATATAGAAGGATCTGGCAACTTCTGTTTCAGTGTATCTGAAGAAGTGTGCATGCACACGAAAGCTCATACCAAGAACTAACTTAGTTGGTCTTTAAGGTGCTACTGGAAGGAATTTTTTTATTTTATCCACTTTTCGTTTTGGATTTCTGGCTAAACTGGTAATGTCTTTTTAAAAAGTAAGATTTCCTTTAAGCAAGGGTTGTTCAACAAGAGCAATGTAATTCTCTATCCCACCTTCATTATGCACTCAAGCTTTTAAAGCCAGGAAATGAATTGCTAATGCCCCTCATAAATCTCACACTGCCCAAATACTGCAGGTGACCCCGGGACAAGCGATTCCTTTACTTCCTCACACTTCTCATGTCAGTCTGCCTCAGCTTCTCTTTCACCTTCAGGCTTGAGAAATTTTCTGTGAAAAGGAATGGTAGCACATAGTTCCCCAGTTCTCTCAAGAAAGGATTAGAGAGCCTACTAAAGTTAAAGTTCGGCTGCAGTGCTGTCCCCTGGCTTATCTGGAAGAAGTCTTCATAGGAAAGAGTGGGACTGATGTCTAAGGAAACAAGGATAGGTGGTAAGGGTGTGCTTGCTTCCAGATCGGAAGAATGCTTAGTTCTTTCAGATCAAACAAGTGGCCCTCAGGAAGAACTCAATAAATTGTAAAAGGTGCCCGACATTAAAGTATTTGCGTACAGGATTGCAAACCTAACTAGTCTCCCCACTACAAAACTAGTGACAATGGGCCTTGTGAACAAGACTGTAACAAGCACATGTGTTTACTTCCTTGAATTCAGTAAGATCTAGATCTAGGAGGGATGTGCAAGGAGGGGTGTTCATCAGAAAATATATGAAAGGAAGGGAATCAAGTGGGAAAACCAGAGGAAGAAGAAAATAAATGGTCAGGGTCTTCAGGGTCAGGAGGAGAGAGGAGCAGGTGGTGGAGCAAATCAGGGAGGTTTAATGAACTGAGTGGCTTGTCCCTAACAATGGAGGGAGAACCTAATCTTACACTTGGATCTGTACACATATGGACTTACAATAACAAATAAGTGCCACAATGGAAATCAATCCATCAGCGCCATCTAACAGGGTGGACAGGAAGGAAAAGAACCAGACTGCAAGTTTGCCTTCCTTCTCGTAAAGAAAAGAGAAGAAAAGAAAAGAGAACTCAGATAAAAGTAAATCTGTTTGCATGTATCCATTTCAGTACTTTTTTTTTTATCTGATGGCCTTTTCACTATAATTTCTTGCTTTAATCAGTCTCACTAATAGCACCATTAGGAAGTCTCAATGGACAATAAAAACCACCAGCTTTTTTCTGGAACGAATCCTGCTTGTTTACCATTTCTTTTCTTCTTTTTAAAGTAAATTTTTAAATTAGTTTTTCAACATACTCCCAATAATAGCCAAATTATAACAACAATTAATTCCCAAAATATACAATTATCAAAGTGCCAATCAACTTCCAATTAATACATTTTAGTTAAAGTGGCTCCCCACATGGTGGATTGGGTGCATTTCCAATCTTATATCACTGTGTTCCATAATCTTTAATTAATGTCAGTTACATTTCAGTTATAATAATAATCCCTTAGTCAACAGCTACATAATTATTTCCATTCATGATGTTACAATATATAAATGTATAAAGCTTCAAGTGAGGAACTCAAACTATTATCTTTATTTTGTCCTGTGTGTGAAAACTGTTATATCCATGGAGATTCCTTCTGTCCATATATGGTGTTGTCTCTTTCCCTTCCCAGCTGTTTTTTTCTCCCATCATGGTTTGGGGTGAAAGCCACAGAACTGAATCTCATAGGTCTTATCCATGGGTCGGCAAACTAAGGCCTGGGGGGCTGGATCCAGCCCACGGACGGTCTGGGAATTGCCGCGTGGATCAGCGTGGGAATTCTGTTTGTTCGGGCTGTGCCTTTTCCCCCCCTGCGCCATTCCAGTCCCCCCACACACACACACACAATGCGGCGGTGCCTCTTCCCTGGCTTATCCCCGCCCTGCCTAGAGGAGGAAGGGGGCTGGGCGCCATTTTAAGCAGCCCCTCTCCGGAGCCAGCCCTTTCACACCACTCATCATCCCGCCGCCACTGCCAGCCCCTGCTGCTCACAAGGCACAGGTAAGCAGCTACCGCAGCTCGTCCGGTGCTGTGGAGAAGGGAAGGGAGAGTCAGGGGGATTTTTTTTCCTCTTCAAAATATAGTTCAACCCCCCACAAGGTCTGAAGGACAGTGAACCGGCCCCCTGCAAACAAAGTTTGCTGACCCTGGTCTAATCTCTCCGTTCCTTGCTTTAATGTCTCAGAACAGGCGACAGTCTGCAAGAAACCATTCTGTCTCACTAGTAAAACATGTCGCAGATCTTCACCATTTCCCCCTCAGCCTAGAAAAAGATGGGCAGTTTTCGAACGCGCTGAAGATTTAATACTCCTTTCCAACTCCCAGAATCTCTGCAACGTTCTTATCACAGCCCCCAAATTCTTCTCCTTCCAGCAAGAGATTTATGGCCCATTTAGCTTTATCTCAGATTACATTCAGTCAGTAGCACATACAAATCTCAGTCTCTTTTTCCTTGTCTGTTGTTTTTTAAACAGAGGTGAGGGGAATTACTCTGTCTTTCCAACACAGTCATACTTGAGCTTCCCTTCCCCCTCCTTTCTTCATTTCAGATCACATGGTTTCCATTTTTGCTTGCTAATATTATTCCAACGTCCCTTCCTCACCTGTAAATATCTTTTTATCTTATATTCCAGAGTGGGTTGCCGAACCATAAATATATAAAAGAAGTTTAGAATAAACAAAGCGTGGGCTTCCCTCTCCCCAACCAACTCTCACTCCAAATAAAATCTTATCTCAATTCAAACCTTTGATCCATGTAGCTGGTATATCCGGCAGTGTATTGTTGCAACCCTTTTCCATCACACACCAGTAATTTAAAGCCGATTTAAAGATCCAATTGAATGGAGAACCTCTGCTTCTTAATGGTGGCGTAGGAGGGTTTTTGCCAGGCAAAGTACTTTTGCACTCAGCACCTCCCTGCCTCCCACATTCCATGCCAGAGTGACAGCCAGGTACCAAGACGAACTACAAGTAAACCCATTCCACCACCCCCTGGGGGGGAATTTGCAAGGATGAGTTACCCTCCATCATCCTTGTTTTTTGATCACCAACGATCCCCCTGCTGTCGTGGGGGCTGCCTCCATTAAGGCAGGTGGGACCGGAAGCCTCCCTTGCTGACCATTTCTGCTTCTCAAACAACCAGTAGAAGCAGCACAGCAGCCTTGCCAGACTGCACTTTCTCCAAAACACTTTTAAATTGTTTAGCTTAGCTCTGAGGAGTTTTATCCATAGCCAGCACCTGGTGTGAAGTTTTGAGCCAGAGTCGGGAATGTAGCAGGGGATGAGCCAGGAAGATTTCCCACACTAGAGACTGATGAGCTCAAACGGGTGGTATGAACCTGCCAAAGGTCAGTTGGAGTCTTATATAGCTAGCTGTTCTGCTTCCAGATTATGTGTTAGATTAATGTTTGCAGGCAGGTTTTTTCTCTTCTCCCGATCAGACCCTTCCTTCCATGTAGGCCATTTCTACTGAGTAGACCCCTGACAAGAGAGACATCTGGCAGCTAAACAGGCAACTCTTGGCTTCCTCTTGGGTCCATTGCTGTCTTTACTCTTGACGTCCGAAGAAAGATGAAGGAAAATTGGGGATCAAGACAGGGTTCAGGATGGGGGAGGGCTTGGAGACCCCAGGCAAGGCTCCCCAGAGATGGGTCTCTTCAGGCTGTCTTTGAAGTACTGTGAGTTCCTTCTGGTCTTCTATAGGATTGGGGTTCTCTGTAGGTCCTTAAGCTTTTTCATCAGAAGAGGTCTCTCCATGGTCTGGGTTAGACTGAATCCTGACAAATTTTATCCCTCTGCCTTCTATTTTAAATTGATTTGCCTCTGTGGTTTTACTTATTTCCTCTTGGCTTTGGCTTAACTGTTATGATCTTATTGTACTGTTTTTATTTGTTGCTTACATTGCCTTTTTATTCTAATGGTGTGTTTTTTATGTTGTCAGCCCCCAGAGAACTTTTGTTATAGTGTGGCATATAAATCATGTAAATAAAAAAATGTCTGTGTGTGCAACCCTCCTACTTCAGGTTTTTCTTAGGAAATACATTATTTGTTACCCTTTTCTTTAACTGTAGATTACCAACAAATGTGTGACATGCACAGTATCAATCTACTCTATTAGGGACTTGGATTGGGCCCCTGCCCCTCTCTAAATTTAACTCACAGCTCAAGCCCAGATTGAATATTAGAAAGCAGCAGAAAAATTTCACTGTTCTGATGAATCAACTAAATTATGCTTTGAACCTATGGTAAGCCATGCCTGGGCTGACAGTAATGGATAGAAGTCTCACTGGTTATGATAAGTCAGCACAGGTTGACTGAAAAAACAATGCTGCCATGTGCTCTAAAGGTTGTATGAAATTAGTCAGGCAACATTAAATGTTGAAGCTGTAACTAAGTCTAGATGAATGTGAATAGGCCAGAAGAATCATATGACCAACAAGTCAGTCAACATCCATGTAAAAAGTCTACTTATGCTGACTATGCTAAGAGCCAATGTAGTCCGCTGGGCAGAAGGATACAAGCGAATCAGAGCTCCACACCTGTTCCGATCAACTTCCTATGGCAAAACTCTGAGACTCAATATACCATCTGAAAAACAGCACACTAATCCCATTTAGAAGTTATCCTTGGGTATCTGTGATCAAGTGCAATGCAGAGCTCCATAAATCCTTGGCCATTAATACCGCAGCTCAAGCTACATAAAGAGAAGAGCCATTATTGTTTGGATACACAAATGAAAGAGCTGTTTCGGCCAAACTCAGGTGTTTGAACAAGTAGTTGCCAATTAAAGTAATTCAAACAAATCTCTTGTTTCTTTAGGAAAGAGCAGCAGAAGGGCACATGCAAAAGAATTCTGTGTAGGCACCATCACATCAAATAAGAAGAGAACAAAAGGAAGAACATTCTAGCTATAGAGTAACCGAAGAAGCTAAATAGCAGAGCTATAAAAAAACACAAGCAAGGAGTCACTAGTATATTTGCAATTTTTTAGCAAACACTAATATAAATGATAAAGTTGATTGATAAAGTTCACTAAGCAATTAAACAAGACCCTTTTCATATCAAAGTCATTTTAGCTAACCAAACTGAAGAAGAAATAATCTCTGATTTTTCCCACATCGGATACATTTCTTTGCTGCTGTATTCAAATTTCTTCTCAAGCCAAATGGGTGTTTAGCATGGTCAGTATGAAAAGCATTATCCCCAGTGGGAAAGGTTTGTCTGAATTAAGTCTTTCCACACTTGAAACAATGGTAATAATGTGATTGGTAGGACGCGGGTGGCGCTGTGGGTTAAACCATAGAGCCTAGGACTTGCCAATCAGAAGGTCGGCGGTTCAAATCCCCGCGACGGGGTGAGCTCCTGTTGCTCAATCCCTGCTCCTGCCCACCTAGCAGTTCGAAAGCATGTCAAAGTGCAAGTAGATAAATAGGTACTGCTCCGGCGGGAAGGTAAACGGCGTTTCTGTGCGCTGCTCTGCTTCACCAGAAGCGGCTTAGTCATGCTGGCCACATGACCTGGAAGCTGTACGCCGGCTCTCTCAGCCAATAAAGCGAGATGAGCACCACAACCCCAGAGTCAGTCACGACTGGACCTAATGGTCAGGGGTCCCTTTACCTTTAAGACAGATGTGGTGCAAGAGCCTGTGTGATGTAGCAGTTAGAGTAGGATAGGGAAGTAGATTCAAATATTCACTCAGCCACGAAATTCATTGGGTGACCTTGGGACAGTGATGTTCTCTCAGGAAAATCTATGCTGAGGTAGCCTGAGTGGTGCTCTTCAGATCTTTTGGACTCTCTTCAGCATCTGCAAGGATGGCCAATGTTCAGAAATTATGGGACTTGGAACCCAAAACGTCTGATTAGCATTACATTGACCATCCCTGACCTACATCACTGGGCATTTGTGAGGCAAAGATAAGAGTAAGAAGCTTGTATTCTGTCCTGGAAGGGCGAGATACAGATGTAATAGTACCTGAATACTATCAGCTTGAAATTCAAAAGGCATATCCTGTCAGAATAGCCCATTTGATTTACCGTTCTGTGCTATATTCTGACAGAGGAGTATACTGATTTTCCAGCTTTTTGTTTAAAATGAAAATTTAACACACACACACACACACACACACACACACACACACACACACACACATAATGCTGTAGGGATGTAAAACATGTGACCTTCTATATTTTGTTTTGGACTCCAGTTCCCTCCAGCATCAGCCAAGATGACTAATGATCAGGAGCATGGGTAGGCAAACTAAAGCCCGTATGCTGGATCTGGCCCAATCGCCTTCTAAATCCGGCCCGCACCCGCATGTTTTTACATGAGTAGAATGTGTCCTTTTATTTAAAATGCATCTCTGGGTTATTTGTGGGGCATAGGAATTTGTTCATCCCCCCCCCAAAAAAAATATTGTCCGGCCCCCCACAAGGTCTGAGGGACAGTGGACCAGCCCCCTGCTGAAAACGTTTACTGACCAGGAGCAACAGGAGTTGTAGTCTAACATCTGAAAGGTTCCACATCCCTTGCCATACACAAAGCTCCTGCTTGTCTCTCATATTTCCCTTCCCTTTCTGTAAAACAAAACTGTTTTATGTCCCCCCGCCCCAGCTACCATTTTCTGACAGGAAGTAGAGCCATATCATCTTTCCGCATTACATTTAACTGTGATTCAGTAGCCAGTGGGACTTGCCAACTTAATCCAGCCCTAAGAATATACTACAGGGCACTACAGGGCAAAAGAGGACACTGATTTGCAAAAAAATGTACACATGCTAATTTATATCTGGAGATGTGTGGTGTTGGTTTTAACTATAATTTACCGTATTTTTCGCTCTATAAGACGCAGCAGACCACAAGACACACCTAGTTTTTGGAGGAGGAAAACAAGAAAAAAAATATTCTGAATCTCAGAAGCCAGAACAGCAAGAGGGATCGCTGTGCAGTGAAAGCAGCAATCCCTCTTGCTGTTCTGGCTTCTGTGATAGCTGTGCAGCCTGCATTCGCTCCATAAGACGTACACACATTTCCCCTTACTTTTTAGGAGGGAAAAAGTGAGTCTTATAGAGCAAAAAATACGGTAAATAGAAATACTACATATCACCAGAGCAGGGAAGACTGTGACTAACTAGGTGGACAATGTGCTGGTACTGTTGACTTTGGTACTCTTCAGGTACTGTTGACTTTGGTACTTTTGCTCTCCCTTCTCATGGTTTTTTTTATCTTTAAACCAAACTTGGATTGGATAGTCATTCAAACAGATGGTTCTCCTCTGCAAAATAAGACACTTTGCCACCCTAGTTTCTGGCCAAACATCCACAAACAAGAATTGTCACAACACCACATTGAATTCAGGAAACATACTGGGACTGTGAAATAAAGGACAGTTTATGTTGGGCTTGTCCAGATTTGAGCATTATTTATCTATTAATCCACTTTTCACCCATTTGAATTTGACCAGAATAGCGCGCGCACACACACACAGACACACACACTTGAATTTGTATAGGTCTTTCCTGTTCATACCAGTAGGTGTTCCCTTTTGTGTTTGTCCCCACTTTCTAATCTGTGGATTCTATTATGCTCATCAGGTACTGACAGGGCATGCAAACAGATAGCTGCATGCACACCTTGTTGTTGTTGTTTGAAAAAATCCCCACCCAGGAAGTGTGCAAAATCATAGTTAGGCAATTATAATTTTTCAGCACACAGTTTTTAATATGGGTTGCTTGTGCAGTTTTCTAGATTTGTGCAAATCAGAGGGATCAAAAGAAAATATGTAAAAGGCTTTGCTCTGGTCAGGAGCGTGCCAAAACAGTTAAAAGCATGGCCAGAAAAGAAAGAAAAGCATTGAGGCAGTGGGCATGGAAAGAGGAGTAGCAGAAAGTGAGGATTGTTCTACCCACCCCAAAACACTAAAACAAATTGTCTGCTACCCAAAGTGGAGCAGATTGGAACCTGATTTCCCACAGTTTATCAGATTATCCTCATATCAGTTAAACCTGAATTTACAGCAGGAAAGCACTGAGATTCACGTTGGCTGAGGATAATGTCATGTGGACTGTGCAAATTAAATGGGAACGCAAACAGCTGCAAACACACAGTAAACTCGGGTGTGGACAAGTCCATTCTGTGAAAATGTTCTTACACACAAGGAATAAGAGATGAAGGCACCAGTTATATTCTATGGATATTACATGTTCAGCTCTTCAGAACATAGGCCCCCTCATGCAAGCTCATTTCTCCTTAACAGGGTGCAAGCTTACAACTTTCGAGCAGATCTTTTAATTGCAGTACGGCTTTAGCTGAGTTATAGCAATGGAGCATTTAAAAAAAACAACAGCAAGTAAGGCAGAATGACTTTGGAAGCACAACTAAGAGATGCATGGATGAATCTGTGCATTAAACATTCCTCTTCTCCCCCCCCCGCCCCCGCCAAAGAATCTGGGTTACAAAAAAAAAAAACCCAGAAAAGGAAAGGGAGCTAATGTAGGAGGGGGGAGAGAGATGGGAAGCTTAACTTTTATTTATTTTTGTGTGATCATTTAGATTACAGTGGGGAGTGGGGGGTGGGGGAAGTATTAATGTATAATCTTTTCCCTGTGCTATACAACACTGCCTGCTTTTAATTTGGTATTAAATTGAAACACTCATTTTGAGTGGCTTTGAACGGCAGCCAAAGCCTCTGCTTGCATTGTGTTGGCAGCTGGGTAGCCTTCTCAGCCTTTTATTCCCCCCTCCCTCCTCTCCTTCTTCATCTACCATGCCTTTTTCAGACAACTGAATGCACTTGTCACAATTCCAGGGTTTTAAGCTTTGCCTTGTCTTCAAGTTGACATACCAACTGACTGACAACACAGGTGAATTGGAGGGCTGCCCTGACTGCTGAAGTTTGCACACTCTTTATACAAATGCCACACTAATTCCTAACAAAATGCCAAAGCCATGAACATCTTGGCTCAGTTGTCAAGGCGGCACAAGAAGTAGAAAACCTGAAATGTAAATAGCAGAGGCACATTTGGGGTAGGGGGAACCCTGGCTTTAGTCGTTCGCTATCTTGACAGGTTTTTGGAAGCTTTCGTGCAAGTTCACATGAGGGGAAGGCACCCCAAAGAGGGATACGGTACAGGCCAAACTCTGTTGGAAGAAGCAAACATCCACTTCAATTAGCTGGTCATTCCCTTTTTATTGTATTATAAACTTTCTCTGTAGGCTACTCACAAAACAGTTGAGGTAGAGGTTTGGGGGGGAGGGGTTGCCTTTATTTTAGACCATCAAAACACAAAGTTTTGTGAAGCTAAAGAATTCATCGCAGCTTCGACCCTTTCTCTTAATTATTAGCATTCACAAAACAGCGAGGGTGTGGGGGGGAAGTGGCCTCTTTTCAACTGGGCTGTGAAGGGAGCTCTGCTTATCACAACAGGTGCACAGGCCACTCACAAAACCAGAAGCAGCCCAACATTGAAATGCTAAGAAATTACTTGTTCTCTTTGTCAGCTGCTCACACAAGCAGTGTAAAGCCTACTTGGAAGGAGATATTGTGTCCTTGTAAAGGACAGAAGGTGGGAGGGGTGTGTGAAAGGTTAGGATTGAAAAGGGGTGGTGAAGGCTAGAGGGAAGGGAGGAGAAGATGACAGGCAAAACTCAGCAGGCTGTTTTCAGAGGACATTTGAAATACAAAATAGGGAAGATGGTAGATTAAAATTGGGCTGGGCTGGTGTAGGAATATTGGAGCTTCCAAGCAATACCAGATTCTGGTTAGCCTCATGTAGGGTGCTGCATATTCCTATACCAAAAGATAGTCTCCTAATTAAAGGTAACATCTTTCCTAACTTTGTATACAGTGCCTTCTTGCAAAACTACAACAGCAGCTGTCTATTGCAAAAAGAAATGGGAAGATCTTCTCTTTTAAAAAATGCACACCAGTGTGTATAAGATCAGAAGGGTAATGATTTTATAAAGTATCAACCCATTGGCTGCCTTAAATAGCCAATTAAACACTGATGAAGTTCCAGAATTCAGCTACAATATCTACATAGGGAAAAACACACTAGTTGAGCTCTCTCTCAAATAACCACCTCTTCATACAGGATATGTGCACTTCAACCCACATACAGTGTACCCTCCAACATTTCTCCAATGAAAATAGGCACGTCCCATTCCATAATGGTAATTTTACTATTTATACCCCACCCATCAGACTGGGTTGCCCCAGCCACTCTGGGCAGCTTCCAACATATATTAAAAAATAATAATATTATTTTTTTAAACTTCCCCATATAGGATTGTCTTCAGACGGCTCGGGGGGCGGGGATACCTCCATACCCTCCAACATTTCTCCAATGAAAATAGGGCCATCCTAAGGAAAAGCGGGACATTCTGGAATTAAATCAGAAACTGGGATGGCTTCTCTAAATCAGGGACATCCCTGGGGAAAAACGGGACACGTGGAGGGTCTGATACAGCTGGTTAACAAGGAATAGCCGCTCTGCCAGGAAAGGAATACACCCATAGCCTACGACAAGCAAATGCAAGTGAATGCCGCAGACTTTTAATAGCTGAGGATATTATAATGGAGAGAGCTGAATTGCATGGCACAAGGGGGTCACAAGTATCCAGTCCCATTCTAGGGCAGTGTTTCGCAACGGTGGGCCAGGCCAAACCGGTGGACCACTTTCAGGCAGGCCTCAGGGCCTCCTCACTTGCCCTGCCCCTCAGCTGCCCCACAACCTTTTGCTTAGACCAACAGCAGCACCGACAAACTCCTTGCAATCTGAGTAAAGGTGGGCGGGAGACAGGGAAGTTCAGGGGAGTGAGAACAGAAGAAAAGTTTCTCCCTTCTGAGGGGAAAGGGCCATAGCAGGTATCGAAGGAAATTAGAAAGAGAGGTGAAAGGTTAATATTTATTATCATCAATAAATATGGTTGTTGTTTTTAAAATTTGTGGAATAGAAAGGAAAGGGGTTATAAGAGGAATAAGTGACAGTAGTAGTAGTAGTAGTAGTAGTAGTAGTAGTAGTACAATATTTATATCCCACCTTTCCAAGATCTTCATGGCTTGAGTAGGTATTTGAACCCAGGAAGGAAGGAAGACCCAGGCAGCTTTTCTTTTCTTTTCTTTTCTTTTCTTTTCTTTTCTGGGTGGAGATGAGGTACAAGCTGAGTGTGAAATGCGTGACAGTCCTCTGAGAGGAAAAAAATATACAGTGGTACCTCGGGTTACATATGCTTCAGGTTACATACGCTTCAGGTTACAGACTTCTGCTAACCCAGAAATAGTGCTTCAGGTTAAGAACTTTGCTTCAGGATGAGAACAGAAATTGTGCTCCAGCGGCGCAGCGGCAGCAGGAGGCCCCATTAGCTAAAGTGGTGCTGCAGGTTAAGAACAGTTTCAGGTTAAGAACAGACCTCCAGAACGAATTAAGTTCTTAACCCGAGGTACCACTGTAAAAGGAAATAAAGCCTTCTTCAGTTAGAGACTCTACACCAGCAAATTCAATACCTCCAGAGCAAATGGACTTAACTTAAGGAAAGCTGAAATATGGAACTCTTTGCCACAAGAAAAAAAAACAGCGGCAAAAAACCTTACCTAAGTCGTCCTTGGAAATGGCTATCAGTAGACAGCAGTGTCAGCCTGCTGGTTATGCCAACTCTGCTTCCATTTTTGTGACTGGCTCTGCGTCTGCATCACCATTTTGCGGTGATAACAGAAGGTAACAGCTTGCTTCTCTTCCTCATAAGATTTGTATTACTTTCCAGTATCCCAGGCCTTGAAAAAGTTGTGCTTCATCCCTGTTGCCTCACTTCCTGAGAGGGAAACCAGGCTCCTTCTCATCTCTGATCCCTCAGTCGCCTCACAAATTCCAAGCTCCAATCGATAAGGTAAGTTCCGTTACAGATATTGTTATTGCCGATATTTAGAGCATTTGGGGGCATCCTAACATTCTGGCATAGACTACCATTTAACTACAGCTATGTTTGGCCAGTAGGATATTTCTGACAAGACACAAACGACATTTCAGTGGAACTACACACACTGTCCATAAATGATTATGTATGTGCTTCCTGCTGATGAGCCTAATATCTGAGGTATTGTTTGCCTTGCACTTTTCTGTCCTCTAAGAATAAAACATCAGAAGTGACTCCAAAATGATGTTTTCAATCTGCAGCCTCCTCCTCCCTGGATTCTCTCTTGAGTGCTGCATAAATTTTGTTATGTCTTTCCAGAGCCTGACATTGCTTTACATCTGTTGAATCTTAATTTCCGAAGGATTATGTCCCTGTTTATTTTAAACCAGCTATGGAATTGTGTGCAAACCAGTCAGCCTCTCAGATAGCAGCAGTTGTTCCTGGAACAACTCTCTTAGAAGGCATACCATGAAAATACCCCACCACCACAACAAAACAAAACAAAACAAACAACAGCAGCAGCAATAACAACAGCCCCGTAGTGGGGGGGAAATGCTTTTTTGCTTGGCATTATGAAAACAGAACTAATTTTATGGGCCAATATTAAATTGAGGCAAGAAGAAATTCAGGCAGAAATTCCTAGCATCAGGAGAAGGGACTCATAGGAAATCACTTTTCTTCTGAAATACGAAAACCACACTGAGGAGGCCAGCACTGACATGGAGAGTTTATTTGGAGACTTGGATTGATCCATAGGCCCGGAATATATTTCCTGGTGTGCCAATAGGATTATCAAACAATCCTTAATCATGGCTACTGTGAGGCCAGAACACTAGGTCATATCCAACTGTGTTGTTCTGCTGTTGGAAGGCTCTTGTTGGATGCTGGAGGCCAGGGAGCAGGAATGTTTCTTAACTGTTTATTATTAAATACTTATTGCATCTTTGCTGAAAGGGCATATGCTCAGATAATCTTAATTAAGGACTACTGAGAGTCCTATTGATACTATATGTTATTGTCAATATTTTCTCTTCTCGTTAAATCATTGACAACTATCACATCCTGTGTTCCTAGAAGTTGCATTTGTATTTTAGCATGAGAATCCCAGAGTGATGCAAACTTAGATACTAATTTTAGCAAAAATAGCTCTGCATAAAATATATGGTTCATTTCATTATTGTGCCCTGTGTGTTTTTTTCTTTTTAACTCCCATGATACTGGAGCATGTCACCTAATATTTGTTTGCAATTGAAAGCATTTCGTTTAGAATAGCATCACTGTTAACAACTGCCACTACAAATATATCAGTTTTAAGGCATGTCTTCCCTTTGCCCATCAAATCCTGAAAATGTAGTCTGGTGGGGATACAGAGAAATTCTGTTAGAGATCATTAGACTACATCACAGAACCACGGTTCCTTAGCAGCTAGTTTAAATCTCTAGTGTGGATAGTCTTTTGTGGAGGAAGACCACAATCCAATAAGCAAGCATAATTCTGTGCTGGATTGTGGCCAAAAAAATAATTACATGGAAATGGTTGGTGATGTTGGTGTAAGCAATTTTCTAAGCTAATGACACACCCAGTTTAATTGATTAATAACTAGTAGTTGAAAATTAAAAAACAAAAGTCAGAAAAGAAATTGCAGCAGTTTAAGAGACCCATCCTGAATAAATATAATGTTTGAATATCTGACCACAGGTATCAACTATATTTTCCCCTAAAGACCGTTATACAAGAAGAGCCCTTTTAAAATTGGCTAACTTTTAGCAAACATTCAGTAATCTCGGTGAAATGAATGGACAGCTTTGTTGCTGTTATGGGTTGATGCAAAATACAGGTTTAGAATCACATATCCTGCATCTTTCTTTGGATGATAAATTTTCTAAAATAAGACCGGCTGTTGGGCAACAAAACTGCAGTTTTATTGTTGAACATCAAAGCAAAATGAATTCATTGTTCTATGTTTTACAGTTCCCTTATGGTGCTTAAACAGTGCTAAGGGGCTACCCCCTCATTTGGCTAGGTTTTCATACTAAAATAATCAAGCCAAAACTTTTCTATTTATATTTTAAAGAACTTGGAATTAAGTGAAATTCGGAAATCATACACACACTTGGCAAGAGAAGCCTGCACTGCAGTCCTTCAAGTCTTATATGTAACAGCCTTCTGCAGAAATGCCATCCATAGATGTTTACTGAATCAAGTGCTACGGCTTAAAGATTTACAGCTTTAATGGAAACCCAAATTTTTCACTGTAAAATATAAATATAAATATGCCTAGATTATATATTCCATTTTATAGGTAATGTTTTGGGTGTTCACATAATTCACATACGGTAATTCACATATGGGTTTACACATATGAGAAGTTCTCCAACCTCTGTCACCACCAAGGAAACATAAGAGGCAAATAGAAAGAGACCCAAGTGACGCTGACACAGAACCCCCCCCCACATACACTAGGTGAAAGAACATAAGCTTTAGCACCCCCCTCCCGTTTGCCCTCTTTTCTTCCCAACCCTATACTGCATATAACACCAATGTCTCACAACAAATGTAACTGATCTGTAGGAAACACAACCTGAAGAAAGAGGCAATGCATGTGCTTTTGTAAACAAGGAAAATCTTTAATAAAAATTATTTAAAAATAAAAAACATGGGAAGTTCTTGAGGCATCTTACAACACCTTTAAAACACAAATAGGCAATGGTAGACTAAAGGGGGGTGAATATGTATATACATCTGCCCCTAGTTCTCCAGCGTTCCAACAAGTGTCACTCTGCAGCTCAATTCATGGCCTGGAACTGACTGTGCTGATCTGAAGTTGCTGAAGTCCATTAAAAACCCAAAGGTGCAATGTATGGAGCTTACAAACTGTGCCAAAGAGCTCCTGCAGGTAATTAGGAGCAGCTTTGCTCACTGGATGAGCTGGAGCATCAGATTCCATCACTGGCAGCAGTATATTCCATTTCTTAATGGTTTTACCTTGAGCAGTGCTGATGTAACAAGAAAGGCTGTTGCCAATGTGCCTCAAACCTCCTCCTCCTTCCTTACCTACTCCCCATCTGACATTTGGGAACTTTACTAAGACTTCCTCCTGGCATTTGAGATGCTAGGGAAGAAGGATCATAGCCTGTTTCATGTTATCATATTCAGAGGCGGAGATAGCTGCTCTGGCACCTGGAGCGGTGCACATTTGGGGGCGGGACGACCATCCGAGGGGGGCGCCGCCTGCAGTGAGCATCTGACGGGCGTGCTGCCCGCAGCGAGTATCTCAGGGGCGGGGCGGCGATGTCAACCCCCCTCAGGGATGACACCCAGGGCGGTCTGCACCCACCGCACCCTGCTTCCTCCGCCAGTGATCATATTTATATCTTTGGTTTCCTCCGAGGAATTCAATGCAGTATACATGGTGTTTTTCAGGGTTATGCCCTCAGTAACATTGTGAGTTAGTTATGGGAAGACATAATGATCTTCTCAGGCTCATCCACTGGGCTTAATAGCTAAGTGGAGATTTCAGCCCAGGTCCCCAGTCTATGTTCAGTATTCTGTCCACTACATCACATTGGGCATTATGTTCTCTGTCCTTTTACCACATGTATGGCAGCCAGAAACTTTTTTTTAAAAAAGGAAAGAAAATAAAGCTTAAATTCTCTTGCAGGCAAAGCATCTACAAAGCATCAGGTGAATAATTTGGGTCTCAAGGTGTTTGTTATAAATAAAACTGCATCTGGGTTTCCCTATAAGTAAGATCCATTGAATTCAGTGAGAGTTTCTTCTCAGTAATGTGGTTTGAACAATCCACTGCTTCCCATATTCTGAGGTAATGGGAGACTGCAGGTTGTTCAAACTGCGAATGGAAGCTTTCAACTTCCACCCATTGTGCAAGAAGGAGGGAAGGAAAAGTTGAGCATGCAACTCTCAGCATACTCTCGTAACAGGAAACTACAGTGGTACCTTGATTTCAGGACAACTTAGTTTATGAAAAACTTGGATTAAGAATGCTGCAAACCCGAAAGTAGGTGTTTTGGTTTGTGAACTTTGCCTTGGAATAATAATGTGTTTCACTTCCTGTTGAGTGTGTTCCATTTGTAAACTGAGTCCCCCACTGCCATGGGAAATCACGTCTTGGTTTAAGAACGCTTTGCTTTAAGAACAGACTTCTGGAACGGATTAAGTTCGTAAACCAAGGTACCACTGTATGGTTTCTCATTATCATCTCTGCTGTTTTTACATGATTTTGTTTTAATTGTGTGTTGTATGATTTTGGAGTTTTACTTTGCAAACCACTCCAAAATTAGCATTAACTCCAAGTTGCAAAATAATGTGTAAGAAATAAATAAATCATAACGTACACCATTTCTACACCACTGTTTCCAGATTACTTAACATGACTCTCAGATTGCCACCATTATTTCTGCAGGACAAAACTTTGTTAACCTGGGGCTGCAGTAATGGAAAAATATTAGCTGTGGATACGATACGATACGATACGATACGATACGATACGATACGATATCTTTATTGTCATTGTCCCTTGCAGACAATGCCTGCCTGTCACAAGTTAGTAAAAGTCACAGAGGTCATTCTTTAATTTGTCTTAAGACATTATGGCAGGCTTCCTCAAACTCGGGCCTCCAGGTGTCTTTGGCCTACAACTCCCACGATCCCTAGCTAGCAGGACCAGTGGTCAGGGATGGTGGGAATTGTAGTCTCAAAACATCTGGAGGGCCAAGTTTGAGGAAGGCTGCATTATGGGATCAGGATTCCCTTGATAAACTCACTATTGGAGCAATTACTTATTAGCTAATGCTAATTGTGAGGAGAGCAGGATAGGGGCCTTCAGGTTGTGTTGCAGAGGTTTGGGTGTGTGTGTGTGAAACTTCTGGCAGACGTGTTCTCTTGTTCCTTTTCTATAAAGAACTCTGAAAATAATCACATTTTAAAGCACAACCAGATGAAGGGGAAACTTCTCATGATGTCATTATTTTGATACCTCCATCCATTCCTTTTATGGAAGCCACAAATGGTGCTCAGTCTGCCCTTGATGCATCCCGTGTGTTCATCTTGCCCAATATGGCAGAAAAATCTGATGTCATCTGCAGCTGTTGCACAATATTTCAAAGAAGTCATTAACCATCCCCAGTAAAATCAGCTACTCAAAGAAAAGGAAGGATTTATGAAGGCAGCTTCTGCTGCTATACTATATTCTTTTCCAGTCACACATACCACACACAGATATGGTGCCAATTAGATATTGCTACCAGTCCAGGCCTGGTTCTTGTGCTAATTGGCAAAGCCCTAAACAGCTTTGGCCCAATGTATTGTAAGGACATCCCAGTTCATAGAATCATAGAATTGTAGAGTTGGAAGGCACCACAAGGGTCATCTAGTCCACCCCTGGCAATGCAGGAATATTTTGCCCAACATGGGGCTCGAACCCACAACCCTGAGATTAAGAGTCCCCTGCTCTACCAAGTGAGCTATCCCAGACTTCCTTTTGCTCCACCTTGCCCCTTTCGCCCAGCCTTCACCAGGGAATGAGCCCCTAATGTGGCATTTCCTCTCCTTTGGAACTTCTTCCCAACAGAAGTCTAGCAGGAGTCATCCCTGCTTTCTTTTGGACATCTTTTTAAAATTTCAGAAGGCCTTTGGGACTTGAGGTTGTTGTTGGGTTTTTTAACCAACCAGTTTTATTTACTGTATATGTCATTGTTGCTTCTGCTGATGGTATTATTGGAATGCTATGTTTTTATGTTGTACCCCACATTTTTACATTTCCTCTGAAAGTGCAGTTTGTAAATAGTTTTTTTAATGCCCAACTTTTTTTAGAAAAAAGGAGGGAGTTGTCTGAAATTGTTGTGTGGATATAAAACAATTAAGCACGGCCACTTACCACAAGGAAAAAGAGCCTTCATTTCTCTAGACGGGGTCAGACATTTGGTGTATCAGAAGCATTTCTCCACAGGGAAGAGAATCCTGGAAGTATATGGCCTCCATAAAGAGAACATTAACCATTAACTTAGTAATCAAAGAACGTTACAGTAGTGTCAAGGTTAATTGCTTAGATTGCTTTTAAGTACAAAGCACTGGAAATCCGTGCTTGGTTTCATTTTAAGAGGGTGTTTTGCTCTTCACATACTTTTGTGGGAATGAGGAACAATTCTGTGATAGCAGTGAAATTCCCTTCCCTCCCCCTACCACCGCCACACCAGATTTCCACTAATATAATTATTTGTTTTGCTGTGATTTTTGTGTGTGTGTGTGTGTGTGATTTGCTTGCTGTAAGCGGTTAGTCCCTCTGCAAAAAAATCAACAAACTCTTGCTCTCTCTATTATTGTCCTCTTCTTACTGAACCTCAAAAGGACATACCCTGATCCTGCATTCATTGCTTAACAGAACTCCAAACAAAGTAAGAGACTGAAAGCTCATTTTTATTGTATAATCTTAGAAGGGGGTGTTATGGAAAAATCTAGGTGCGAGGCTGCTCAGTCACCCAGCTTGTCAGGCAGAGCCCGCGGGTCCCTGCGGAATAAAGGAAGGAGTCCAGCCACCAACCGGAGCAAATAGCTATAGACCAAAGTTTATTGTGCAACAGGTTCAAAGAGGAATTTTGTACCCCTAGGATGGGGTGATAATGACTTTTAATACTTTCCCACCATATCCCAGAATACAGTTCGTACAGCATCATCGATACATCATTGATACATCACTGACATGTCACAAAAGGGGAGGGGTAGACAGGGGTTACACTAGTTTAACCTTGGCAAACATGTCCAGACAAGTCCTTGGTACAAGATTAGCATAAGCAGACATGTCAGGGCAAGACCCAGGTATAATATTAGCATAGGCAAACACCTCTGAAATTCCACCACCCAAAGTACAATAGAACTTCCTTTGCATGTCTGGACCCCTGGGCAAGTCTGGTGATGGGATTAGGCTTTCCTTGGCCAACAATCAGCTCAGCAGTTGTCACCTCTAGGCACTTCCTGGAGTCCCTTTTTCAAGGGCAAAATAACATTGGAATGGAGGAAACTGGCAAAGGAGTTGATTTTATATGATTGTTAAAGCTAGGTAACTTCCCTGAATTGTCAAGTCAAAAGAATACATTTTTGCATAATATTTGTAACTATTAACAACTTTTAAGATGTGCCCCCCCCCCGTAATTTCCATAACGGGGGTGTGGTGTGACTATCATGAAGGAACCCAACACTTCTGAATTTGCCCCTAGCAACATTTTTGCTGAGCAAAACACAGAGTCTGGATCCTAGACCAACATTTGAAAGGGTTGCTCTTAAAAAATAAAAATAAAAAGCTCAGAATGTTCCAAAGGGCTACCCTGACCACCATGCTCTGTGCGTGCTGTATGTGTGTGCAGAAATTCCTACCTACCAGACTCCCTCCCTTCAACAGCAGCAAAGTTTTCTGGTGATGTTGGTGGCATGGAATGAGAGGTTTGGGAGAACATAGACAGAGGCAGAAGGCCAGGCCACCACCTTTCGCAATCTTCAAAGCACTCCTATGAGACTGCTAATTAACAAAACCTGATGGAGGATCTCCTGTGACCCAAAATCATTTGTGTTTAGCTAAAGTAGGTGTGCAGGCTTTTAAGCCCGAGAAACAGCAGAAATGGAAAATACTATCAGTGGAGTTTCTTTCCTTTGCAGAGAGAAAATATTTACAGCTGTTGGGTGGGTGGTGTTTTTCTTTTTTTCCAAGTTGGCAGTACTGTTTTGATCTCATGCAGTTAATTACCTTCAAACTTACACTTCACAAATTCTCAAGGGAAGTGATGAATGATGCAAATTCTCCCTTCTCTTTGCAACCTGGGCTTTTGAAACCTGTACCTGCTACAGACTCAGCAAAGTGGTAATAAGCAGCCTTCTTTGTTCAGCAAACACCCCGAGTGATATAACTTTAATTGGAAATAACAATCAAGAATGTCAACTCAGGAAACATTGTAAAGCTGAAGTTCATCAGAAAACAAATGTAGCCAATTCTGGAAAATTCTGCCATTTAGTATCTATGAGTAGGGAATACAGGCTATTACTACTACTGTAATTGGAGGTCAGGAGAAAATTCCTTTTTGTCCCACAAAAGAACAAACCTCGTTAGCAGCTACTAATTTATGTGCAAATGTGCAAATTCAGGTGCCCCAGCCATTTCATGCTAGGTATATAAGGCATGGGGTATAGCATTTATGCAGTGACTTAACTAAGCAACTTTGAACAGCAAAAGGCCTAAAGCAGGGTAGCAACTTTTTGGATGTGTGGGCCCAATTTGTACCATGAAATGACCATCCAGTTATTGGACCAGAACTATATAAAAGTGTGTGTGTGTTTTAAGATAGCTAAGGAAAGATAACCATATATGATTGCAGTACATCTCTTGCTCCACAATACTTTAAAGCCTTGCTAGTTTGTTAACTCAGATATGTTTAGTCCTAGTGGACTTTGGCTGGGGCAACTACTCACTCATTCAGCATCCCTCGCAAGCCCCTGGGTGCCAGGTTAAACAAAGAGATAAGGACTCTCTGAAGACCATCAGGGATGACAGTATTCCTATAGGAAGGTCTCCAATAATCTTGACTTCACACCTTCACAAAATGATGCCCCCACTGAAAGAATCAAAACTGCAAATTGGTTGTAGTGTCATCCTAAGTGGGGTATATTCCTTTCTCAAGTAAGCCAGAACCGCTTTTCATTTCACCACATCTATTTTTCCCTTTAACCAAACCAACAAAATACTAGTACATTGGCCATTTGCCACCTGAAGTTGGGAGGAGCTGGGCTAGCTCTGTGGGAATGACTCCTGTTTTCAAATACGTAAGTACTTTATGTTGTAGTCCGTATATAAGTTGAATGGTGCTTGTACACACCATGAGGCCTGTGGGCACTTCACATCACATCATCTTTAATAGTCTGCAGCAGAATGGGGAAAATGTGAAGAGAAGCTATCAGTCCTGGCATGTCTTCCATCCAAAGAAAGGCTTGAAAGATTAGGACTTGAGATGATAAATATCACTTATCCAGAGATACAATGGCACCATGTAGAATTTAAGTAAATTTAAGTAATAGTTTCATGATTTGTTTGTTTACCACCCCAGCTGTTGCATAAGATCACATTATGGTGAAATAAGGCAGCAATTTGTTTGCAGAGGTGTCAGGGAGCACGTATGTGTGTTGTTACTCCAGCTTGCGCATTACATGGACTGAATTTCTAACATTTATTTCTACATCTTCAAAGACTTGGCTAGAGATTTTATCATGTGCTTTTCATTAACATCAGCCGCGGGGGGGGGGGGGGATATCACATGTTAAACCCTTCAACTACTTTGGAAAATGTCCCTCCCTCTCTCCTATTCTGAAGGGGGCGGAATGCAACTTTCGTAAACCCATTTCAAATATAATACAATATTTTCTTAGAACAGTTTATTTTTTTATTTAAAAAACAACTCAAACACAACATTTCTTAGCCTGAGCAAAATAACCCTTGGATTGCTTGCAGCACAACCACAAACATGTCTACTTAGAAGTAAATTTTATGTTTGTCTTACTTTCAGTTAAAATGGTATTGTAAAATTTAGCAGGTAAATGGATATAGGATTGCAGCTTTAAGGATAGAGTGAACATGTGTCCTGTTTTAGAGAAGACAGTATTCTGTTTGAAAATTCCTATATCTGAAGGGCTATCCTGTCCAAATCCTGGTTAAAAGATTTAAACCATGAGAAGAGAGAGCAGGGGCCCTGAAATTGCCCTTCAGGAATTAGTACCAGGAATTAGTATCAGGAATTAGGCACACAAGCCACCTGTTCACAGTCTTTCCTGCTATGAGGGTTGGATTGTATTTATTTTAAAATTATAGCTATTCTATATAAATTTGCATATATACATATAAATTAGTATGTACAACTATTATGCAAATCGGTACCCTCTTTTGCTGGTGATGCAATTCTTATTTTCTGGCAATACGTATGTAGCAACCCAACCCTCTGCAGTGGGCCTTCTCCCATCCTGGTATGTTAAAAGCAAACAAACAAACAAAAAGATAGAAATAAAACTGGAGCTAAAGGAGCACATTAAACCACCACAGGGCTGGGGTGGGGAATTGCATTGCCATTACAAGGGAATTGATATTTGGTGCAACAATCTCTATATGCCCACTCTGCAATTAAGAATGGATGGGAATAATATTCTATACACACGACTGATCTAATTTTGATAGGTTAGGCCTGGTTTGTAAAAAACAGCAGATGGGATGACATACCTGCTGCCTGAACTTCAGAATGCCAAGGGGAGGTCACTCATAAGGTCACCTACATATCCCAAGAAATCTCCACTGGTATATAGGAAACTAGGTGTTGGAAAGAAGGGTTCTAAGCCAGGCGTATCAGTTACAGGGATTGCTTGATCTCTCTCGCTCTTTCTGTTTGAAGAAATGTTCAGTAATATGGAGTCCCCAATTGCTATCTGAAGCAACACAATCCAGAAACAGGTTTAACCAGTGGTAGCTGGTGTCCAATGGGACTGGTGGGGCAGCAAACAGGGAAACCAGCAGTAGATGAAGCCACAGCCAAGGATAAGCAGAACCACTGCCTAAATACGAAGGCAGGCGGGTGGGAGCTGGGTGTGGACAAAGTGAAGTTGGTGGCCCCATGTCCCCTAATGGACCAGCTTCCACTGCGTCTGCCAGCCCTCCCGCTGTCTAAGTGAACTAAGCCAAAGTCTACATTTGGAGTGTTCGGACTAAGAGCAATTTATGCTCTGTGTTGTTCCCCGCATTTACAGCTATTTTGCAGTCTACAACTGACCTAGACTATCTGAACAATTGAGGATGGATTAATTATTTCATTAATCAGGGACAGCTGCAGCCATTAGGAAGATAATAAGATGGTTCCTCTTGCATCTGTCATCCATTCACTCTTCGTACTGTTGAAAATCCTGGACTGGAGCCTTAATTCGTTTGGCTTGAGCTGTCACTATTTTTTCAAATAGGTATATGTAAAAATAAACACCCTTCATTGCAGCTCCAAAAATTGCACTTTAGTCTTGTAAAAAATTTAAATCAACATCCCAAAGCATGCATATTGCCTTAGGCAACTTTCCTGTGTAGAAATTTTACATTAAAAACCCCCACAATACAATGAAATGAGGTTCAACTTGATTTTAAAAATGACAATAGATATGAAAACTGAACTTTGCTTTCCAAAGGCAAGCTGTTGCAAGAACCTGACAGGAAAAGTGTTCTTGCTTCTAGCTGCTTCACAATAATCCTGTCAGAATAAAAGAGAAATGAAGTCTGCATTAGAAGAAGTACTGTTGGTTGACTAGCCAACTGGACATGGGTGCTTGAGGAAACCAGAATAATATATATGTGCATATATGTATAGAAAGAGAGACAGACAGACTGCCAAGGAAAGAAAAGGGGTAGAATTAGAGCCTCTCTTTATTTTAAGGTGAAAGGAGGATTATCTTACCTGAAAATGTTCCAAAAAGATGACAACATGTCTTAATCAACGAATAAGTGTCAACCATATCTTGGCCAACATCACAAGTATCCTCCTATTTTTTATTTTACGCACAAAGACAAATGCTGTATAAGAGGTGAACAATATAATGAATGGACTTCATTGCAATCAGTAGGATGTGATCTTGAGCTTGATTTCGCAAGCATTAAGTTAAAAGGCTTAGGCCCTTTGTTTGTTGCTGTTGCTGTTTTAAACTGCCACTCCAGAAGACCCAAGCTGGTCTGTAATTACTGCCAATTCATTCTGGAAAGCTACAGTTCATCACAGACTAGTTCTGGTCTAGCTGCCACGACTCATCCTTGAGATTTGCCAGTGAAGGCAACCAGTCCTTTGATCCTCCTAATGGAGAAAATTGGAGAGCATGCAATTAACTTTGCGTCTTAAAAGGGCCGGTTCTGTCTGCAATCGATTCTGATTTGTCTGCAACCAGAGTCATCTGTGTAATGAGGAGGAATGAGAGTCACCATTTAGAGCAGGAGTCATTTCCAATTTTGCTTGAACAAAATTATAAGTATATATATTCATTGTTTTGTCCATACTTCCCAAGCATACAGAACAGGGTTGGGGATTCTGGGACCCTCAAAATGTTACTCCCATCATCTTTGACCATTAGCCACACTGGCTGGGACTGATGGGAGCTGGAGTCTGACAATATCTGGGAGGCTACAGGCTCCCCATCCCTGATACAGAGCATTTACCAAGGTAGAAATATTTTAAAGGTAAAACGAATAAACTAGGCTGCCTCCTTCTGAGTGACACTTTCCCCCCTAGTGGTGGTCAGACCTGCCTGCCTGCTATGTTGAGTTGTTGGACATGAACAGAAATCAATTTTGCATGCTACACACAACCCCCATTCAGTACAGTGGTACCTCAGCTTAAGTACTTAATTTGTTCCTGAGATCCATGCTTAACCTGAAACTGTTCTTAACCTGAAGCACCACTTTAGCTAATGGGGCCTCCTGCTGCTGTCATGCCACTGGAGCACAATTTCTGTTCTCATCCTGAAGCAAAGTTCTTAACCTGAAGCACTATTTCTGGGTTAGCGGAGTCTGTAACCTGAAGCGTCTGTAACCTGAAGCATATGTAACCCGAGGTACCACTGTAGTTTGTGGCAGTGAGCCAATTGTGCTAGCTGTTTGTGACACAAGCATGCAGGCACAAGGAGTGGTTACAAGCAATAGATAAGATCTAGATTAAAGTAATCACTCTTTGCTATCCCCGTGAGAAGTTCAGTGAGTCCCTACTGAATCCCATTTATTTAAATGGGAAGTAAGTATGCCTAACTCAGGGTCAACCCAAGGCATTTCACTGCAAGAGGCAAAGGACAAGATGGTGCTGTTCCATCCTCATTTCATCTGTACATGGTGACTAGATGGCAGTTGAATTTTACTTCAACATTAGAGATAATGAGGCAGCGCTGCCCACCTGAGGGCAGCATGCTAACAAGGCAGGGGTGTCTATCCATGTTGTTGGACTCCCATCAGTCCCTGTTAGCATGGCCAGTGATCAGGAATTATGTAGTGCAGCAACATCTGGCAGGCCATAGGCTAGCCATCTCTGGTTTAGAGAATGCAGGGCCAGCTGCGTGGCACACGATTCCGTCCTCCGATTCTGTTGCTTCCTGCCCTAAAGGACATGCTGCCAAAGGCAGCTGCCAAACTGCCTAACAGTAGGGCCAGCTGCGTTACCCAGTGTGCTCAGTAGTAGAGCAAATACTTTCTACAGTATACAAAAAGTCCCAGGTTTCCCAGCGCCCTTCGGTAGAACTGGCAAAAATTCGTGTCTGAACCCTTGGAGAGCACTCCCAGTCAACGTAGACATTTTTGAGCTAGACAGAACCAATGGTGTGACCTGAGATAAGGCAGCTTCCTGTGTTCCTATATCTGAGTTTTTTTACAGCTTTTAAGCCAAGGCTGGATAAATGTTGACTTCAAGCAACAGTTTTAAAACAATTTAGATTACTTAGGCATGCATTAGCATTCATCAGAGTATAGTAATTAAAATTCACTTGCCTATTTTTGTTTTGGTCATTTGGATTATTATTATTAGTGGGGGAAATATAACTGCATTATAGTTTATGACTTTGGATTTTTTTTACCAAGCATTGAATCTACGGAAAAATAAAAAGGAAGGCATTAAACTCAATTTGAAAAACCGTAAGTTCAGAACCTTTATTTTATGTGCCCAGTCATCACCCTTATCATGGATGGAGACTAAACCTGCAAAAGCAAATATCCTTAAAAAAATTAACCTAATTTTTGGTCATTAAGTGCCATTAAAGTAAACACAAAGGAGCCTCTTTGGCCTATTTACAGGTGAATAGGGTAAGCAAGAAAGAAGATAGGCCTTAATTGTCAGGTGGTCTTATGGTATTTCAGGAACATTATTGTGCTGAAACATGTATCAATGAAATCAATTCAGAAAGGTGGGAGGGATATGCATTTGCATTATCATTGAAATTCACTGTGTGTGCCTTGTCATTTGGCTTGACATTCTTCTTTAGGTTACATTCCTGTCAGCAAGCTGCCAAAGAATCCCCTCAAGTAGAATGTCTGCCTCTCTCACGCTGACTGACTGTAGTGCAGCCAAGCTGCTGCAATCCCAGAGAAACAGGAACTTATAATCAATTTTAAGTATTGAGTTCCTCTTCTGAGCCAGCTGTGCCATCCAATTCCATGAAGATGTATTTGCAAATAATAAAAGACTGGCAAGCTATTGTGTTACTGAATGGTGTTAGAAATGAAACAACAATGCAACTTTCATATAAATATTCAGAGAGAAGTGAACTGAAGCACTTTGTGTGTTGTGGTGGTGCACATTAATCTACTTCTTCTTGGAACACTAGATATTGGCAGCTCTTTCTATAACATTTATTAATTGCATTGCAAATCCAGACTCAATCTATGTTCACATCTGGAAGAAGAGCATTCTTAAGGAGACTTGCTACATCAGTTAACAGCTGCAGTGATACCCAAGTATCTCAGGAGCTTGAATAAGCAACAGTTAATAAACCTAAGCCTAAATATAACCTACAGTATGTAGTTGAGACTCCATTCACATTACCCAGGCTACGTGTTTGCTCTCCACACTGCTTGGTTTCAGAGGAAGGGCAGTATATAGACTCACTGTTAAATTTATGTCACATTTCTATGCAACAAGGGCCCTCAAGGCATCTCCATATAAAAATACTGCATGGAAGAACTGGCATGCAGTCACATCAATACTGAGATGAGAAAGAAGACTAGCTGAACAGTGTCAACAATGCTAAAAGCTTGGGTCTTTTACATTACCTATAGAGCCTTCTATTCTGCTTTTCCTCTAACAAACACAGGAAAGATTGCATAGGATGATCCTATTTTAATCCTCAGTTAGATAGGGAAACAATAGGAATAGGAACCAGAGCAAGCCGCTATTGGCCTTCCCAGTGCTATGTTTCCACCCACCACTGCTGGGAGCTAGAGGGTAGCATTACCACTACCAGCTCAGCAAGTCAAGTAGCCCAAGGGGCCAACATAATTTTACCTGTTATTGATTCTGGGCCTGTTCTTCAAAATGAGGGCTTATTCACACTTGCTTTCAGCCCTATTCTTTCCAAGCACAGGTCTGTGCTCTCAAGCTCTGTGTTCAGGCACCCTGGTTGTTGCTTTTCTGCAGATTGCCATTTGCTCCAATTCAGCTTTAAAGAGCGGGTTTTCGTGGGGAAAGCTCTAGAGCAAAAATAAATAAATAAATGCTTGGAAATGGAGCTTTAAGGTACGGACCATACCTTTGCTTATCTTATCTGATGCAGAGCTTTGCATAGGTTCCAGGATATTTTTAATCAACTTGACTGAATGCCTCCTGCACTAATTTCTCCTATACTTGCTAACCATGAAGCATTCATCCAGAATACTTATTTAAAAGATACCACTTTACCTGTTCAAAAATCAAGATGTCTCATCCCCTCCAATTACTACCCAATGTAAAAATGCATCAAGCTGGCAGAGCAGAGATACTTGGGGTACACACACACACACACACACCAGGATTCTGTGCTTTTCCTCCTACAAGTGTCTCTGGCTTCTGCTTGCCTTTCATAATTTTTTTGATGAATATACTGTCAGTTGTTATGCAGCTTCCTCATGTTTTAAGATTGCTCACTTTTTATTTTTAAAGTATTATGTGCACATTTATTCAATTAAAGATACATTATCACATATTTTGTTTGTATTTAAAGCAGAATCAACAACTGTTTACAGAACAGGTTACTGATGTTACCAGTTACAGCCAATCAGCATTGCACATTTGGCTTGTGTTGCAAATATGCAGAACTGATCCCTCCGCACACACACATCAGACTTGATCCAGGGGAAACTGTGGTATGGCTGAACAATATGAAGTGAGTACAGTTCCACAGCAGGCTCATCACTCAAATTATGTATATTTGTGCATACCCTTCAAATACTTTTCTTCCTCTGGGGAAGACAGTTTGCTGCCTGCTTTAAGTCAACTAGAAATAATTTATACAGCAAATAGTAAGTTTTTCCCCCACATTACTACATCAGGATCATATCATGAAAAAATAAATACAATGATCCTGCTCTCTTATTAGAATAAAAATGATAATAAAACTGACATCCAGTTTTCTGTAATAATTGAAGCATAACATTTATATGAGAACATAAAATACAAAACAGCTGTAAGTAAAACATGATGTGTGTTCCTGAATAATAAGAATAGAGCTTGCCAATAAGAATATATTTTAACCAAATGAAAGATGACCTGAGATTGACTCTGGAGTTACAACCCAATTACCTATAGAACTCGGAAAAGGAGTTCAGGGAGTACAGAGGAAAACTGATTATATGGCATTTTGATGCCTTTACACTAGAAATTTTTATCTTTGGATGAGTAATGAAACAGTGCCAGAACTACTTTTGTTCCAAGAAGGAAGATTGTCAAGGGATTTTGCATCTACCATTTCTCTGTCCACCAATTTGCTAAGCATTAGCAAGAAACATTTTAAGCCCACAAAAGAACAGAAAAAAATAAAGACAGACCTTCGGCAAAGGAGCAGGGAGTTGTAATGCTGAAAAGCAAGTCCAGATGTAGTGGACATGTTGTTTCTATAAGCTCTGCAACGTTCACAAAACTGAGCACCAGTCAGGTCTTTACAGTGAAACAAATTAGGGTTGTAACTCTTCTATACATTCTTATTCAAAATCTCAAAAGAACATAAGAAGGGCCAAACCAAACACCAATCTAGCAACCTGTTCTCACAGTGGTCAAGCTCATATCTATGGGAAGTCAGAAAACTAGGCTCTTGCCTCTTGTGATATCCAGCAGCTGACATTCGAAAGCAAGGCTGCCTCTGAGAGTGGAAGTAGAACATAGCCATCATGGCGAATAGCCGCTAAAAACCTATCCTCCATGAGTTTGTCTTAATTCTCTTTTAAAGGCACCCAATGAATGGACTCCTGACTCCCATCACCCCTAGTCAATATGAACAATAGTCAAGGATGATGGGAAGTGCACCATGTTGGCTAACCATGTGATAAACCCTATCCTGAACCCTGCATTGCTCCAGAAAGGAGAAGTGGGAAGCAATATTAAAACCACTGTCGGAATTGGTTCAGGCTTTCCCTGTTGACTGCCACACAACAAAAAAGGCATTCCTGTTTAGAACTATGTCAAGAAGGCAAGGATCCTGGCTTCTTGTAGCTGGACCATAGACCTGAAAGAAAGATCTCTGTGGGATACTGTGGGATACAGTACAGTGAAATATTTAATACCATGAATCTAAGCAGCACTCCACCATCTTGAGAAATGGTGTTCGTGTTTTCAGCTGCATTTTCTGTTTCAATATTTTTAAGACATGTCATGTTTGCAATGGCATCCTGTCAGCTTGTGCTCCGCTTTCAGCTTCACTTTCACAGCAGGAATGCTTCACAGGAAATTGAGGGGCCGAAGCTTACTCAAACTCAAAGCAGCACTTTGCAGTTTTATTTTCTTTGACTATGTCAATAAAAAGTCAAAGAGGGAGAGATACAAGGCGCCAATGCAGAGGTGATGTACAGAATTAAGCAGCTTCAAATATCTTAGTTGGGAAGCATTGAAGTTTCTTGAAGGGCTATAACCTTTCGGGGTGTGAGGGACACAGCGTTTAAAAGGGGAAGATGAAATGGCCAATGTCAGATAGCAACAGACAGCTAAAACAGCATCAGGTAGCTGTATCACACAGCAAGTGCAAAGGAATCTTCATCACAGTACCACTAACAGGTTATCCTCCATGGTGACTAATTGTAGCTGCCTTCCAACCACTCCACCAGTCCATCACTATCTCTTCTCTTCTCTTCTCTTCTCTTCTCTTCTCTTCTCTTCTCTTCTCTTTTTTCTTTTCTTTTCTTTGGTGCAGAGAAGGCTGCTTCTACTAATAGCGAATAATCAAGAACACGGTTGAGTATAGTTCCATTCCAATTTTTGAAATTGGGCAATCTGTTCCATCCCTGAAATAAATTGAGTCCATAGGGGAGTAGATAAAGCAAAAGGGTTTAAAAGAGACAGTGGGGTGAGGGGAGCAGAATGGACATTGAAGAAAAGATACAGGTCTCATATGTCCAGACATCATCAAGGTTTGCAGGTCAGGTCCACCAGAACTTAGCAAAGCATCTGGGAGACAAAGTTACTGATACTGTCCAGCAAGACCTACCAGTACATTTTTTTATTTTTGGTTTGTTTGTTTTTTATAATTGTGAAACCTTTCTAGATCCCCACAGGGGCCATCCTAGAGCAACTTAAAGCAGGGGTGGCCCTTCAGATTTTGCTGCACTAAAACTCTCATCATCTCTGACCATTTGCCATGCTGGTGGGACTTATGGGAGTTAGGAGTCCAACAGCAGTTTAGCAGCTGGGAAAGCTCAGTCAGGGTTTGAGTCCCACTCTGAGAATTGTACCTCTATGAGGGGAATAAAAGTCTAACAACTCACCTAGAAGAATGGCGGCTGAGTCTACTTACTATCCATATTTTGCAAATCCAGTAGGGTAGTCAGGTACAGAAAGAGGCCAGGGCTACTGCCAGAGGCACCAACTTGCACCCAGTGCTGAGGGGGCCCAGTGCATGTGTGACATGCACACACCACGTGTGTGTGATGTCATGCGCCCGGCGTGCATGGGACATGCCCATGATGCACACACAACATCACATCATCGGGAGGAGGCCTAGTACAGAGCCTAGCGTGTCATGGCTTCAATGGCCGGCAGCTTCTCCTCTCGCACTCGGGAGGAGCGGACCACTGAAGCTGAGCCACGCTCGTCTCTCTACTCAGCCTCCTCCACCCCCTCAACATGGGGGGGGGCCCTCCCAACAGATATTGAGGGGGCTGAAGACACCTTGGCCCCATAGAGTTGGCACACCTGGTTCCTGTATCATTCTTATTTGTCTAGGAGAGGGGCTTGGGGATATTTCCTTCTTTCAGTTATTCATCCAAGTGACCCTTGGCCTCTTTTGCACCTGGGCACGCTTCAGGTTACAGACTCCGCTAACCCAGAAATGATACCTCGGGTTAAGAACTTTGCTTCAGGATGAGAACAGAAATCATGCAGCGGCAGCAGCAGCGGGAGGCCCCATTAGCTAAAGTGGTGCTTCAGGTTAAAAACAGTTTCAGGTTAAGAACGGACCTCCGGAACGAATTAAGTTCTTAACCCGAGGTACCACTGTAATCTGTGCAGTGTCCATATTTTACCAGTCTAACTCATATTAGCAGCAGGCGAAACTGTCAATTGCTGTATTGGCCTGAATATAAGCTGCACCTGAATATGAAGCACACCTTTAAAATTGGAGGTGGGGGGAGAGAAAAAAACAGGAAAAAAAACCTGAATATAAGCCGCTCCATTCCTTGCTGCTCCTGGCTGCCCCTTCCTCACTCTCTCCCTTCCCTGTCTTGGGGGAGAGGACAGGGGACTGCGCACGGGGCGGGGACCGCTTTGCTGCTCTCCTGGCGCTGTTTGCCCCTTGCTCCTGGCTGCATACCGTAAAGTCACAAATATAAGCCGCACTTTAATTTTTCACGGTCAGAATTTGGGGGAAAGTGAGGCTTATATTCAGGCCAATACGGTAAAACAGGGCAACAGTTCTCATGAGACAGAAATAATATTTATTAAGGCACAAAAAATTCATTGGAGAAAACATGATCTGATCTCCAGAACTGACTTATTTTCAAATCACAGAGCCTACCTATCTGATGTTCAGCCTCATTTTGTTTCTATACCAACATATTTTTTTTTAAAAAGAAGAAATTTAATTCCCTTGTAATCCATTCCAGAAGGCATCTGCAGCAGGCCTCCTGGCAGGGGAAGAGATCACCGAGTACAATGAATCCTCTCCCAGCAGTGCTTTCTTGATGTCATGTGAGGTTCCAATAGAACAAACCTCTTTGGATTAAAAACCCATTTTTCCTTGTCCAACCCCATGGCGTGTCAGCTGTCCTCACATAGGAAAATCTGGTTTTAGAGAAGCAACACAAGGAGCTTCAGTACTTTGATCCAACAGAGAAGGCATACTGCAATTTTTATTTTTGGTCCCTCATTGCTGGAGACAGGCACGTTTTAAAACACGGCATTTCAAGCAGCACCCCACATGGAACAGATTGGCATTCACTGTGAATGTGAATAGCCCATTCTAGTCTGGCTATTGAAACACAAAATTTCTTCCAGATACTTTGACCATAAAATACCAAGAGAATCCTTAAAGGTATTTGTGCTGCTGTTCAGCTAGCTTTGGAAAACTTGCAGTTCTCTATTTGTGTTTCTATTTGTGGAAAATCAGCCAGATGGGCGGGGTATGAATAATAAATTATTATTACTAGTACTATTTCTCTTTATGAAGATTATTCCAGGGCTCAAGAGTACAACATGAAAGTTAACTTCTGAAGACAGATCCCCTAACCTATCCTGAAGTCTCTTCTTGGAGAAGATTCATGAGCAGCTGGTGACAGGCCAGATCCAGGGTCTCTTGGATAAAACCATTTTTTTTTATCCATCGCAATCAGGTTTAGAACAGAAACTGCTTTAGTAGCCCTGTATGAGGACTTCTGTCAGGAGAGAAACAGGGTGTGTGTGTCCCTGCTAATTCTCCTTGATCTCTCAGTAGCTTACAGTACCATTGACCACGGTGTTCTGGAGCAACTCTCCAAGTTGGTGGGGCAAGACATCACTCTGATTCAGCAATTGTCATCTGAAGGGCTTCTCTGTTCACCCTCTCCAAGGAAGAGTAGCAACATGAGAACGGGTCTTTTCAGTGGTGGCTCCCTGCTTGTGGAATGTTTTCCCCAGAGGAGCTTGCCTGACACCATCTTTATCTAATTTGAGGCACCAGGCAACACTTTTTCTTTTTACCTAGGCTTTTGACCCTTTGTTTGAAGGGTTTTATAGTATTTGAGACATCTTTTAGTGGGGCAGGATTTTGTCTTTTACAGTATTTGTATAAATATGAGTGTTTTGTCATAGGTTTCTATTGACTGGGTTTATTGTAATTGCTTTTAGTATTTCTATTGTGTCTGTTAGTCACTTTGAGTCATTTCTGTGAGCAAAGTGACAAATACAAATAATAATAGCCAGACCCCCCTTCCCCAAAAGCAAATTCCAACTATTTAAAATTAATTTTATTTAATAATATGTTGGCTCATAATTAAAGAGCTGGGTGATGACACATTTACTGGAACACAATTGTATCTTGAAAAAAGGAGAAATGAAAAAGGGAGAAATGAACAGAGTTGACATCTTTAAGTTATGAACTGGGAAACACACAAAGTGTGGCATAGAGGAGCAGGAGGGCTTACAGTCATCGCAGGAAATGAGACCAAACAGCTACACTGCTACATCACAAGGTAGCCACTGAACACTTTGATATGATAATTGATTATTGTTCATTGATTAAAGCTGGCAAAGGAGCAGACACTATCCAGAGGAGTTTTGAATTACAAAGCTGCAGACTTCAAAAGCATGCTTAGGGCTTTGGATTCACACAATAAGCTAAAGTTTTTACTATTTACAATGTAAAACAGTCAACCCTGATGTATTAAGCAAGGACAGCAGGCAGCATTCTTTTTAAAAGGTACAACCCAGAAATAAGGAACTAATCAATTCTGTAAAAAATGGCTTCAATCTAACCCAAGGGCTCTGATCATTTCCAGATGATAACATGGGACTGATTGGCTATGTCTGGCAGCAGTTCTTATCGGCTTGATTACGGTAACTACATCACTAAGAGAAAAATTGTCCAAGACAGGATGGACAAAACCTGAATTTTCTGCACACAGGCTGCTTTGAGCAAGCCAGCATTGTGTGCTTAGAAAAATAAGCCTAGGTCTCAGCTGTATTGCAAAGGCACAGTCATTACCTTTAGGACCAATATGCTCTCCATTCCAGTGAAGCATTTGCAAGAAGAGCCACTCCAGTCTATACAACAAGCAGTAGTGCTTTGCCTTTCATTGACTTTGAGTATTAGGATGATGCAGGCAGATATCAAAAAGAGCACGGGATATGGAACTACAACCATAAGCAGCTATGTATATTACGAATATGGAATGATACTCTGATACATTTCCATGTGGTAACTTATATATTACCCATAAGTTTTAAATCCCTTGATTTTTCCCCACTAATATTTCCACCGGTCAATGTAGACAATGCTGAGTTAGATAGACCAATGGTCTGACCTCATAGAAGTTTCCTTTGGGACATCATCACTATGTGGGGAATTTTTGTGCTTTTTCTCAACACTCCATCCGGCCCAAAGCAAGAGATTCACAACACAGTGCTGGTGCCCTTTATGTCAAGCACCTCTGACTGTTGTGTGTTGCTAGTAGAGTGCCCACCAAAATATTTTTTTTTCAGTGGCATCCCTCATGGTAAATATAATCCAGCACCGAGTGAGATATTGGGGAACATGGTGACAAGGTTTATGGAAGGAAACAGGAAAGGAATTGTGGAAATTAATGGTTGGCAAGATACTACCAGTGCTCCCTGAATTGCAAAGTAAAACTAACACCCCCTCAAAAAAACAATCAAGTTCCATCTGGAATAAAAGAACATCCTTTAATCTGGGTCTAACCGCTTCATTCCTGAGATGGCTCATCTCCACATTAAAAAGTCCTAGGGAATATACTCAAGTTAGAATTAGTTATCACAATACAAAGAGCAGGAAGGAGTGCCAAGATGAACATAGGATCTGGAACATGTAGACAGAAAGAAAGAAGCCGGATATGCTCCCCCCAGAGGCATGTGTGTGAATGTGTGATGGTAGGTGTTTTCCATGGGTTAGAAAAGAAGCAACTAGTGTTCTGGAGTGGATGGGAGCACTTAAGTGTGCTTCATAGTTGCACTAGCCACAGTGCAATACCTTGGAAATGAACATCAATATAGATACGCAGAAGCACTGTATTTATACAGTGTTGAATTGATATGGTTCCCACTTTCAACTTCCATGGAGAACTCCCCGCTGATGATCCTTGTAATTGCCCTGTTCAGTTCACAGTGTGGCAAAATGCCTCTAAGCAACACAGTATCTCCCCTCACCCTAGATACTGATCAAGGGATCTAGATCACAAAGTCAAATCGAAATCACTAAAATCAGGCTGGGCAGAGGCTGTGAGTCAGAGCAGTGGAAGGCTGCTCAATCCTTCACACTCCAATAGTTTTTTAACTCTGAATCCCAAGCTGTTTTCTCACCCAGGGATGGAGGAAGATACAAACGCCTCAGTGATTAAAAGGTGGCTTGGGGACAGTTTATGTGAGCTGGAAAATGACACCATGGGCCCATGCAGTGCTTTTTTTCTTTAAAAAAATGTTTTGGGGTACTCTAATTTTGACTCAATCACCATTTTATAGTTCAAATCAGGAAAAATAAATATATAAATGGATATGGTTAAAGCTATGGTTTTCCCAGTAGTGATGTATGGAAGTGAGAGCTGGACTAAAAAGAAGGCTGATCACTGAAGAATTGATGCTTTTGAATTATGGTGCTGGAGGAGACTCTTGAGAGTCCAGCGGTAGAACTCTACTGTGCAAACTCTACTGTGCCTCTTTACAGAACTAGAACAACAAAGTGGAGGACTGCATCCTAAAAGAACTTCCCTAAAGTTGCACAGATCATTTTTAAAAAAACAACACCCCGTTGCCTTTGAGCATCACCTCATCTAGTGAATGTCCTTATAAACCTATAGGAATATGTAAAATGAGCTGCAAAATTCTCCCGCTGCTTCAGACTTCAATGCAGAAATACTATTAACATCATGAATGCAACTAACTTGTACATTAGGATGAAGGCCAAAGAGAGAGTTAATTAATGCAACTCGATTTGGAAGGACAAAGGAAATTGATGTCCTGCTATGATCTATGTTCATTGATCTGTCTCTAATTAGTATTTTTTAAATGGTCTCTTAAAGCACTGTACTACATATTTTATGGCTTTAGTATCGTTTGACTTTAGAATCTATTGCTTAACATTTAACATTTTTGCTTCAAAATGTTCAAAACATTTGAACAAATTTATTTTCATCCTTAAAAACAATCAACAAGTTGAATTCAACCAACAAGAACACAACTTGCAATTTTTAAAAAGAACGTGGTTTATAATTCACACAAAAACCTTTCTTTCTGACAAACTTTTATGCAGATACTGCAGTTTGTATATTACAAATAATATGTCAATAGCTTTATTTAAAGTTTAAAGCTAGACTTTTATGTTTATTCAACAAGCATGTTACTTTATCTTTGATTTTCTAAGCTAAGAAAGAAAAGTACAACTATGTCCAGATGGATTTCTGTTGCCTATAAGCAATATATATCCTGTTCCAGCAACTGGTTCCTTCAGCGGAGAAGGGCTGTGTTTGTGTGAGAAGCGTGGGTCTTATGGATGCAAACTCATATTGGGAACACAGGGGCAAAAAGTCACAGTTCGAAAGATAAGTCTTTTTCATGCCTAAATCAAATAACATGTATGAATACAGGTGTGAACCCATTGAGGGCACTTTGCATACACACCGATGTGTACAGCTAACTGGTACAATGTGGTCTTCAACATTGTTCAGCATAATGCACATGAATGCGTACCTGCACCTGACTCTCAACACAGGTGGAACACACAAACAAATATACACAGGCCAATCTGCCTATAGTAATTTTCGAACTGTACTCTACATGCCTGCTTCCGTGTATAGTATCTAGACCAGTGTTGTAATCATATTTTGTATGTAAATCTACATTAAAATATGACGATGCTTTCCTATTTAAACCTCAGTAGTGCTCAACTAGTGCTACAGGATATGTCCAAATTAAAAGTTTGTTAAAAGCTTCCACCAAAAGCCTCCTGTTCTTTTATATAAGAATAGAACTTTCAAATGGTTCCACTCAATATTGTATTTTTTAAAAAGACAATGGCTGATTGTTGACAGAATAGTGTCAGCTTTTATTTCTTAGTACAGAAAGTATTGATCTGATGTGTAGAGATCTTTCCTATTCTAATTAATTCAAGAGGGTTCTGGAAGCTTCTCTGTGTGAAAAAAACAAACAGAAGGTTCATGATGTTTGGGTTATTCCTTCAGAGAAGCTGAGTACAGCTGGCTTAAACTGGTTCTGTTATATCTTCTTTCAGGGTCATGCTGACTATAATAGTAAGGCTCAAAAGAGCCTAGGTTTCACTTTTTCTCTCTGTCTTTCTTTCCTTCTGGTGTGGTGTTCTGTATGTAGTGTAAAGTTTAGACATTATAAGTTATTGTGAGTTTAATTAAGTCGGCTGCAACTGGATTTCTTATGGACAGCGTCAATCCTGAATGTATGGGATTTGTGACCTTCAGCAGCAGTAAAGCTCTGCTGGATGAAATACAATTGCCTCTGGTCTATTTTGGGGGGAATCCTGCAACATGTTTAAGTTTTTACTCTGCTAATTATACACTGGAATCTGCTCTGGATCAATATTGAGTAGATTTCTATGACAAATAGAAAGTGCTAGAAGAGGATTGGCTCTTTTCTGTAGTTGGAGAGGACCTTGTAAAGGAACAATAAAGGTGCTGTAGCCTGGACAGTTGCACTAAGCCTGTGTTTAAGCAAGCTGACTGGAAGGGGGAACAAATCTAAATATAAAAAAGAAGAAAGTGGGGCTAGTACCTTCGTCCCCACTCCAAGTTCCCCATAAGGGTCTAGGGCAGTCCTTCCCTTCCACCTCAATTTCAGAATAAATATGAAAGCTTTGAACGTGTTATATTCCTATCCTATGTCCAATACTTTGTACTTTCAGTACTTTGGCCACCTCATGAGAAATGTCCAATACACCAAATTACAACCCTCCCCCCCTCAGGAAATGGCTCCCCTGCCTAAAACAAGAATAAGAGAAGCAGCATATAGTATGCATGTTCATATATGAAGCTGTGAGGAGAAAAGTTCCCTAAAGAATTCTTTTTGATGGTTTAGCATAATCTACACTAAAATGTCATGAATTGAATTGCACATTTCCAATTGGATGAATAGCAGCCACCCAATTGCAACAATTTGCATTTACAAAGGTTTCAGTTTGTGAAACTGACACACAATTAAAACTATTGTCAGTGATGTTGCCCTAACAATAGGTAAGAAATTCTCATAAGGCACAGGTGTTCCTTTCATGTGCCCTTTTAACACAGATACTCCCAAGGTGTTCAAGTGTGTCTGTGTGAATATTAATATTTTTCCAGCTTTTTATGCTTTGAATGAGGATTAAAGTAATAAAAAGACTCTGGTTTCTGATTCTCTGAACTGATTAAATGGAGTTTGGGCAGTCATATGACCACAGCCCTGAGCCATATAAAGGGAACACCTACCCTGCTTCATGCCGTGAGGATAAGATGAAAGGAGATTGCAGCTTGAGAGCAGGATGGAGAACAGCAAGGGGCAAAGCTCTTAATATCTAGACTGTATAATTAAACCTAGTAATATCATGTATTTTATTAGGATTATATTAGTAAGCACCAAACTGCAATGTGGAATTGCAGGTAGGCACAGAACCTTCGGTATGTGTATTGCTGCTATAAGAGGATAATGTGAAAATCAGTGCTAATTGTCAGGATATTATTATACATATAGCAAAAACTAGGCACCTTTATCTCCTAGCTACATGGAACAACATTTAGTTATTATTTATTATACAGCGTTGTCTGAGTTTTTAGCATGTTTCATATACTGGTACATTATTTCAGCAGCCCCTTACAGCAACCCTGAAGGGTAGGTAAATATTATTAGCCCATATAGGAGATAAAATCTGGAGGGTACGGCTGTTGTTAACTCCACGTTTTCCTCTGCTCCAGGGACTAATGGCTTCAAATTATAAGTAAGGAGATTCCAATTAAGAATCAGGAAGAATTTTTCTGATAGTAGAAACTGTTCAACAGTGAAACAAACCCCCTCAGAAGGTGGTGGACTCTCCTTCATTTGAGGTTTTAAAGCCCAGTTTGGAGGGTCATCTTTCATGGATGCTTTCATTGAGATTCCTCCGTAGCAGGGGGTTGGACTAGCTCAGGCATCCCCAAACTCGGCCCTCTAGCTGTTTTGGGACTACAACTTCCATCACCCCTAGCTAACAGGACCAGTGGTCAGGGATGATGGGAATTGTAGTCCCAAAACAGCTGGAGGGCCGAGTTTGGGGATGCCTGGAGTAGATGACCCTCAAGGTGCCTTCCACCTCTACAGTTCTATTATTCTAAGTCACTGTACTATGCTAGCAAAAATTGTGGGTAGCCATGATGGTCCATGGGGGGGAGGGGAATCAAAATTAACAGTAGCTGTACCTTCTGTTAGTATAATACCAAACTCAAAAGCTTTTTCATTACTCTATGACATCTTAATTGGTCCTAACAAAAGGTTGCTTTTGGATTTATACTGTATTAGGTAAGAACATCATCGATCTAATACTTAATGAGCAGAGGGCTTTACACTCAACCCGTTTATTTTCACAGTACACCTTGTTCTTCTAAATTCCCATTTTAGAGATTAACGGAGGATGAGCTCAACCCAGCTCTCCTGGATCCAAGAGTTTCAATATGATATTCACTGGATCACACAGGTGTTCTAATGTACCTGGTCATCTACTCAAGCAAATGAGTGCTACCTCTTAATCTTAATTGTGCATGAGCACAACATACATCACAATAACACTGTATACAGATATTAAACACTGCTATGTTCCCATCTTTTAAAACAGGACAGTTGTGTACCAAAGCTTTATTTAAACTAAGTAACTGTTAAGAGTAAAACAGAAATATGACAGTCCATACGTTAGATGGGCCTTCCTCTGAGCCACTTCCTCCAACTGCGGTAGTTTTGCTACATTATGCCCCAGAATGCCCAGTTCCTTCCCCTAGGCTGCACAAAGCAGTGTAAGCAGATCTATCCTGTCTCCATGATCAAAAGGAGTTATGTCAACAATTCCAATATACTTCTCCAGCCTTCCCCAAGTGGTTACTATTAAACAGGAGGTACTGTGGTAGGAAATCCATGGGTATTTTATGGGCATATTTTCTGATGTCAAGTGGTAGCAAAAGAATTATGATTCTCTTCATAAGTTATGAATTCATTGTAGGCTCTTTAGTAAATTGTGATCTTTCTGTTCATAAGTCACATACTGCCTATGACAGTTACCAACAGCACTAGATTAATAGGATTAGGTAGGTATCTCACTTCTACCACTGAGTGTTGCAAGCATGGCATATTTTCAGTGCCAAGTGTGTGGGTTGATTATTGTTGATGCTTTTCACTGTCAGATGTGATGCTTTAACGGAAATGCTGCTTATTCTTCCTTCTAGAGATAGGCTGTAGTATATTGCAATTCATTTCCCCCTCTGTTAGACTAGCTACCAAACTGCATTCAAATACTTGATGATTAAGTTATTGTGCCAGGGTGTAGCCACATGGTGCAAGGATGCTTGATGCTGTGTGCCACAAAGCACACACTGTGTGCCTGGCAACAACACCTCAAAACCCTAGGGTGATTAGCCAGGAAGCTGCCTCCATCTCTAAATTTTATTCCAGGTTGCTGTCCTGGCTCTTGGGAGATTAGTAGGGAAAGTGGATTAGAGATCACAGAAGTGGCCAAGGTGAGGACTTTTGCTGGGGGGTGGGGGGGTATTCTTAGGCCTAGGGGCCTAAAAAGACCTACAACTTGGCACAGAACCACAGGGCTGGAAGAGGGTTGGAGCAGGATCTTTTAAATATGATTCCCAATTTAGTGCATAAGCCTATTATTTCCTGTGGATTGTGACCAACCCAGGTGGTATCCCAATCAGCCCCAGACCTGGAGCTTTCATTAAAAAAATAATAAAACAAGTCTCTAGCCCTCCTAGAAAGGAATTTACATAGCAAAATGTGCAGGTACCCTTCTTTCACATGTTATTTATTGGAGAACTTATGTATTTCTACAAAAACATTCAATAACCTATTAGTCGTATTCACCAATTTTCCAAAGTTTTTACAGATAAGTAATGCAACCTGGATTCTATCCAAAAGTAAGATATATTACAAAATAAACACAGGGGAGAAATGTTCTCCAATTTTCTAAACTCTCAGATACCCTTCTAGGTGATTTCTGGGAAATGAGCGAGCTTGGCTGCACCTGCCTGCCAGTGATTTTGCCAATGAATAAAGTCAGAACTGTAACTGGTAAGTGAGTTGTTTAGAAACCAGCCAATAAGAATCCCTGGGCTCCTAAAGATCCACAGTTTTTCTCTACTCTTTTAGCGCACTTTTCCTGCTTCTATTTTGTTTTTTAGTCCTTGGAATCTCTCTGTCCTTTTTTTACCCCTAGCAACCAGGATGCATCTTTCCTTGATAATATCTTGCCTCAGTAATGAACTGGATGAGAGGCAACAAGCTCAATCTAGATAAGAATGAGGCACTGTTAGTGGGCGGTTCCCTAGGCCAGGTGGCTGGGAGGTTGCCTGTTCTTGATGGGGTTACACCAAATCTGAAGGAGTGAGTATACTTCTGTATCCTTTGCTGTTGCCTGAAGCCCAGGTGGTTCACATTTAATGAACATAAATGGTGCCTGTTTCAGTTGTAGTTCATCCTTCCTATTCTTGCTTTCTGGAAGTCGGGAGTTAAATCTCACTTGGGGCGGCCAGTGCAAATTAGCATGGTGTAGTCATCATCCTACTCCTTTTAACACATTTGTCTGCCTTGAGATCAGAGTACATATCTGCTGAAAACTGTGTGCAGGGGAGACTACCACCGCCTGTGCAATGTCTGACTTTTGCAGCAGACAACAGCACTCTCTCAAGAGAACCTAATGTATTTTTAAAGAGCACTTTAACAAAGCGTAACAACATTACCACACATCTTGCTCAAGCAAAGAATTTTCCCAATCTATATTCAGTGCCAGATAGAGTGACTGCAGAAATGAGTTAGTTACTGTACCTGAGCCCTCTTACGCCTTGGCTGCCAGTGACAGAAAGTTAATTAGACAAACTTGAACAGTATCTTCCAGAATTCCGTTCACATTACTTAAAAGGAAGAAAATTATCTGCTTGTGTAGGAGTTATTGCTCCTGGAGCCAGTCAATGCAAAACAAATGAGGAATGAAGTAAAGATTATGGTCACAAAAGGGACTTTAAATCAAGGTAAAGAAAAACAGGTCTAGTTCAGCTTACTCTCAACATAATTCTCTTAGCAAGGAACACTGCTACCAACCTAAGAAAAATGTTAAGATTCCAATTGCAGAGAGTAAGGAGCTGGTCACTTGAGCACCCTCCACAATGCGCAAAACTACACCTCCTGGTAACTCAGCACCTCTGAGTATGTTGGCCATGATCTCCAGTCTTAATACAAAAGGCCCTATTTATTTACAGGTGTAGATCTTCATAAACATGGATAGGAACGCATTAGAAGAAATTGGGCAGGAGAAATCTGTGCTGCCCAACAAGGTCAGTCTCCCTCAGTCTGAGGGTCTGCGCGGTTACAAACATGCAAATGACTTTGAAAAAGATGCTTAGCAGGCAATATTCTTCCTGAGTAACACTGTCCTATCTTCATAGCCACGGAAGGCCCGCCTCCCTTCAAACAGCCACGCCAGCTGTAGGGGCTAGGAGGATAAATCCATTAATGTTTCTGAAGCCGTAGAAGGAGAGCCATATAAGTAGCAACACAGAGAGAAGTGATTACTCCTGATTGAATGTGAAAGTAGCTGCTGACACGCTGTGTTTTGAAAATCTGGATTTACAGGTTACAAGAGGGGAAAACAGGCACTTAAGAGTCCCCTGTACTCTTCTGACCTGGAATTTCACATAAGCTCTTTCTGCTATTTGTGTGTGTGTGTGTGTGTGTGTGTGTGTGTGTAAAAAGTCTTTTGATAACGGGATACAGCATGTTAGTTCTATACTATCTGAGGAGAAAAGATAAACACAATGAGAAGAATGAATGGGACGATTCATTTCAGTTTCTCCTCTGGGTTATATCAACCTGCCCGGCTTTCAGTTTCAGGCATTAAGCCACTATTCTCTGTAGGATTGTAAACGTCAGGATTAACCTGAAGAGGGTGGACTGTGTATAGAAAGACAGAATTCAAAGGACAGTAATGTTGCTCCTTTCACCTCATCTTAAGAGGAAAATAGGAAAAAGTGAAGGGCCAAACAGAACTGCCTTTCTGAACATATCTGAAGGTGTTGAAGGAAACAAATTCAGCCTGTTTTTTTCTTCTGCTGAGAGCAGGGAGGAAGGGAGCCTTTTCACAGTTCAGTAGCCAAGGCTGGAAGCTATTTGGACTGAAGAAGAAATTCCAGAAACAGCTCTCACATAAGAGTGTTCTTGTGTTCCTGTGTGAAACTAGCTTGGGTTTAAAAAGAACAAATTACCTATTATAATGTCCCAGCAAAGCTTAATTCTAAGGGCATATTTACACAAACATAGCTACATTTCCCTGCTTAAGTACTACATCCTTAGACAGGAATATAGTTCATTTGTGTTTGTGTGTTGCCCTGCACTAAAAAGTATTCGTCAACGCATTCACAGCAACAATATGAATAAAACTGGTAAGAAACAGATAGCTTTGATGTTCATCAGACAATTATATAGCTGTTTCCTTTCCCTCCTGCTCCCCTGCCAGAAAAGTAGGCCTTTAAGTTTCCTAAGGAATTCAAAGGAATTCAGCAAGGCTGCACAGGCCTGAATTTTTCTTTTAGAATCAAGGAATATGCAGTTTATTACAAAAACAAGGGAATCACTTGTTACAAAGACAGTACTCAGATTGACCTGGTAATTCTTTGGTTAAAATCAAAGAGCAATAAAGCAAGAGGGAGATAGATGTCAGGCAGACTACATTGAGATCCTAACTGAGTTAAAGGAAAAACTCAGAATATGGATGCTGCCTGGAAAGAAGTAGTGTGACTTTTTTTGCAGAGCAGAGAGGATGGAGAGATGTAGAAGAAGATTAGGAGAAAGATTAGGTGGGGTGGAGGCAGCGGTGACATCAGGGCAGGTGGGGTGGCGCTTCCTGTTTGGCCTCAAGCGGCAAAACAGGACATTCTGCCCCTGCACCCACTTCACCCATCCATACCATCCATTTAAAGGATGCTTACATCACATTAACAGTTATGGCTTCCCCAAAGATCCATGGGAACTGTAGTTTGTTAAGAGTGCTGAGAGTTGATGAGAGACACACACACACCCCTCTCAGAGCTAGAATGCCCAGGACCTTTAAAAACTGAACTTCTCGGGATTCTTTAGGAGAAGCCATGACTCTTAAAGAGTTATGAGAATGCTTTACATGCACGGTGTGGGTGTGAGCCATGTCTTTTTGCTTGTTGTTCCTTAACGTCTACTCCAACACAACTTGTGATGTGATATCATTGTATTATGCATGTCTGATTAATATCATGTGTAGTTGGGCCTGGAGATGGGCATCAACCAACTAATGGCTGAAGTTCTACTGTAAAAGCAGAGAGATCAAGAAGACTGATGTCAGAGCTTAATCCAGCTGCTTGAAATTAAGTGCTCCTTTCCTCTGAAGAAAAACCCAAAAGGAAAGATTAGTGTCACATTTAAAGGGATAGTTTAAGGTGCACATCCTAATTCTGTGCCCCTTTACCTGCAAATAATTGCCTACTGAACTCAACCTGGCTTACTTCCAAGTAGATTCGGTTGCATTGCAAGAGTAATTATTTTCTTTTAATTCTTAGTGTAAGAAAGTCTTGCCAGTTCCTCCTTGCACATTTTTAAATCCTGCATTTCTCTTGCTCTCCAAGTAAGCTAAAATGGACTTCCTCAGACCTGTATCGGATCCCTTTTCAACATGTTGCTCTTCAAAGCCATTGCAGAGGTACAGCTGAAACCCATTAAATTCAATTGAGCCCAAATGGCCCATAAGTCATGTGGAAACTTGTTTCTCCAGTTAACTACAGAGCCTTTCTTGAGCTTCCAAGTTTATCTGTTTAATTTTCCTGGGAAAAGTTATGAAGACTTAGACACAAGAAGAACAACATTCATGAGTCCTAAGATAAGCGAGCACCAATCTTTTAGTTGAGGTTAAAGGATTTGAAGTACTCTTTTGTTACATTCTAAAATATCAGTCTTTAATAACCTGGATAAATATTTTCTTAAGCCTTGAAATAAAGAGACCTTCCATACTGTAATTGAAGGCATAAATTGCTACCAACAGCCCTAGCCAAAAATAAAGAAATATCAGCCCTTAAAACCAATATGATTCATGGATATAAAGACATTAAATATATATTCAATTGTTCATCTGATCTGGTATTGTTCAAGCAGACACACTGAAATATTAACAACTCTAAATACACAGCCTTTCAGATAACTGTATATAGTCCAATAGGAACAAATCTTAAATATTGGATGGAGGAATTGAAACAAAGTAGTAATTACACAGAATTATTAGGGCTGCTTCAGCTATAATGATGGTTATAAGGAAGGTCTACATGCCAAGTAAAATGAGCTATAGGAACATAAGCTTTACCTTTCTGGATTAGACAAGGGAAATATCTTGTCCAATATCCCCTCCCCCCATAGCAGCCAACCAGGTACCTTTGGAAGTTTACAGACAGGCCACAAAGCGAATGGCTTTCCCAAGGGCCTTACAATCCAGCCAAATGAGGGAGTTGCCTCAGGTGGCAGATTCTGGTGGCAAGATCTTGGAGGATAGAGCTGTGAGTGCCATTTTGGCCTGGCAAGCACCCTCTAAGCCATGGGTGGAGCCAGGGGGGCAGCTGCCCCCCAATCAATAAATAAAAATACTTAACTAACTGACCCATTGTGTTGCAGATAACTTGGTTCTGCTCCCCCCGACATAAAGCCTGCTCCCTCTAAAATAAATCCTGGCTATGCCCATGCTCTAAGCTAATCTGCCATCCTCTGGTGCATTAGAGGACAGTATTACATTGCCGGTTGGCTTTTGTATATGGAATGTGGAAAGGTGCCATCTTGTCCCTCTGCTTCAGGCAGCAAAATGTTTTGGAGCAAGCCCTGGCCTTCTTGTTTATCTCTTGTTCTTGTACGTCAGGTACTCAATAGACATCTCCTATTACTATGCTTCCATTTCTGTTTAGCTGTCATGGCTGGTATGTGTATCCTCCAACTGTTGGAGTGGCCATTACTAGGTGACCGCATAGAGAAGAGAATAGAACTCCTGTACCTTAATAGTTTATCATTTATATATTAAGTTTATATCCTTCCCTTCCTCCCAAAGGAGCCCAAGGCGGTAAACAACAAATAATAAAAACTAAACCATTTTTTTTAAAAAAAACAACCAATTTCAATACAGATGCAGACTGGAAAATATTTCAACTTGAAAAGGACTGTTGAAAGAAGAGGGTATTCAGTAGACACTAAAAAGACAAGAGAGATAGTGCCTGTCTAATATCCAAGAGATAGACTTTCCAAAACGTAGGTTCCACAATACTAAAGGCCTGATTCCTGCTTTGTATGGAATGGGCCTCCTAAGACGGTCTCTGCAAGAGGCCCTCAGCCCTCACCAGCTGAAACAAATGATCAATTGGGTATATAAGGGATGAAGTGACCATTCAGGTATTCTAGTTTCAAGTGGTATAATTGTACACGTAAAAAGTGCAGAAGCCCTCTCCTCCTTTGCATCTCGTCATCCTATGCATCTAGCTGGTTAAAATATTCCTAGATTTAATTTACACTACTTCTTAGGTGGGATTTAGATAATCAGTTACCATTAAAAGTCCGTAATAGCAAGGGGAAACAAGGATTGTGCGCTTGTAGTGTTAAACCCAGTTTCAACTTCAGTGTACAAACATTTGTGAGCTGTGGGACGATGGACTTTACTCCCCTGTCTGAAGTGTTCAGGAAAATCCAGAAGTATGGCAGCCCAGCTCAACAACTTTTGTGTCTGGATTTTCACTGTTTGAAACACAGCAACCCTAGTCTGAAGCTACATGTGACCAACTCTCCATGTGGTTATAGCAGCCACAGAGTGAAGATTTAGGTAACTGCCATGTGATTACTAGCTGTCCAAATTCTATACTAAACTGCTTTCAGGTCAGAATTAGCAATATGTCCAGCATTATGATGGGAAGTCTTGCAAGGTCCCATAAGGAGTCCAGGGCAACTCTGTGGACCTTTACAAGAGACATGTAGCATATCCTCCATTCTGAAGGCTGGATCTCCCAATACTAGGGATCAAGAGCAAGGGTTGACCTCATCACAATGGTATTCCCAAGTGCAGTGCTTTCCTCTATAGGAGTGAATGAACCATTCACTTATATGGAAGGAATTTAAATGATCCCGTTTGTGACTCTGCTAGAGTGCTCTCTGCTCCAGTGATCCCTGGCAAACCTGCTCCCTCATTTACATAGCCCTTTTCTAGTTCTGCTTCTTGATCTCAGTACACTGTGATGGAATGTCAAGAGAGTGAAAGTTGAAATATACTAGCAAATATATTATGATGGGAGGGGGTATGTGCATAGCTTGTCTGTTGCAAGGACCCTGGGCAGGTTCAATTAATCCCTGTCTGATTTTGCCTGTTTCCTTCGCCCAGTGTCCAGAGTGGAGGCTTTGACTTTATGACACTGTATTTTGAGTATACTGTTGTCATGAGGGCAAAACCTGCTGTCTGCTGCTGACACCAGGATTTCTGCTATATACATGCTATTCTTCAAACAAACCTCATCTGTCATAATGACGAGCAGTTCCCAACACTGGGGTACCAACTTAAATAAAATATTGGGGGGGGCAGATAAGCCTCACCCCACATCATGAATCACATGATGCAGTGCACACACACCATTTTAATGGTAATGCACATCAACTTTGGAGGGGCCCAGTACCTTTACCTTATAACAGAGGAGTTTGGTTCATTACATGCAGGAAAGGAGAGCATATTGTATAGAATTGGATCACTCAGTAGTCCTGGTCGCCATATACAGACATTTTAGCCATGTGTTATCCCAATGTGGGGCTACACAACATGCCAACTGGCTCTGCCCCCTGGCAGCATGAATATCTGCCCCTCACATATACAGTGGCATGTGTTTTATGTCTCTTTTGTAGAAAATGTATACTTCTGTGTGTGTTCTGCAATCTCCACATATACAGTGGTATATGTGAAGTAAAGGGACACAGGTGGCACTGTGGCGCAGAGCCTTGGGCTTGCCGATCAGAAGGTCGGCGGTTCGAATCCCCGCGACGGGGTGAGCTCCCGTTGCTCGGTCCCAGCTCCTGCCAACCTAGCAGTTTGAAAGCACTCTTAAGTGCAAGTAGATAAATAGGTACCGCTCCAGTGGGAAGGTAAACGCCATTTCCGTGCGCTGCTCTGGTTCGCCAGAAGCGGCTTAGTCATGCTGGCCACATGACCCGGAAGCTGTATGCCGGCTCCCTCGACCAATAAAGCGAGATGAGCGCCGCAACCCGAGTCGGCCACAACTGGACCTAACTGTCAGGGGTCCCCTTTGCCTTTATGTGAAGTAAAACCTGTGCATAGCCCATGTGAAAGCTCTGCCTGTGGGTTTTGATTTAGAGCCAGTGTGGTGTAGTGGTTAAGAGCGGTAGTCACGTAATCTGGGAAACCGGGTTCGCGTCTCCGCTCCTCCACATGCAGCTGCTGGGTGACCTTGGGCCAGTCACACTTCTGTGAAGTCTCTCAGCCCCACTCACCTCACAGAGTGTTTGTTGTGGGGGAGGAAGGGAAAGGAGAATGTTAGCCGCTTTGAGACTCCTGAAGGGGAGTGAAAGGCGGGATATCAAATCCAAACTCTTCTTCTTCTTCTTCTTCTTGATTGGTTCTCACATGCTAGTCTTCACTTGACATTGTCATTACTGTATCAAGAATTCAAGGGGTAAACTAGCATGTGTGAGGAAACTTCAGCCAGCATCCCTCTGGTATCCTGGAAGGGGCAGAAGAAGACACAGCTGCTCTTTGATCTGCAATTAACTATTGCTTAATTCTAAGGCAGCAATTAGTAATAAAGCTCAAACTGTTCATGCATTATGTAGATTACCTTTATCACACTACACACTATGCACTTCACAAGATACATTGCGTCGTGAGAGCAATAACATATTTGCATGTTAAGAGCCGACTATGGTAATTACAATGTTATAAAGGCAAAATTAGTATTTTTTCAGAGTGTCATAAAATGTTACAAATGTGCATGGATTGCCTGAGATCTAAATGCAAGGGTTGGAGCTCATCTTCATGCTAGAAGATCAATAACTGGCTTTTTCTAAGTTAAAGTATGTGAAACACTTTGAACACTAAACTCCAAAAGCACTATGTAAATGCTCAGATTATGCTCTAACATTACAACTACGTATAAAAATACATACAACAAAATCAGTGATTACTGCTGATTCATGTATATAGTGTACTTATCGTTTTTGTATACTTGTTCCATTTTGTATCCATAATTATTCAGCAAAATATACAACACTGACCTGTACCTAAAGATCCACAATAATTTCCTATCCTTAGTCTACATAATATAGTTCTATGAAATTAATAGCTCACTTGTGATACAAAAAAGGCCATCAATCTGGATTCCTCTTATGAGTCATATACAATGTTCATCTCACAGATAACAGGAAACCACTCTCTCAGGCTATCTGAACATACTAGCTCAACATTTGAACTCATAAGTAAGCATACATGAGAGCTAGGCAAATATTTGAATTTATATTTAGATTAGATTTATTCCACATTTCACCCAGTCTATACTGTATGTTCTTGTGCTTGATAAATTAGGTTTCATGAGGGGGGGGAAATTACTTAAATTCGCCTGCCAAATTTGTTCTCCCTGTGTCCAAGGCTTCAGCAATGACTATGAGTATGGATACTAGACCCCTGGTAATGTCTAAACAAATTTGTTTTTATGTACTTTTTAGCTAAACATCTTATTGTTTTGCACATATCTTGTCCTCTACAGATACTTTTGAAAAATCTGTTTTGTAACTAAAAGGTTTACTTTTCTGAATGGAAGCTCACATCATGATGGATTCCATGTGCTAAAATGTCTTTCATCTACTTGAGAATTGGATCATATGTGATTCATGGTGTTGGTTTTGATGTATAAAGCCCCTCTTGGACCCAGCATATGAAAGAGACTGCTACCTCATCTTTTGAGCCCCATTGTGATTTTTCAAACAAATTGAGGATACCCTCTTATAAACACCATCTGTGTGTCAGGGTAAGCCATCAAAAACATGGAGGGCCTCATTCTTCGTGGTTCTCTTAAAATTGCAGAGACTCTTCCCGCAGAGACCCTAAGCTCAATTCTAATTATCTGTCAAAAACATTATTTTTAAAAGGTAGCAATTAGTTTGTGTGTGTGTTAATGTTTGAGATATATTACAGGTTTTCAAAATGTTTCCTTTATATATGATTAATTCATCTGCCACCTTCTTGGACAGATATGCTAGATGCACACCTATATGTTAACATCATCTCTTAACTTGAAGCACTTAGAAATGGAAAATCGTAAGCCACTTTTACGTAGCATATGGATTACATGTTTGTTGCAGTCAATGTGTTGTTATGACACTTTATATCCCGCCTTTCTTCTAAGGATCTCAAACTGGCATCCGTTGTTCTCCCTCTCCCCATTTTATCCTTGCAACAACCTTGCGAAGTAGGCTTGGCTGATTCTCCTAAGGTCACCCAATGAGCTTTATAGGTGAATGGGGATTTGAACCTTTGTCTCCCGAGACCTGGTCAAATACTCTAAGTGCTACACCTCACTGACTGTGTCTTGTGCTAGTGGGAGCTTTCCACCTAAGCTTCATAGCCACACAAGGGGTGTTTTTCATCAGAATCACAGCTGGAGAGGTCAGGGTTAAACCTCACCCTGTTGCTTTGGTCCTGATTAAAATTGAGGGGAGGGGAACATTGCAAATATTAAGTTTTTTTAAAACTCCTGGCATAGTAGCTAACTGTGCATTAAAAGTCACATTGAACTTGGCCCTCAATTTCTGTGGGAGGTTTTAGTTACAGAGTTCCTTATTTTCACACACACCCACCCACCCCAAAATAGCCTGTGCCTATCAGGAAGCAATAAAAGAGGCTGAGACTAGGAGGGGGAGCTTCTAATCAACATTTCTGGAAAGCTTTGCTGAATGAAATTTATCTGCGAGCCAACATTTAAAGGCAGTTCTTCCCACAAGAGGCAGTGATCACCATCAGCTTGGATGTTTTTAAGACAAGAGTTGGCAAGTTCATGGAGGAAAAGGCTATCACAACCTCCACTGGCAGAGGCAATGTGCCTTGGGATTACTAGTTGCTAGTAATGGTAGGCAGGTAGTTGTTCACTATAAGAACTAGATGCTGGACTGCATGGGCCTTTGGCCTGATTCAGCAGGGACTTTATGCTTTTAGACACGGGAAAGGGAATGTTAGGCTAATATGACACTATATTAAATTCTTGTGTGGAACTTCTGTAGAGCTTCCCACTAATTGTGGACAAGTAATGCCTCAGCAGCAGTAAAGGGCTTTATTGTAGAAGCCACCTAAATTAAAGCCTCATTCCATTTTTATGTGTCAACTTCTCCAAATAAACAAGCTTTTATAAGGATGAGAAATCCATTAATATGTCTGTCTTGCTTTGCTGCTCAACATGCTCATCCTCACGTAGTCAGTTTTATACCCACAGTACAGATTTGGCTCCACTCTTTCTTTTTGATTGCATGCTACTGTGTTTTTCTGTCCTAGCTTTGCCAGATCTTTATCAGGAATGGCAGCTATACCTTTAAATACACAAAGTCCTGCAGCCTAATCCTTCACCAGTCTCTCTCACACCCTCCTGCTTGCAGTGGCCAACAGGATTCTAATTTCTCCCTGCAGCAGGCAGAGGCGGAGGGTGAATAAGAAGACCGATGAAAGAACAAGGTGTGGGAGACCTATTTAAAGGTGTAGGTGTCATCTCAGGGCAAGGCCTTGGCAAGCCGAACTGAGAATTTGTTGAGAAAAGTATGATTGGACCAAACAACAGTATAAGCTGCAGGTGAACGTGTCTCACAGAAGGCAAGAGCATCTTTGATGATTTTGCCCTAAAAAGCTTAAAAGGTTTCAAAGATTACTCTGGATAACTCTCTACTGGTTAGATGCTTAGGCTGTAGTCCCATAAACACTCACATCGGAGCTCACAGCCCTGTTGAGGGAAGTTTTTAATGAATGATGTTTTAATGTATTTTTAATCTTTTGTTGGAAGCCACCCAGAGTGGCTGGGGAAACCCAGTCAGGTGGGTGGGGAATGAATGAATGAATGAATAAACAAATAAAAGTAAGTCACATTGGGCTCCCTTGGATCAGGCTTGCACTGGAAATGTATTGTTTTTTCTATTGTTCAGTAGGCATACCCTCCAACATTTATCCGATGCAAATAGAGATGTCCTATTTCCTTAATCATCATTTTTATTATTTATACCCCACCCATCGCTGGGTTGCCCCAGCCACTCTGGGCAGCTTCCAGCATATATAAAAAACATAATGAAACATTAAACATTACAAACAAAACTTCCCTATACAGAGCTGCCTTCAGATGTCTTCTAGAGGTTGTACTGTATAGTTACTTACCTCCTTGGCTCAGGGGTCGCATAACTCATACCCTCCAACATTTATCCAATGAAAATAGGGACGGCTTCTGTGAATCTGGGACTATCCCTGGAAATTAGGGACACTTGGAGGGTCTGGGATTGCTTGCACTAGCAATTGTTTCTTAGGGATGCCTGTATATTTGCATTTCTAGTTAAAATGATGCTATTCATACGTAAGCACTGGTTTTGCCACAGATCTTGCTTTTTCCATAAACAGTTGTAAGAAGATCTTAAACATGATTCACTCCCCAATAAAGGCTGTTATAGGAAAATCACTAGTCTTCTTTACTCACCACTGCCACATCACAGACAAATTCTACTCTGGAATCAAATAAAGACCTTAAAATATTTATGGCGTTCTTCAATAAAGTCTATTTCATCTCAGCTTGGCTATTACTTGCTAACTCTGTTATGCATGGAAGCTGATCCTGTAGACATTCCCATCAGAAGAAGGGGTGGGAAGTGAATTTTGCCAGTTCCCCTTTTCTCTCACAAGCCAAAGCTGCACTTTCCATGCTCTTGCAGAGGGACTCCCCAACCCGGTGTAGCAAAATATGCTTCATCCCTGCCCCGTTTCCCTTCCTAGTTCACAACGCTGCTTCACTGGATGTCTGGATCCAGCATATCCTATATGTGTGTTGTAAGTTGCATTGACTTAAAGGGTGCTGACTTTTAAACAAGAGTGCATAGGAACTGGATTTTTCTAGTCTTTCAGACTTGCTTTTAAGCCTACGCTACTACTTTTCACAAGTACATTATTTCATTATTATTTTCAAAGTACCGTATTTTTTGCTGTATGAGACTCACTTTTCCCCTCCTAAAAAGTAAGGGGAACTGTGTGTGTGTGTGTGTCTTGTGGAGCGAATGCAGGCTGTGCAGCTATCCCAGAAGCCAGAACAGCAAGAGGGATCGCTGCTTTCGCTGCACAGCGATCCCTCTTGTTGTTCTGGCTTCTGAGATTCAGAATTTTTTTTTTCTTGTTTCCCTCCTCCAAAAACTAGGTGTGCCTTATGGTCTGGTGCGTCTTATAGAGCAAATTTCGGTATATTTTTAATCAGTTTTACATAACAAATTTAAATTCAAACAAATCAGCCACGTCTTCATTTAGGATTCTCTGAATCCTTTGACTTCCCTCCACCCTTCCATGGTTACCGTTAACAATCTTATTTTTCCAACTGTTTATCTTATTTTCTCTATTTTTTAAAAAGAATAGTAATCCGTTTTTCCATAGTTTTTCGTACATTACAAGCATTACTCAAATCCTGCCAAGGTTTTTAGTTGTTTACAGTGTTCTCTTAAGTACATTATATTTTTTTCCCATTCCTTCTTAAAATTCTTCTGTTCCTGGTTACAAGTACATTATTTCAAGTCAACACAAGGTAAATTATTTAGTAGTACAGGAATGTAGAAGGGGAAACTGCTACAGGAAGTAAGGCCTTATTGATACCAGTTGGTGATGCCAGGTTTAAATGAAGAGCTTACAATAAATTTCGATGTAGACCAAGTGGACCCAAACTGTGGTTCATGGACCACCAATGGTCCACAAGCTTCATTGAGGTGCCCTGTGGCATGTTTCATGAAGAATTCAAACTGAAGGCAATAGCAAGAAATAAAAGCAATTAAAATACAATTAAAAATAATGCAGCACCTCACGCAGCTGATTGTAATTGCTACAACAGGAAGGAAAATCATTAAGTGGTCTGCCAAAACCCTCAGCAATTGTCAAGTGGTTTGCAGACCAATTATTAGGCTTTTCTTTTCTGTGAAATGTGGCATCAGCAATCATGTTTACACAGTCTCAATTTTATTATGAACACCTCAAGACAGTTTTTCAGGTATTAGTAACTGTGTTGGTTCCTGTGCATGTACAACCATCATTAGCAAAATCTTAGCAATTGCATTGGCCCCATTGATGAGGGCAAATGAGGTGGTGCTAGCGTTAACAGTGTAGGGTGGATGCTTTCTTGCTATTGTCAACTTATTTGTTAGTGCACAATTTCAGTTCGATTGTACCGAAAATTACTTTTACTATTAAATCCCATTGATTTCAAAAGCAGAGATCAGGTCTCCCACTATAATCAATGGAACACAAGATTTGTTTTGTCTAAATTGGGCCCAAAGTCCTTGGATTAACTTATTTTGTTAGCATTTGGGGATGATTCCGGGGGGGGGGGGCGGATAAGCCCTTCTGAGTATATAAACATAAGTCAATGACTAACTTTTTCATTCAGACACTGGCTGCAATCATATGTACCTTTATCTGGGAATAAGCCCCACTGACTACAGAATGACTTGCTTTTGATTATTTCTTTACTTGCTTTTGAATTAACATGTATAGGATTTGAGCGGTTGTCTTGTATATTCCCCATAGTAATGTATCACCACACATATATCCCTCATCATTGCCACGCGCTCTGTGGTGTTGTTGTTTTTTTAAAAATATTGTTTCTACTGAGTTTCATTCTTGATGCATGCCATGAAGTAGGATTAATCCAATCCTAAATGATCAAATAGACAATTTTGCAATATTATTTCTGATTTCTTATGAGTAAAAAGAACCAGGCTTCAACATTCAATGCAAATGTTAAGAAGCAACTAAGCTTTTTTGTTGTTGTAGACCAGTAAGCCAAGGTAAATCAGGCAGGGAGATTGATAAAGAATTCCATTAAATCATCTTTTAAAAGCAGAAGTCTTTTAAAACTGATTGTACTTATTCAACATCTGGATGCTTTCTTTCATACCATACCCACTTGAAATTGAGTAGTTATGCTCAGTAGATGGCATCACCAAACCTTTAAAAAGATAGTAGCCATCATTACTCTGTGCAATTTGGGACAAAAGTACATTTCTTTCTTCATTCCATTACGATTCCCGGATACTCCATTGCTAGCTACCACATTGATTATTTTGTAAAGTATCACAGAATAATAGTAATAAGAGGAGAGAAAAGAGCAAGTAAATTACTTGTCCTTCTGTCTGTAAATGGAAGATTACTTCTCTCAGTCATTTTTCTGAATTTGTCCTGTCTGGGGGATCCAGGCTACAAACACTATTCTGACTTACCTGGGTGTAAGCCCTACTGGACTTAATGGGACTTACTTCTGAGTAGACACATGTAGGATTGTGATGTCAGAGGCTTGATGCCCCGCTTTCCCCCCTTGGATTATTCTGCAGTTTCATAGTTCTTGCTAGCAAGTCCTTCCCCTGCCCCCAAGGTTCAGTTTCCCAGTGCTTCTGTTTTCTATTGTGCTTGCTGCTGATGTAAATGTTGCCATGCACATATGGTGCCCAAATTAACACATCTATGCAATAAAAATAAAATGGCAATGTCTGGAGAATGAAGAGAGGCTGGATAAAATAGCTGTCGTAATTTGCATGTTTAGATTTGTGACTCTGTGGTGCGTTTTACAGCCATCCCGTGACAAGCTGATTTTCCCGGCCTGCCTTATCTATGTTATGCCATGATAGTCTTGCCTAGCTGTGTTTTATGCTTCTTTTCTACCAGTCCTCAACTGAAAAAGAAAGGGTCAGGGAAGGTAATACATCCTGCCCACAGGGCTGAATAAAGCCAGGCTGACAGAACCAGAGATGGCCCAGGATATTCCACCAACTGAGGCAGAAAATCCAAATAGGCCTCCCTTCTCCTTCAACACACCACTAATATAAGGATCTATCGCCTGTGTAAACTTACTTTAAATCAACTGTGTTCCTGTTCAATTTTTTACTTTAAATATTTCTTAGTTGCCTTGGAGGCAAGCCTTTCCAAGGGAGCATACAATACAACATTTAAGAATAATACAGTAAGATCACGTAATAATGACTAAACAGCAGCAAAGGAGCAACACAGCTACTGAATGTTTTTAGGCACCCCAATATATAGGACATCACTTGTTTCCATGGCATTGTAATCATAGTCATTTGCTATAAGGTTTATTTATTTATTCCCTGTTTCATACGCAGGCAAATCTTCACAGGTTTATCAGGAACATTTTTTTAATTAAAAAAATTAGCATTTCCAACCCTGGGCTAAGCTCACTTAGAATGTGTGACATCATATGGTGTGTTTTTCCCCAATTGGCAATGTAAATCAATTATGAATGTAGTTATATAATAGCAAAACTGAGGAGGGGGAACCTTGATTCTACCAGAGGTAGAACATACAGGGCACTCCCTGCCAAACTCCAAAGTAGGTCAGGCGTACATTAACTGTTGCTGCATATGAAACTTTCAACATCTGAAATAATAATAATAATAAATTTTGTTATTTAGAACCCCCAATCTGGCCGGGTTTCCCCAGTGACTCTGGGCGGCTCACAGCATATATCAGAACAAACTAAAACATCAAACATCCAAGCTTCCCAAAACAAGGCTGCCTTCAGATGTCTTCTAAAAGGTATATGGTTGCTTATTTCATTGACATCTGATGGGAGGATGTTCCACAGGGAGGGTGTCACTACCAAGAAGGCCCTCTGCCTGGTTCCCTGTAACCTCACTTCTCACAGTGAGGGAAATAGGGAGCTGGACCTCAGTATTGAGGCTGAACAATGGGAGTGGAGACACTCCTTCAGGTATACTGGGCCAAGGCTGTTTAGGGCTTTCAAGGTCAGCACCAGCACTTAGAATTGTGCTCGGAAACATACTGGGAGCCAATGTAGGTCTTTCAGGACCGATTTTATATTGTCCTGGCGGCCACTCCCAGTCACCTGGCGGCCACTCCCAGTCACTAGCTGCCACATTCTGGATTAGTTGTAGTTTCTGGGTCACCTTCATAGGTAGTCCCATGTAGAGCTCATTGCAGTAGTCCAAGCGGGAGATAACCAGAGCATACACCACTCTGGCAAGGTACACCGCGGGAAGGTAGGGTCTCAGCCTGCGTACCAGATGGAGCTGGTAGACAGCCGCCCTGGACACAGAATTAACCTGCGCCTCCATGGACAGCTGTGAGTCCAAAATGACTCCCAGGCTGCGCACCTGGTCCTTCAGGGGCACAGTTGTCCCATTCAGGACCAAGGAGTCCCTAGGGAGTCATATGACAACACCAAATCAAGCCCCGGGGGCTGTCATTACCTGAATTAAATACAGTGTTATGTTTCTGTTATATCAAAACACGTATAGGAACACAAAAGCTGCTGTAATCGGATCTCTGAAGACCTTGATGACTGTTCTGGTAAGTAAAGGAAAGTGACATTTTAAACAGCAGTTGTGGCAGTGTTAAAAGCCTTAAAGTGTTACATTAAAAATAGCAGGTATGCGCTGACAAATACAGTAGGAGGCTTCAGTTCCCCTCAAGACTCCTGAAGCAGCATTTGTGTGTGTTTACATTGGAAGCACTACGTGTGCTATTTTAACAGTGGAATAACAGGAATGGTGAGGATGATCTTCAGTGTGCCAACTGTGACAGAAGCAGAAGGCGAGAAGAACTTGCTTATGCTCTTCCTTGCAGGACCGCCTTGCAAGGTAGGCCAGTTGTGACTGACTATCTGATAATGCTGCCATTAGACTCCCTAGTAACCCCTACAACTCCCAGGCAGGGTGAATTCTTTGAGGTGAAAGCAATTGCCTCTAAAGGGACTCTGAAATAGTGCACCCTGCACTTCTCAGCCAAATCCCTCTCGGTTTATCAGGAACATCAGGGCTTGCATCCAGCTGCCTTTCGCACTGGGATGTTCAGTGCACTCACGGGAGATTATGAGAATCCTAGAGTTTAAACACACTTCAGACGCCAACAGCAAAATTATATGAAGTTTTATGAAGAGTAAAAGAGAGAGAGAGAGAGAAGAGAAGGCAGATTACAAAGCTGGATTTATTAAATAAAAGGAACCTGTAGGTTTTAACATATCTAACCTTACCTTAGTTACCGTAAATATAGGATTCTGATCTCCCCATGAGCAATGCAGCCTGGGTGGTCAGTTGCAGTTTTCTGATGGCCAACAAGGAGTGAGGGACCCTGGTGAGGGATGAGGACTGCATGACACCAGCCCACTTTTAAGGGTTTCCTGCCCACATTAGGTTGAGTGATAGGCAGCAGCTTTTCAGCCAATCAGATCCCAGATGACTTTTGCCAGGTACTCAGTACACACCTTCAGGGAAGTTGGAGGGCTGCCATGGCTGGCCCCTTTTGGGATCTGGGGAGATGGTTATCAGTGGTGTAAATTGCTATTGAGATCCCTTCATCTTCCTGACATACAGAACCTAGGCTGTGTTTATGGGTTGGGAACTTTGTGGGAGGACCTACCTGACTCCTTCAGGTGAAATGGACAGCAAGATGACACAACCAGTTACTTAGATTTCAACATCTACAATAAAAGGGTGTTACAGAGCTCCCTGTCTGATCTCTATAAAGCATTTGTAATAGCATTTGGCAATAAAGCTCTACTAGGACATTAGTGGGAAGGGGTGTAGCTCAGCAGTAGAGGAACTGCTCTGCATGCAGACGCTCCAGAGTTCAATCCCTGGCATCTCTAGGTAAGGCCAGGAATGTCCGCTGACTGAAACCCTGGAGAACTGCTGCCAGTCAGTGTAGACAAAGCTGAGCTAAATGGAGCAATGGTCTAACTCTGTCTGAGGCAGTTTCCTGTGTAGCTCCTGTTCTTCAGTGGATGAACATTAGGGTTTATTTGTGATTGGAAGTTGGGACAGGGGTCTTCTAGCTGTAATCTGTATCATCCTTATTTTCCCCATTCCCATTTTTGTGACAAACCTTGTGGCTCTTTTTAGGAAACACTGCACTTTGGTAGGACACACTTCTACAAACTGAACCATCTAAAAGGTACAGGGCTTCACTCAGAAACTCTGGACATCCAACTGAAGAAAAACATCCCAACAGAGAATGCTGGCACATCTATCTGAGAAAGAGTTTTGCATAACTTGAAAATAGCATTTTTATCATGGACTGACTCGAAGGATGGTATTCAGCTTTGTTTTACTCAGGGTAGACCCACTGAAATAAATGAAGATGACTAAATGGGTCTACTCTGAGTAAGGCTTAAATGACTAAGGAAATATTTTTCTGAACCTATATATGTTTAATAATATTAGTACAGTACTAGGCCTACAGCTATAAAACATGGAGCAAATGCTTGACAGCATGGGCACAATTGTTTTATTTCCCATCTTCAAGACTGGTTCAAGACTTGGAGAGCCAGTGTGGTGTAGTAGTGTAGTGGTTAAGAGCGGTGGACTCGTAATCTGGTGAACCGGGTTTGTGTCTCCGCTCCTCCACATGCAGCTGCTGGGTGACCTTGGGCCAGTCACACTTCTTTGAAGTCTCTCAGCCCCACTCACCTCACAGTTTGTTGTGGGGGAGGAAGGGAAAAGAGAATCTTAGCCGCTTTGAGACTCCTTCAAGGGAGTGAAAGGCGGATATCAAATCCAAACTCCTCCTCCTCCTCCTCTTCTTCTTCTTCTTCTTCTTCTTCTTCTTCCCCCTTCTGCCACACTAGCCAGGTTATGGCGCTTCCCTCCACATGAACGAAGGGTGTAGCCACAAAATTTGCTACACCTTTGTAAAGCCTTCTGGGCCAACTTTTTCGTTTGCATAAGGAAGAAGGCATGTCAGAAGCAACACATAGATGATGGCCTAAGATATTTTGTTGTCTAAATCAGAGCCCAATTCCCTGGCCAGAAGCAGAACGTTTGGTCTTCATTTCACTAGGCAGACATAAATTCCTGCCTTCATCCATCCTCCCACCCCATTCCAATGCCATGGTGCCATCAGAAACATGTCTTTATACCCTGCTATGTGGCAAGGGTAGCCTTGGCAATATGAACACCTGACCTGCTTCTTCTAATATGGCATGCACCGTTTGGATTTGCTACCCTGGCAACTGCCCAGTCTCTGCCTTTGTGCTTTTCTTATCTTCACTACAAATTATATCATGATATACACTAATATTGCACAAAGAAGAATGAAGGACAGACTTCCCTATTCCCTGACATCTATCTCTCTCTCTCTCTCTCTCTCTCTCTCTCTGTGTGTGTGTGTGTGTGTGTGTGTGTTAGACAGAGAGGGATCCAGGATCCACATAGATTGCTTCACTCTAACAGAGATGCTTGTTTCTCCTTTGGAAAGCAGGACCAGAAAACGAAAACGAATGGCATAGCTATGGACTTGCAAAGTCAACTTATTGATTTTTATGAGTCTCTAGAGACATTAGACTGGCAGAAAGATGTCATATCAAACACAATGCTCATAAGTCTCTTAGACTGGCATGTTTCCACACTTCTTTATGTAAATGGCATGGCTGTGCTGTGGTTTTGCTCTGACCTAAAACGTAAGGCAGCGTTTTCTGAATAGAGGCATTTCTGTATTGTGCTTGGTGTGGATTCAAGGAGTTAAGGAATAACACATGGACTAGGTATAAATTGGGTCAGTTCCAGTATCTGCAGTTTTATTCCCGAATAACACTCTTTGTAAGACAGTTAAAATTGTTATTATTGTTTATTATTTCTAGGGTCTGCCCATGCTGAGCTTTTTAAAATTAATTAAATGGGAAAACCTTCTGTAGATAAAGGTTCGGCACACCAGATCAACCGGACTTGTGCTGCCACAAGGCAACTTGTGATAGATGACATGTTTACAGTTAGGCGGATTTCTCCCACTGGAGAGCCTGATTGCTCAGAAAATGTAGCCAGCAGGGCTTAAATGCTATGTTATGCAGGTCTTTTAATGACCCATCAGGTGGGTCTATTCAGAAAAGAGCCCAAGGAAGTGAAACAGTCTTAAGAATCTCAAATCCAAGACTACAACATCTGCTTTCAATTCTAGATCCTCCCCCCTTTCTCTCCGAAGAAAGGCCTTATGCAACTCTAGCCATTGCTCATGAAAAAGTAGCTGCAACAGAAGTGGAGAAAGAATATTCTTGCCATTACATAAGTTGCATGGTCTCTATTGGATTGCATTAGTAGTCATAGCTATATGGCTTCTTATGTCCTCTTAAGGCAGGTGTGGGAAGCCTTTGGCCCTCCAGATGCTGATGAACTACAACTCCTATCAATCCCAGCAAGCATGGCCAATGGCCAGGGATGATGGGAGTTGTAGCTGTAGCAACTTCAGAAGGGCCAAAGATTCCCCACACCCGTCCTAGGCATTAAAACCAATGAAGCAAAATGGGTTTGCAGGGCAGAAATCCTTGGAAATACGTAACACAGCAGTTACGCCCCATTATGCAGCACTGTCTCAAAACTTAAGAATGTAAGGAAAGCCCTGCTGGATCAGACCAAAGACCTACCTAGTCCAGCATCCTACTTCCCGCAATGGCCCACCATGTGCATCTGTGAAGTACACAAGCATGGCACAAAGGCAACATTCCTGTCCTCCCCACTTGCGATTCGCAGCAGCTGCTACACAGAGGCATAGTGCTTCTGACAGGGTAGGTACAACATAGCTTTTGTGGCTAGCAATAACTGATAGCTTCATCTTCCCTAAACTTATATAATCCCTCTTTTGGTGTGCTCCATGTTGGTGGCCATCCCTGCATCTTGTGGGAGCAAATTTCTTAGTTTAACCACATAGAATCATAGAATCATAGAGTTGGAAGAGACCACAAGGGCCATCGAGTCCAACCCCCTGCCAAGCAGGAAACACCATCAGAGCACTCCTGACATATGGTTGTCAAGCCTCTGCTTAAAGACATCCAAAGTAGGAGACTCCACCACACTCCTTGGCAGCAAATTCCACTGTCGAACAGCTCTTATGGAACATGATGGTCTCCAACTTGGATAGCTTTAAAAGAGGATTTGACAAATTCACAGAGGGTAAGGCTCCCAATGGCTACTAGTCATGATGGAGGCTAAGTCTCTGAAGACTGGTTGCTGGAGACAGAGGCAGGTTTAGGGCAGCGTGACTGGTTCCACCACATTGGGATTCCTGCATTGCAGGGAGTTGGAACTAGATGACCCTGAGGGTGCCTTCTAACTCTACAATTCTATGATAATGTTTGGATTACTATTCAGGATTAGCGCGTCTTAACCAGAGGCAGAACAATTGGTAAACCTGCTTGATGAGTAAGAGGGATTTCAGCAACCCCATCTCTCAGCCCTGTTAGAAAGAGGTTACTGCAATTCAATCTATAAAACCTGTATGCTCTGCAGGAATTATCATTATTCATTATTATCAACACCACCACGCCTCTGCTCCCATAAAGGTCTCAAGCACACAGTGAAAATGTATGACCTCAAGTTTAAGAGTTCATTTCTGAAGATACTGTGTCCCAAACACACCCTCTAAATTGAAACTAAGGAAGCAATTTATATTGGGGTTATGTTCCAGGGGTTCACACATAGGTTACATGGAGGTGAATATTTTTATTTATTATTGTTACATTTCTATCCCACCTTTAATTCAAGGAGCTCAAGGTGACAGGTGTATATGGTGCTTCCTCTCCCCATTTTACTCGCAACCCAACCCTCTGAGACGGGTTAGGCTGAGAGACTCTGACTGGCCCAAAGTCACCCAGCGAGCTTCATGGCTGAGTGGGGACTAGAACCCCAGGGTCTCCCAGGTCTTAGTCCAACATTCTAACCACTACACCACACAGGCAATGTGCATGTTCATCTCTCACACTCTCACCAGAACCATGTTTAAATAAACTGCCTTGTCATGTTTGGCCTTGTGCTGCTGCTATCTGCACAGGAAGCCAATGCAAGGGTTCTGAGCCCACGGTTCTTCCTGCTCTGAGAGATAGCATTCTTGCAGGCCTTCCTACAGGCTCACAGCAGGTAAGGTGGATGCGTGCTTTAAGACAAGGCACTGCTTGTGATCAATGCCGTACATAAGCTGTGCTAAAAAGTGTCTACAAAATATTATTTTTCCTGTCTGTCCCAGGCATGAAGTACTCAGCTCAAAGCTTCAAGGCCCTAGATGGTTCTGTTTCCATGTTTGCACCCAGCAGACAGAGACGGGTAGGTTCCTAAGTAGATTCCTTTTTATTACAAATAACACCTATAGAAGCACAACTGTTCCCCAGCCATTGCCTAGCAGCAGCTATTCCATTAGGCTGCAGAGCAGAAGGAAGGAACGGATGCAGACCTATTCTATTGCCTCTGTTGAGATTACCAGCTGCCTTTGGCCCTCCATCAACTGTTTCATAGCAGCTGATCTGGCTACCTGATCTGTTTCCATCCCACTTCACAATCTGGTGCCTGAGCTTGCCTTTGTTTTCACCTTGTCCTCCCTCCTGGTCCCCTTTTCCTCATTTGCCATGTCTTCTGGATTGTAAACATGAGGGCAGGGGCTTCCTACAGATTCGTAGCGCCCCCCAGGAGCCTTTTCTAGTCCTTCCCACTAAACTCTTGTCATATGTTGTCACTCCAATCCCTGCCAAAATATTATGAATGTTGCATGCACACACAAAATTAGGCTGGAATTAATTGAGAACGTATGCTAATTTGCGCAATATATTATTCATCGTGTATCATTTGCCATTATAATATAACATTTTTGTGCACATAGCCAAATTTGATCCATAAAACCTAGCTGAGAATATATGGAATCTTTCTATCTTGGGCTTGAGTCAAACCCTTAATATCCTTTTAATACAGTTTTAGGTGAATTATTTATTACACTGATACTTTCATTGATGATCCCAGGCAACTTCCTCCAAAGTCAGTGGGGCTTTTGAGTGCAAATCAATAGCAGCATTTAAAAGTAATGCTGTCATTTTTTGATGCATTGCATGTAAATCAATTCAAAACTAATTTAGATATAATTTAGATACTACAGCCTTTAAACTTTGTGTAAAACAGTTCTGTGTCTTTTAAAAAGAAAAGGAAATTGCAGTAGGTTGCTGAGGTTTTAAAGCATAATGGTGTTCAAGAATATACCTAGGGAAATGCTATTTTTGTCAATGTAGAAATTAGATTTCTGTACAATTTTCTGTAGAGAATACAATTTTGGCATTTTTTGGTCATTTTTGTTTTATTCCTTATGGGGATACAGTTATGAGCCATGTTTTAGAGCAAATGTATGGAACACATTCAAGGAATTGTACAGTAACAAACAGCATTACATGGACCAAATCCTATGCCTAGCTATTAAGGCTCTTTGAAAGTCAGTTAATTTATTAAGAAACTGAATTATTTTCACCAATAAAAAATACACCTAAAAACAACTGGCAGAACCTCTGCATTCGAACTGATGAGATTAAACAAATGCTAACATCTGTCAGGTATAAATTTATGTGGCATTTTAAGGGCCAAGGTTCTGCAAGTTTCTTCTCCTCCCCCTGCACCATACATTTCCCCCTCTTTCAGCCAGTGGCGTAGCGTGGGTTGTCAGCACCCAGGGCAAGGCAAGTAATTTGCACCCCCTAACCCGTGGATTTGTGCCCCCTAACCCTAACCCCCAGATGTTGCGCCCGGTGCAGCCACCCCCCCCTGCACCCCCCAAGCTACGCCGCTGCTTTCAGCTAAAGCTTGGGTCTAGTGACTGGGAAGTGGGTTTAGAAAGAAAGATGTTACTATGCTTGGCCTAAATCCAGCACACAGCTAAGTGTTTCAGGCTTAAAGCCATGAAATCAATGGCTTTAAGTATGCCCAGCCCTCTGTTAGATTAGGACATAGTTTTCTATGAGATCTTCATTAATGCTAAAATTCAGTGCATTTGTGCTGGGAAAAATAGTTGTGGGTTTTGTAAGACGGCATTGAAAACCAAACACTATTTCTCTATATATAACTCCCGCAGTTATCATGTAACAGCTGTAGGATTGCTGCTTTTCCCAAAAAGGACAGGGGTATCCTGTGATATCCATTGCTCTTTTATGCATGTTAATTCAGAGCTGTGGAAACTTGCACTATTACTGCAAGTCCCCTCACACTATTTATACTGTATACCTTCTAGATTCCGTTGGTCCAAATACAGTTCCAGCCTTTTAAACGTTAATATAAAAGGAAGTGCAGCTGCCTTTTTCACGCTGAAAAAAGATTTAACATTGAGTAATGCACAATCCTGAAATAACAGTATACACTTTGCTGAGATGGGAGATTTTAGGATAAATTTGGGGATTCGATTACAGTATTTCCGATTTTATCTAGCAGTCAAGCCTTTTCACTTCCTTGTGAGGCGAGCTTTCCTGTCCTTTAATGAACCAGGACATTTAACAAAGAAGCCACCAAATTTTATGGGCACTGTCATATAAGACTGAAATCTGTCATACTAATTGCTAACATATGTCCTTTTAAATGTGCTTGTGGGAAGGATGTTATTGGTTTGGTTTGGTTCTTGTTCTTATTCTTATTATGCATTTTGTGTTCTCATTTTGTGTTTTTATGTTGTTAACCACCAACCACCCTGTGATCTTCGGATGAAGGGCGGTATGCAAATTTAATAAACAACAACAGATTCTGATTACTTCTGTCCTCTAACATTACTGTTGCAATCCTATACCCACTTACCAGGAATAAGTCCCATTGAACTTGGTCGGGCTCAGCTTCCAAGTAAACATATAGGATTGCACTCTGAGTTAGCCATTGTAGATCAATAGAAACACATGATAGTAAAGGAAACTGTTTTCCATGGTCAATCCATCGGTTCTAGCCTATGTGGCTAAAGTAGCTGAGGCTGATGACAGCACCAGGTTAACAAAGCCTGAGATAAAGTACGATACCTTCTAAGTTAAAAGAAAAAACTTGAAGCATCAAAGCCCTGTAAAATGTTAACAGTCCTAGAAAGATTATTTTAAATGTTTGCCACCTTTATGCCTTTGAAATCTAGCCAGTGTCCAAGCAATGTCTTGTTTGCAATCCCTCTCATTAAACTAATAAAACAATGTTTTCTCAATAGCTAGTCTGACTGATCAAAAATAAGAGAGCGAAGCAATAAGGTTAACAAGTCAACGAGCCACTTCATGTTTGCAATCTGTAGCTCCCTACATACCGTGTGCAAGAAGATTTAAGAATGTATTTCTTTTCCCCTCCCTCCCACCTTACAGTGCCCTAGGCACAAATGGTTCGTTTGCAAGAATCATATCAATTTTAATAAGCCATTGTCTTATTTTATTGTGAGTCAGGGAGAAGGTCAACACAGCAAAAATGTGGATGGGTGGGTTGGAATCTCCCAGTATAAAATCTTAAGGACATTAACTCACAACAGAGGAGTTTATCTTATTTATTATTCAAGGTCATTGACCAAGATTTACCTCCAAATAGAATCTGCTTCTAGCAGGGTTGGCCTATCCATGAGGTGGACTGAGGCAGCCACCGAGGGCATCTTGCCTGTCCCCACTGGAGAAGTGAGAAGTGGCAGCTTCTGTGTTCCGGTGAGGCCTTGCAAGATTTTGATGGAAGCCACTGCTGCTTCTCCTTACTACTCTGGTCGCACCATGGACGCTGGCATGCCACCACTCGAAAAGAAAAGTGGCTGCAGCAGCGGCTTCTGGCGAGATTTTGCAGGGCTCTCGCAAGAGTTGAAGCAGAATCCTTGCATATATTGTCTCACATCTTATCTGCAGCATCACAGGACAATTGCAGTAAGCGAACTGTAACAGGGCACTGACTTTCTGAAAACCGAATCTGTGTTTGGTACAAAAAGGGTTTCAAGCACCTAATCTGCACACCTCAACTACTGTTCCTGCTAACCTGCTGTGTTTCAAAATACAACACTGACGAACAGAAATTCAGCCCTAGTCACCCCCATGTTAGGATGTAGACACATAAAAATAATTTTACAGTTGGAAGAGAATTTAGGAGTTGGGTGGAAACCAAATTACATCAGTACAGAGGCCCCAATAAAACAAACTGCATAAGCCTCTGGGTACAAAAACACAGAAGAGGCTTACGATCAGATAAGAGACAATCCCACTGTTATCATTTCTCCATCCCTTTTCAGTGTAGAAAAGCCCTTCATAATTCTTCTTACTTTTCACAGAAATCCAGTAAAATAGGTTGAGATACAGTGATGTCAATGACCCAAACTACCCATTAAGATTCATAGCTGAATCTTGCCCTGGCAAGTGGCAGAAGAAATATACCTGCATCTCTTTTTTTCTCTCACCAGGTGCAGATTCCTCCCCGGGGGTGGTTGAAGAGACCTTTATTATATCAATTTGGCTAGCCTCAAGATGACTTTACTCATGATTTATTTAATGAAGTGAATACCTTTATCTCAACTCAAGAGAAGCCTCAATATTAATAAATGAGAGGCTGAGCACACCATAGCCAATGTCCATCAGTGCAGTTCACTGCCAGATGGATCCCAGCTTAGCTTTCAGTTAGGTAAAATGAGGACACAACAGAATTGAATTAGGAATCATGCACGCAGCCCTAATAACAACCAGGGCAGTGGCAGCTTATGAGATCAGCCCTGGCTGGCCAGATGCCCAAAGTGTCATGACCCTCCGATGGTCCCTGTGAAAGAAGAGCATCTTCTGGGCCTGTCTGGCATCATGGGGGAGGAGAGGGGAGGCCACAAAGACTGACAGCTTTCCTTTTGAACTATAATTGTTTCATTATAACTGTTAAACATCTTCCCTATGACAAATTAAATTGCTGCATGAAATGGTGCCAATCAGCATAAGTAAATTACATTTTCAATTATTATGCTCCAAGAGTTGTGCTACACAGAAGCTGCTTATCGGGAGATTATGCTTCCCCTTTGCTCCTTGTTGTGGCAGAGGGGCCATTTCATCAATATCCACTGGGAGCCCACTGGTATCAATGGAAAGGAGGAGCATGGTATTCACACCAACCATGCTCAAGTTTGTGGTGACTTCCAGAGCCTTTTTCTAGAAAAATAGCACTGGTTACTAGGGGTTCAGATGCCTGGTGGAAGCTGAAATGGCCTAATGGTGTGTTTTGAACTGGAAGAAAGATTCATTGGAGGAAAAGGACAAAGAAAGGAGCTAAAGGCACTCTGACAACTTTTGTTAAATATCTGGTGTCCCATCTTTGTCTTAATCTTACTCAAATAAGGTTGTATTCCTGAGATGAAAAATGTACTACAGTGCAAAAAAGGGTACTGTGTTATAGTACACTGGAAATATAACCCCCAGGCCAAGTCTACAGTGGGTGGCATTGTAGTACTCAAATGCATTCATTGAAGGTATGTTTGCTAGTTCAGGGCTCCCAAGGCTAATATTGGCTTACCACCTAGAGCACAGCAAGTAAAAGGTACTGGTCTAAAGCCAAATCAGAATGCAAATCTTCCAGTATTATTCCAGGCTTGACCAATCCAAAGGTTTCATACAACTTCCCAATTACTGGAGCTAGTATTGCCCATCCCTATACAGGCAAGATCTCACCCTAATATTAATTTGCATGGAAGAAAGTCTCATTCAGCAAAAGTCCCACTTCCCTTGGCTACCAGTCCTTTAATTACGGTGAGTTGCTTCCTTCTCTTACTTAAATCAGACTTGTAATTAGTCAATTCCTGTTCCTTGCTGGGGTCTGTGTACAGCTTTAATTACTCACTTCCTCTTTACAGCCAAAGCAACTATTTGGTTTTTTTAAATAATGATTGCATTTGTGGAACTACAATAATAACAAATAAAATTTAGAAACTAACAAGGAATTGGCCTGGCTGCAATAATGATTAAAGGGCTGATTCAGGAATGCCATGATCACAAGTGAAAGGAAACAGCTACTTAAAAAGTCAGTAGCTTCTGCTATTTTTATTGTTTCGGTTGCATTCAAAATTGTATTTCTTATACAGTGGTACCTCGGGTTAAGTACTTAATTCGTTCCGGAGATCCGTTTTTAACCTGAAACTATTCTTAACCTGAAGCACCACTTTAACTAATGGGGCCTCCTGCTGCTGCCGCGCTGTCGGAGCACGATTTCTGTTCACATCCTGAAGCAAAGTTCTTAATCCGAGGTAATATTTCTGGGTTAGCAGAGTCTGTAACCTGAAGCGTATGTAACCCGAGGTACCACTGTATTTATTTTTAGCTTATTGTGAGCCACCTTAAGTTAGGATATGCCTGTAAAGTTGAGGTATAAATTTCATAATAAACATGGAAAACACTGGAATGCTAAGTCTGGGCATCAACAATGTCCATATTGTTAATAAAAATTATTCCATGTGTATGATGGATACAGTATCTGATTTGTGCAATCCATTGTCCCTAAGGTTCCTTACTGTTTCTGTTTCTCCAGTCTCTTTTTCTTTGTGTAATACTGTTTGTTTTGCCATGAAATCAATAAAAAACAAACCCTCAATGTGCCACCAGGGCACTGTTCTAGCAGTGACTTTTTAGCTCAGCATAAGCCAACATGGTGCCCTCCATGTTGTTGGATTTCAGCTCCCATCAGCCCCAGCTAGCATGCCCAAGTCATGAATGATGGGAGTTGTAGTTAACAAGATCTGAAAGTTTATCCCAATCTCAGCTGTGCTGCACCACCACCATTGTTCTTATGGTCAGTGATGGTTCTATGCTTTGTCTGTCCAGATGACCAGAGGCTGGGCTACTGTATATACTCATCTCACCTGCTCCAGAATCTGACCCCCAGACCATCTTAAGCCACTGCATCTGCTTCTGACCCCTTGATCCTTGTTAGCAGAACCTGACCGCATCACTTGCCTCTGGGCCTTGACAACAGGCCTTTCATCATTGAGGAACATTTCACCTCCCATGACCCCTAAACAATTCTTGGCAGTGCTACTGTCTATAGTCATCATTAGGATCACTTCCATGTGTTTGCTTTACAATAGAATATGAAATGATATGCCATGTGCGACATACAAATGTTAATTTATAAGATCCATAATGAAAACCTGGCTTTTGAAGTAGCTACAGCTCTCCCTTTCCTCAAGATTCCCAAATATAAAAGCAGAAAAAAGTTATTTCTCAGCAAGTTTTGAACGTGTGTGCTTATGAGGTGCTATTAATCGTGATTCATTTTAAAATAGCCATGGGCTAGTCATCTTCACCCCCAAGGTAACTTCTCACATCCTCTGCGATGATAAAGCATTTCATCAGTTTGGTGGGGAAAGCAAAACACTACCCACAGACTTGCAACCTCATAGCATCCTTGCCTTGTGGAACATGAAAATCCCACAACATCCTTATCCACAATGTGTTACGCAAAGCAACATTAAAAGTCATTGAAGTGTCAGTTGGTGATTTCATCATGTGTCAAGCCTCCTACTTGTGAATGATTCATCTTACTTGTCGCAAAAAGGGGAAGGGAGGAGGAAAAGTCAGAAACTTCAGATTTGGTTAGCATTGTTCCGATAGCTTAACGTTCCAAACAAATGAGCATACAGAACCAGTGATGGTTTGTGAAGTGAAGTTTTAATATATAGTAACATTTAAAAGCAAAAAGCATTTTAAAGCAGTTTTTTAATAAATGCAAGCGGCAATACAATGCTAAGGTTGGTTTGCACTATAGCAAAAGCATAGAGGCCAAATGTTATCAGTCTGAATGTTGTAATACAGGCGTCCTCGTCTCCCGCACTTAAGCGGGGGTTACGTTCCCAGACTCTGTACATATATGTGAAATTGCATAAAGTGGGGGGGTGCTGTTGAGAGAGGCTGGGAAGTGGCTCTCTTGGCAGATCCCATCCAGCCCAACCACTTTCCGGGGGAGGGGAATGCACCCTTGTGTGTGCACACATACCCTGCCTGCCTCCAGTAACCATTAAGTTGAGCTGGGGATCAATGGGTTGGTGGCTCCTAGTGCCCAGAGCTGCTGTGGACTTCTTGGCACTCTCCTTGTTGGTCTTGGAAATTGGTGGTGGTGGTTTCTTTTTATCTAGTTTCTCCCCCACTCCCCCCAAATAATGCTGCTGCCTGCTTGTAGAGCAGCAAGGGAGAGGGCAATGGAAATCAGAAGGACTCTCAGAACCTTCCCCAGGAACAAAACTGACATTCGAGTGAGTGAGGGATGGGCAGGAGGGCAGAGGCATGGAGCACTCCCTACACAACAGCTCTGAAAACATTGTAGACCAAAGAAAAAACTTTAGGGCTTTTTAGAGTAATCAGTTGTGCTTGCTGAAATTAAACATATGATGCGGTTTATGGCTATCCTTACATTTAGGAATCCTATACTCACAAATGTGAACTGAGAGATTGCCATGCTGAGCACTGAAATCCATGGGTCAAATAATGCACTCAGGATAATGATGTTAGTTCCATTTACCAGTCAGCAGATTCTGCTTAAGATACTTCAGAGCCCCACTCATGTAGTTCACATAATCTACAGCACTGCAGAAATGTACTGTATCTTGGTCAAGATGACATCTATGTATCCCAAGGCTGTAGCGTTGCTCGTTTACATTTCTTGGCCATGCATCTTTAAAAAACATCTGGTGGATAGGTTTTAGTGGAATTGTGCAATTGGGTCAATAGCACAAGAGAAAAGATTTTATCAATCATGAAACTGAAACTGAATCTCTTGAGCTTGTGATCTTTCACCTTTAAACCTAAGTGAGAGTAAAGATTAGCAGGTGAGACAAAAGTAAAACATAATTATTTGTCAACAGATAAGCATGTTAATAGCCTACAGTTGGTGCACATTCCATTTCTTTACATGACTTTAGAGTTTATAACAACCCAGTCAACTGTAAAATTCAACCTTTGAGGTCTAGGAAGCTGTGACAAAAGGAAGACAAATAACAGGACAATGAAATCTTGCTTTTTGTCCCTTTTTCCAGAGAAAGAGATGAGGTTAAGAAAATAATTCTTTTCTAAATTTGGTCTTGTCAGCTGGAGCGATGGCCTTGGAACTGCAACAGCTAGAATAAAAAGATACTTGCCATACACCTTTGGCCTATCTTTTGGTTAAACAAGAATACCAAAGGTGTTGGCAACAGCCAATGAAAATACAGTAGCACACTGACTGAGCAGATACTATTTATTCAGAGAGTTATATGTGTAGCTGCACTGAAGGTCACAATCCTAGTAGCCTGTTCATAATGTTGACGCTGCACTGACATGGTGGTCAAAGCACCATATCAGGTACCTGTTTGCTCTACTTGTTTAAATAGAGCTTACTCTAAAGTAAATCCTATGTAAAACATTTAGGCCTGGGAGTAAGTCTCACTGTGTTAAGTGGGATTTACTTCTGAGTAAAACAGGGTCAACATAGGATATTTTACTGCAGAAGGTGGAACACCAGATGCTGACCTCCCAACAGCTGAGTCTCTGCTGCTTACTAAGAGGGAGCAGGGAAGGCAAAGGGAGGGTTATCACAATGTGAACTTACTAGCAAGAGTGCCAGATTGACTCCACGGGTGTATTTGGACCGCACTGACCTCACCACCTTGCCTCTCCCCACCCTGTGAGCAGCAGTGACTAAAGTGTTTGGAGGTTAGGTAAGCATTGCTTATCATGGTTACTGGCTACATAGTACCAAAGACCACTCACGCTCTCCTGTTACCTGAGGCAGGAAATCCCAGCAATGCTTCCTGCCTCTTGAGAAGTAAAAATACAATATTAATAAATTAACAAACAGTTTGCTGTCATATTGTTTTAGGCTGAAACTAGTAGGATCTACTTCCAAAACACCTCACGCTTAGGGTTGTTTCTCCCTTGCAATCCAGTCTTTGTTCTGGAAGTGACGTAGCTGCACCTGCAAGTTGCAGAATATTAGCTACAACCAAAGATTTATACTTGGGGATGCATGCATGACTTTGTGAGGCAAGGAAAGAAATGATTGAAAATAAAATACATTGGAAGCTTAGCAGAGCAATCCCAACCATGTCTACTCAGAAGTAAGTCCTGTTGAAGTGAATGGGACTTACTCCCGGGTAAGTGGATTTAGGGTTGCAACCTTAAAAGAACTGATATCACAACCTCCCCCCCCCCCCCCGTGTTAAATCAGTAATGATAAAGCCTGGTATAAATTAAATATGGTTTTTTTAATCTACACATTTGTCGCATGAATCACTTATGCTTGCCCCGCTTCACAATTTAATTTGTTATGAGAAACAGAACAATCTGTGCACATTTTTGTTGACACCTAGAAAGTGCTGGATTCAGTAGGCACAGTAAATATATCAAGTTGCCTTACACTGAGTCATACCTGTGATCGGCACCTGTGATCCTGTCTTCACCAATGAGGGGAAACATTTTTTCCTGCTATGGTGCTGCAGTCCGTTGACAGTCATCTGTCAGGGGGTGCATGTGGGCAGGGGCATGGAGGGGTCAAATACAAAAGTGGTCTGGTCTATCTCTTTCCCCCAACTTCTCCCTTTCTCTCCTCACCCAGTGGACTGCTGGGAGAAGGTAAAGATCCTTCTTGCCAGAGGACTGACAACTTTCAGAAGGTCTCATCACTCCTCCTCCCACCATTCCTCCATCTGCTTTGGTTCCTCAGGGCACTCTCCGTGGGACTCCTTAAACTGCAAGGCATGAGGCATGTGAACCCAGAATTCTCACATGTTGCTTCCAGCCATTTCACGTGTCCTGTGCAAATTGAAAATAGTGGCCTTGCTCTTTGTTATTTTATGGTGTAGCCCTGGCAGGTTATGGGTGCCAACCCCTATGAACAGGAAACTCTATGGACAGCCCCCTCCCTGCAATATACATGCCCTTCTTCTGCACACCCATAACCTGCCTATCCTAATGATGGACATTTCACTAGTGTAAAATTAAAATAAGAATAAATGTGGAAGAGGTAGCACAAATAGTATGAAGGTGGGGAGGATAATTTACACAACAAGCAAAACCACCTAGTAAAGGCATTCCTCAACTAGGCTGCAGATGCAGTATAGCATTTATGAATATTTTGATGGAAGCTTCTTGCACCTAGAACGTTTTTTTTTTTTACTTGATATGTTAGTTTTCCACATGCAAGGAAGTTGTTGCTGTTGATATTTAATTGGAGTTAATGAAAAAACACACACACCATACTTCCCCACCTGTCACTGTATAAACTAGGAAGGACTCTACCACATGAATTTACTAACTGTGTTATCTGGCTAAAAGATGGGAAGGATACACAACAAAACAGGTATTTTCAGGGGCACTGTTTAAAGCTTGCCGCAGCAGACACAACATACCAGGAAGTCAATTGACTCAGCACCTTTCAAATGGGATGCCAGCCAACTTGCGCAATGCCTTTTGCTGTCCAATAGAGGAACAAATAAGTTATCTTTCAGACAAGACCATTTGCATCCTTTCAAGACCACATGAATGGATCGCCTTCCCAGCAGCAAGTACATGTTCTATTCCTCCTCTATACTTTGTTCATTAGAATAAACTTGCTAACTCACTTTTGAGGCCTACCACAATTAGTCTCTCTAATTGGCTTATGGAGAGTGCTGCATGAATGTATCAGGCTTTTTACTTAAATTGTTTGTTTTATTAAAGTCTTCATATGGATGACTGATCACAAGAGAAACGTGTTTTTCCAAGTCTGCTTATTAGGAAGAGAGGAGTGTGGAATACTGATCAGATCATTCCTGAAACAGAGTGCTAGTGCCTGCCTCTTCTAAAGTATAAAGCTGGGATCAAGAGGGTATACATACACCAATTTTTTTTCCCATGCATCGTGGACAAATTTAACCTTCTTACATGTTAAAAGCACATTACTATTCTACTGACCTAGCTCAAATAGATTTCAATTAAATCACAGCTTTTTATTAAAGACAACAGTAAGATGCATTTGACAATGTCGCCAGCTTAATCCAAAAGCAATCAAATGTTAAAATGGTAGCATAAAAATCTCGTAAAATTAGAAGGCCTGGGGGAAATAAAGTTAAGAAGCCTTTTTAAGAAGACAAATGAAGGTGCCAGGCCTACATTCTCCAGGGGAAACTGGGGTGTCCCAAACAAGAAGGCCCAGTTGCTGTCTGATGATGGGATACTTGGAGGGGGACTTCTGAAGGTATTTAATTTGGAAGTAGGTATCCCTTTCCAAGGTTGCGGACAGCTTCTAAAGCAAGCCTCAGTGCACGGAATTGGGTCTGAAATTGGCTTGCGAGTTAGTGTAGCTCTTTAAGCATCACTGAAATGTCTTCTCAGTGACTAGCCCCTGAAGCTAATTGCAGTTTGAGAGCAGTCTTCAAAGGTAGTCCCTCATATAACTTACAGCTTAGAAAACTCCTTAACAGTTTTCTGGAGCAATTAATACCTTAATCATTTCTAGACCGGAGTATTGGGGCTGCTTCTGAATAGGCTGGAAACTACAACAGGTAAAAAATGTGTCTGCTGGGGGGTTGACTGCTGCAGGGCAAATAAAGCATATAACAAGGGCTGAGATTTGGTTGTCAGAAACGGGGATTCAGTTGCCAGAAAAATCTGGACGTATAGATTTTGGCAGATTTAATTTTAAAAAGGACACATTCTACTCATGTAAAAGCACGTTGATTCCCGGACCATCTGTGGGCCGGATTTAGAAGGCGACTGGGCCAGATCCGGCCCCCGGGCCTTAGTTTGCCTACCCATGCTTTAAGTCCTAAATGGTCCAGAGACACAGGATACCTTAAAGAACACCTACTACCCTATGAAAATAATCACATGGTGAAATCTTAATTGGAGACCTGGCTAAGTGTGTACCCACTGTTTAAAGTGTGGTTGGTGGTAATGTGAGACAGGGCCTTCTTTGTGGTGATGCTGAAGCTGTGATATTCCTTCCTTAAGGAAGTTCTGAGTAGACATGCATAGGATTGATTTGTTTGGAACAAGCCCTATAAATGGACCCGCAAGATGAATTAGACCATGATAAAGAAAGCAAGAGGCCAAGTAAGTGCCAAACTTACAGTTTATAGCAGGAAGAGACTAAAATGATCCTTTACTGACCTGTGCCATATTTATTAAAGGTGTTTTTGCTATCTATACCAATTTTATTTAATTTTTTAATTTGAGATTGCTACTATGGAGCATGTTAAACCTGGTAGCAAAAAGCCCTGGAAACTTATACATAAATACATTCATTAAAATATGGCCTTTCCACTGGCCTGCCTGATGCTATATACAAGCTAAACACACACACACAATATGATACAGCAGGGTTTCCTACAGCATTAGAGAAAGGCGGAGGGGTATGACCTTAGAATACCTTGGAGACATGTTGAGCAAGTTTTCTATAAACCAGGCTTATTGTCCTGAGGTAACACCGGCTGGAAACCCAAGCTATAGTCTCCCAACAACTACTTAGCAACCAGCAAGAGGTATTTTCTGTCCAGCTTGTAATTTAGATAAATGCTCTTTTTATTGCTGCTTTTTAAAAGGCAATGTAATCCCTATTTTCCCAAGAAAAAGCCTGCCTCTAGAATGTGGCCCTTTTGGGTTTTCCCCTTCTAGGAAAAGCGCATCCCTCTTAGACGATTTTCTCTCTCCTCCTCCAGTCAAATACAGTAAGACCCATTCTCTGCATGGGCCACGGTGTGACCCTATGCATGCTTCGGGGTGGGGGCTCAGGCTGCACATATGGATACCTGTCAGTTTCCCATGGCAACTCCTTACCAACGTCCCCCACCCCATTATGAACTTTTTCACTTTTTTCCTCAGTTCCTCCATATGCTATGGATGATTCTTAGGTTGCATTTCCTGCCCTTGATCTCCTCATCCGCGCCCGCGCTGGCCTGGGCTCCTCTTTTTTCCATAGCCGTCCAATCGAACAGCCCACAACTCCCTCACCCTCTTCTGTCTCCAGCATCCCCTTTACTTAAACCGCATGGACGCAATACGAAATATAAAACGAGAGAGATATATATACGCACACAAACACATACATATGCATATACATATATATACATACATATGCATATATACACACACACATATGCATATGCATATGCATATATATTATGTATATTAACCAGGCAGCCCCGTCTCCCCCTTGCCTGACGCCTCCTCGCCGAAGCCACGACCTCGCTGCCAGCGCAGCCGGACTCGTCACGGCGCCGCACGCGCGCAAGAGCCGCCTCCGCTTGCGCCCAGGCTCGGCACCGAAAGGGGGCGGGGCGGGAGGTGAAAGAAAGGTGCCTCGAGGACAATCCCTCTCCCGGCGCCCAATCAGGCCATCCCTGCCGCAGCTGCGCGCGCCGCCCAGCCTGGGACTTGTAGTTTCTCCCTGCAATTATTGTAGCCATTTTGTGGTGAGGGGACTACAACTTTTCCGGAGACCAAGGGCGATTCGAACGCACCCGTGCGCAGAGCTGCTGCTGCTGCTGCTGCTTCTCCTCCTCCTCCTCCTGCTTCTCCTCCTCTTTCTCCTTCTCCCTCTCCTACTCCTCCTCCTCGCTTCCTCCCCTCCCGGGCACGCGAGGCAGAGCCCCCCCCCCGCCCAGGACCGCGACCCGGGCCCTTTGCGCACGGAGAGCGGGAGATGTAGCCGGACGAGGAGGTCGCGTTTGCTCGCCAGGCGAAGGGGGAGGGAGGGCAAGGGAGGACAATTAAAGAGCTTTGCAGACACAGAAAGGAGAAGAGCTGGCGGCGGAGCGTGTCGCGGGCGCAGGGATTGTCCTCAAATTCTGCACCGGGATTCCTCGCCCCGGCGGCATCAGCTGCGCTCGGCGCCTCCGGCTGGAGAGCGGCCCCCAGGCGGGTGAGGGCGGAAGGACGACCAGGGCACGGCTGCCAAGCGGCACGGCACGGTTGGGCTTGCAGCTGCGGGGATGCAGCCGGAGTGATCTCTTTGCGGCTGGGACCACGTTAAGAATTGAGGCGAAGCCCTAACCCTTCTCTCTCTCTCTCTCTCTCTCTCTCTCTGCCGCCCCCTCCTCCCCTCCCGCCCCCCCTTACTCCAGTCTGCCTGCCTGCCTGCCTGTCTATCTATATACATAATATAATATTTTTTAAAAATCGGGCCATTTAAAGTTGCTGCTGGAGAGCTAGCTGCTCTCATTGGTGGGGCGGAGGGGGAAACTGAAGAAGCAGACTCCTACGGGGTGTGTGTGCGTGCGTGTGTGTGAGTGCAGCCTTCAGTGCTGCTGGAGTTGTCTGTGCTGCAGCAGTAGAAACGTGACTTCCAACATTAAAAAAAATACCTTCCCCTTTCAATTCTTTTCTCCGCTCTTCAAGATGTAAACTACGCCTCGGACACTACGGGCCTACGGATCGCTTTGGTGGCCTGGGAAAAAGAAAAAGAGGACATCAAGGGCGGTTTTGTGTGTAGGGTGTAAAATTTCCATTATGAATCTCTAAAGTGATTTTTCTTTTTTTGGTGGTTTGCTCTACATTTGTATTTTTTCTTCTTTTTTGACCCCACCACCCAACATATTGGATTTATTGCAAGGAGGATTGTATTGTGTGCGAAGAAAATCGGATTACAAGAAACCACTACAAACAAGAAACAAAAAAAAGGGATTTTTTTTCCTTCAAATTGGTTGCGGCTTTTAATTCATGAAGCAATTTCCCCCATTTGCAATCAGAATCTGGATATCAGAATGAGCAAAGAAAGACCCAAGAGGAATATAATTCAAAAGAAATACGTAAGTGGTTATACCGGATCATTTATCTCTTTGATTTTTTTGGAAATGTTCATGAATGTCAAGTTTACAGCTAGCGGTGGCTTTAAAGAATATCTAGAAATGTTGGCTTTTCGTCCGCTGGGAATGGGGGGGGCGGGAATTCTCAAAAGCCTCTTTTAACTGTAAAGCGGGTTTAAAAACGAGATTCGTGTAGCGATACCTCAAGTGAATAAATGTATTGACCTCAAATGACACAATCATAATCTAGTTTTAGAAGATGAAAGACACGGTGCTTGGGGGGCTGCTGCGATAATGCAACTAAACTGCTTTCTCAAGCGGATTTACTAATATTTCACTTTGCATGCAAATGATCACATTATTATAACATATATTTAGGGGTTTGAGAAGGCACTGTGGTTGTTCGGCGAGACTGTTAACTTGAAATCTAATATCTGGTTATGGCGTGCTTGCTTCTTCTACTCCCCCATCAAATCTCGTGTATGTGATCGTTGGCTTATCTAGCTTGCAATAGAACCAAGCCAGTTAGGGATCATGTTACAAGGAATGTATTTGCAAGGCCTGACTTTAATATTCGGGGAAATGGCTTGGAGTTTTGTTAATTTTGTGTGGGCTCACGGAGAAATGGGTTTACCGTTCAGAAAGATGCTTTGAAATTTGAAGAGCCAACGATCTAGCTAATGGTGTGTGCCTTCGAATCGTGTAGTCAGTCACGGGATAACCTTTTCCAATGTAGAAATGTGTAGAAATTGCTGAGACCGTGCCTTTTTTTCTTGGCTCTAGTCATGGTTTGGTTGGGATGGGGGAGTTATTTTAAGTTTGCAGCAACAGAGTGGATTAGTCAGATGTGCAGGCAGTCCTAATGGTGGTTTAAAAACAAAAACAAATGCGGCTTTTACTCTGGTTAGAATACCTTTCTTGAATATAAGTGGCTCAAGATGACAAAAAGTTGCATACAGTATAGTGTGTGTATCGTTTGTAAGCAGAACATTTGTTATGGGGCGCCTGTGTCCTGATGGTGGGGGTGTTCTTCTGACTTCCCCATTGATTTTAATAAATACTTCATAAAGTCACAGTAGACTTCGACAGAGTTTTTCCTCCTATTTTTGACGTCTGGAAATGTATTTTTTGAGAAACGTGACTCCAGATAACAATGGGTAACTTTAAAGAAAATTCGCCAACGAACTTGCGAATTAGAAATACATCCGCATTGCGGAGGAACTGAGAATCTGAAGCAAAAGTATTTTTGTCCAAAAGGGATTGTTTCTGTAGGAAGCCCCCTGATGAAAACGCGACTTGTGATTTGTGCCTTGCGCACGTTTCCAGTGCAGCGAAACAAAGCAGGAAAAGGGGTGGGGAATTCGCGGGCTTTTTCCCTTTTTCAAGCCAAAATCTGTTTTTAGATACTCTTTACCGTCTGCACGACTGAACAATGCAACTCTATCGCGTTCATGCAGCTTGCTGGGGAAAAAGAAAAGAAGTGGTGCCACTCCTCTCTCTCCAGGACCTGTTTGGAAAGACACGCTATACTGGAAAAGCCAGACAGCGTTTCGTGTGTTCACACAAGTTTCAGGCTTGTCATGTTACGAGAGCGGGGTGGCGGGGAGGGAGAGAGAGAGAAGAGGGCAGGCTGGTGGGGAAAGCGAGACCCGGGAGGCTCTATTGGCCATGGCAGTGAATCGCGGCCGCAGACAGCAGGCATGGCTGCTGCTGCTGCTCCGGCCCTCGGCGGCGCGTGCTGCTCCTGGTTGCATCCGCCCTCTCTCCGGCGGCAGCAACAGGTTAAGCGGGATGTCAGCGCGAGCCCCCGGGTTTCCGGCCACTCAGCTCAGCCCAGCCGGGGCCAGGTTCTTGTTGTGCTCGTGACGTCACAAAAGGAAGGGCCTGGGCTCGCCGAAAAAAACCTCCCGTCTCCTCAGCGTCCCGAATGCCCCGCCCACCGGTCTGACGTCATGCGCGAGACCCGGTGCGGGCGGACGGATGAGGGAAAGCGGGCTGCTGAGGGGACGGGCCGCTTTGCCAGAGGCGGCGGCGGCGGGGGCGGCAGCAGCGACGGGCGGCTGCGGAGCCCATGGTGGCACCGCTGGCTTAGGCCTCCCTGGCGAGGTGAGCAGGTGTAGCAAGTATTCACATACCTCTGACGTGTCCCTCCGCCTCACCTGCCTACCAGGCTGTCTGAACCGGGCAGTTATTCTGCTTCCTCCCTGCAGACTTTCTGGTGAAGGGAGGATGGCTGGCCCCATTTCCGTTTGCACGGATGCTGTGAAGAAAGCCCACTCTCCTGTGCTCACCTTTCTCAAAAGTAAGGTGTTTGCACCTTCCGCTATCACATAAATAGCATGTAGTGGCAGAAGCTGATTCTTCCTCCCGAGTTATGGGCCTGCTGGAATTTTTGGGGTGCGCAATCCTACCGTTTTTATTAGGTGCCCCCCGGGGCTGATTGAAGTGCCAGTTCACCTGGCTGGCTTTCAACCTCCCATCTCAGTCAGCCTTTTCCTGTGGCCTTCTTGTCCCAAACACTTAACATTGAGTCCTTCGTTGCTAGGCCACTAAAAGGGAGAAATTCATGAAGTAGTGTATGCCAAACAGTTTGCTTGAAAAGCATTATGAAAGACTGCTAGAATGTTTTGCCCACATCCACTCCTCAGTTCAAGAATTCTAAAAACACATGTAACTCATTTGCATCACTGTCTCGAGCATCATAATATTCCTGTGTAACCAGTGTGGATTGTGTCTAGTCATTTAGTTGATTTTTCAGTGGGAGAAATCACTGATGAGGAATTCCAGTATAGAATTAATGTATTTCAGCTTGAACAATGGTCCACCTAGTGTCTATATTGCCTCTGTTGCTGGCTGGCTTATGACATTTTACACAGTAAGTATAGATTTGAAGTGGAAGTTTAATGTATTAGTGACTCAAATTCTGTAAGGCTAGATAGTGCTGGAACTCACCAGAGGTATTTTGTCAAATGAAAATGTTTCCTGCTGATGGCAGAAATTAGAAAGTACAGTATAGCTGTGTACTGTATAGAGATTGTCACCATTCATCAAGAGCCTTTTGAAAAACGCTATATAGTGATCCCCCCACCCTTAGCATATATTTTAAATGTGAATACAGGCATCAACAAAGATGCTTCTCGCATGATTTGCTGGCTTTACAATCGCAATAAGCAGTATGTTTCAAATTGTAGTGCATTAATAGATTTGTAATAACCCATAAACACAATACATGGGTGTATTTCACTTTTGTTATTTTTTCTGTCAAATTTCTCTTGAATTAATTAGCTATATTAATTAGTTCATTATGGTGGTCTGCTGTCTTCTATTTCCTAAGTATTTTCCCACATGAAGTAGTCTAATTTTGGCTTAAACTTGAGGGAACCAATATCCTCGCTTGCATACAGAGAACTTTGTAGTTCTTCAACAATATTTAAGTTCTAAACCTGACTTTCATAGATGCCGATTCCTGTATTGTTCTTGAAGATGATTAACCAACTGTTTTAAATTCACCATTGTACCTACAGCTGAAGAAAGCATCTTCTCTCACCTGCTCTGGGAAGTCAGCACATTGTAGTGAAGAAGGCACTGTACTCTTCCCTGGGAGGCCTGTGTTCAAATAACAGTTCAGCCATGAAGCTCACTATGCAACTTTAGATTGCAATTTATCAGTCAAACCTACTTCACGAAGCTGTGGATTTAGAGGAGAGCTGTGAGCTCCTTGGATGAAAGACAAGCTTACAGATGTTTTAAAAATAATTAATAAATCAAAATGCACACAGTTGGCAGATCCTATGAGCCACTGTGCCAGCAAATATGCAATACTAGTGTTGTAACTCGATGGATGTAGCATTAGAATTCCTGCAGGAGTTGTTGCAGGGCTATGTATTTTACAAATGGGATGCAGGTGCTGAGGACTCATTTTTAAATTATGTCTGTGGTAGAATTTGAACCCAAGGCCAATCTGTCACATCATGGTCCGCTAGACAAAACATGTTCTTGTATTGTATGATATTTTCTTGCCTCTGCAGAGATGGTTGTGGAGGATCCATCTGTGTACAGTGACAGTCAGATCCTGAGTAGCTGGGGTTTATGACACTGTTCAGGTTCAGTGGAGTTCTTAAGATATTTTATAAATCTTGTTAATTTAATGTGGTGTTATTTAATGGCATGGGACCAGAAGACGTTTCCCATGGTAGTAGCATGTCTTGTAGAATGTTAAAGCACTAAAAAAAGTACTGGAATGTGCTTTGAATTTAGCCTAGAACCATCAGCCGTATCATTTCTGTGGCTGAAGAGTGGAATTCATCTCTGGTTGGCACTTGAGCTATTCTTGCTAAGTGAGATCAAGGCTATTTTCCTTATTGTGGTGGCATCCACTGAGGAAGGAGAATTGTTCAGTCTTTGGCTACTGAATGTGATTTATGTCCGTTTATGAGGACTAAGCTGTCTTTTTTATTGTTTGGAAACTAAGCCTAGGGTTTCACCATTTGAAGGAGCTGGACTTCTGAGAATATACCCATGCTCCAGGGCTTGTACTGTATTCTAGTAGCATTCCTGGTACAAATTGATGTGCTTAGCAAATCCCTAAATATCTTGAGCCATACATAACTTGTAACTACTTATTATATCCTATTGCAATTCCTAAGATTGCCAGGAGTATTTTCTTTAGTATACCATCATTGCTTTGGGCTTGAACATCAAAGACAGCCTTCTCCAACTTGGTGTAGTGGCTGGAGTGGTGGATTTAGCCTAAGTTCAAATCCTCTTTCAGCTGTGGCATTTGATAATCACACTTTCTCAGCTTCATTTCACTCCCCTGTGTAATGGAAATAACAGAAGCCTAAAAGAGATCTGCACATCCAACATAGATCTTCCCATTTATTTATGTACAGTAGTCATTCCAAAGCTGCTCACTGCTTCACTTTTACAAAATCATTTCTGGTGCAAATGTGGGACAGGGTGCCGTATCCATATCTGTGTGATGTCTCACAGCCCTGGGAATCCTCTAAAGTAGTGGAGAATTCTCCAGATTGGGAAGTGACCATACTAAGTTCTAGTTCAGTGGTTTTCAGTTACCGTATGTTTAAGAGGCTTATTGGAGGTTCAGGGTTCTTCAATAAGCAAATATGAACTGGTAGACTCTGGGCGGGGCCCAAACTCACTCTGAACAGCTAAAAGAGGCTTCTGGGAGGCCACTGGGACATTGCTAGAACAGCTCTTGGTTTGCGGTCACTGGCTAAAATGTTTTAAAACGTTTTACATGGTTCTCATTTTGGTCCCTCTGTTTAGTTTTTGTTGAGTTGCTGTTGGTTAAATGTTTAGTTGGAGTTGATGGTTACCGTATTTTAATTTGAGTATAACTGTAAACTGTTTATTGTTGTTGTTGATTTCTATTTATTTATTGGTCTGTTTGTTGCTTGTATAGGATATTTTGTTTTTCTAATGTTTGGTTGTATTTTTATATATGTTGTAAGCCACTCAGTGGCTGGAGAAACCCAGCCAGATGGGTGGGTTATAGATTAAAAATTATTATTATTATTATTATTATTATTATTATTATTATTATTATTATTATTATACAAACCTCTGAGAGCTTGCCTGCTTACTGCTCATCTTCCCTTTGCTTGTGCACTAGGCCCAGGAGAGCGTTCTAGGTCGCACTGTTGATTCTTTCAAGAAGACAGTGGTGAGGCCCAGCAGGCTTTGAAAGCATCCTGTCACAGGCAGCTCCCCCAAACACTTTCCAGAAACCTCTATAACATACAGGAATTCCTTAACAGACATGTTTGTATGGAAAAGGGTTCCTTGAAGCGAGAATGTTTTGAATGCCACAGCTGCAGAAAACTGACGGATCATTCCTTTTGTTAGAAATTACCCCCCTCACACACCCCGCAACTGGAAATGTTGCCATTTAGGAATCAAGCTATTCCTTTAGCTAGCCATTTCAAAATCTCAGTCAGTGGCAGCAAGTCAAAAGTACTATAAATGGGTCATTTTTTAAAAGTGTTTTTGGGGCCTCCTTGCTGCTTCCATTGGTCACAGTCCAACACAAAGGCACACTTTATGCATGCCTAACTCAGCATTGAATTGTAGCCCATAAGTTTTGCTGGTCTACTGATTTCTTCAAATGTAAATAGGCTTTTTCCTAGCAGATTTGCAGATAAGAATCTGCAGTACATTTTGAACTGCAAAAACAATTCTTTGCTTTGTCATACAGACGTGTGTGTGTGTGTGTGTGTATATATATATTAATTACAGTGCTACCTTTATGGCATAGAATTTCCATTAGCTTTACAGGCCGTCCTACACCGTGCAAAAGTTTGTTTTTCTGCCTTGCAAAATGTGCAGCACATTCCTATGCATGTTTACATAGAAGTAAATTGCACTGAGTTCAATAAGCTTTACTCCCAGGAAAGTGTGCTTAGTATTACAGTTTAAGGCAAAAGATTTTGCTGTCAGGTATCTGTCTTTAAATCAGGCAAACTGTTCTTTTAAAATCAACAAGAGTTCTGACATTAACAATATTTGTCATATGCACCTGGTGGTACAAAAACTGCCTGAGAAGGGAAGGAGTTTTGTAGACAACTCCACCTCTATTATCTTGAGCAGGCATCAAATCGGGTGCTATTTAATTCTGGGAACCGCTCCTAATTTTAATTGACCCATCTGCTGGCATCTTCTTAAAACTGTAATGAAATTTCCCAGGCTGTATTTTTGAGGAGGAGCTGAACTTTGCTTTAAACAATCTAACCTGCATCTATTTTTAAGATTCTTTTGATGGTCAGAATTTGGACTTCTATATATATTGGTGTTGAGCTACATCATGTATTGAATTTGGCATTGGAAGTTGAGGCTTTCAGATGTGCAAAGCAGCAAGCATAACTTTCCAGTCCAATGTATGTGCCAAGACAATTAACTTTGTTGAACTGCAGCTGAGGAAAATTTTTTTAGGACTGCTCATATTTCTGTATCAGAAATACAGAACTCCAAGCCAAGTTTCAGTTCAAAAAATTCCTACTCAAATTAAGACAATCCTCTCTGTAGTTTTAAGGTTGTTCAGCAGTTAGGCCCAGAACGTTCAAGTGCTTTTTGGAGTGGCATTGAATAATTATGAAAATGTATATTACTTTTTACCTCAGAAGGAAGATAATACTTGTGTTTGTGAAGCTGAAGCTGTAGTTGTCTGGGGATCAATGGTATTCATTCTACATAAGCTGCGATAGTGAAAGTTTCATTGTTTCTGAGAGGCATTGAGACAGTAATTTGTTGCCCAAAATGTGATTTAGGTGTGATTTAGAGCAATCTTATCTAATATTTGGTGGTTAGCCTGTTTTTTATCTATATCTTGCAAGTATATCTTGCTGAATTGCATCTTGCTTCTTTGTGGCCTGTGTTACACAATCAAATGAGGTGAGGAAAGATCTAGAATGACTACTTAATGATTGGCTTAAAAATAAATGCGAGTTAGATACAGATAAGAGAGACAGGGCCAGAAAGTGACCTTCCTGCTCCGTCCTGCCCCACAGCCCCTTGAGCTCCCTCTCCAAATGTTTCTTCTTGAGGGTAGGGGGACTCTGCTGAAGGCACTGAGGGGGAATTGTTGAAAAACTAGGCCACAGGCACCTTATGCGCCTAAACACTTAAGCTATAACGATGTTGCTTTAATATACGTTTTTTGCTATTTAAGTTACACTTGTATATAGCGCCCTTTAGCACTTGGGAAATGCAGCTCATATTTTATGAATAAATAGTATCTCATTAGGACTTTGCGATCCATCTGTAAAAATGCACCTAGCTAGTAAGTTTGATGTTGCTCTGTGTTGCTTACTGTCTGACAGTTCAGTCCTGCACATATCTGCTGAGAAGCAAGTCCTGTTGAGTTCAGTGGGGCTTGCTCCCACATGTGTGGGGTGCAATATTGTGGTCTACACTGACAATGTTTACAAAGGAAAGTTACATCAGAAAGGCAGGGATGCAATGTGACTTAATCAGTTTCTGTGACGCCTTAAAATAATTACCATTTTTATTGTGGCATAAGCTTTCTTGGACTAGAACTCACTTACCTGTAACTGCACCAAAATTGTTACTTTTTATAGTGTCAGGACTCATGTCGAGCTTCATGCAGTGAGTTAACGTGGCTACCTGCCTATGACTTGGTCTGCATCTGGAGGGCACTGCCTGGATTACAAATTCAGCTATATAGATCATATTGGTTAGATCAGGCATGGCCAAACTTAGCCCTCCAGCTGTTTTGGGACTATGATTCCCATCATCCCTTACTACTGGCCCTGTTAGCTAGGGATGATGGGAGTTGTAGTCCCCAAACAGCTAGAGGGCCAAGTTTGGCCATGCCTGGGTTACATAGTCTCTTTTAAATCATTGCGTTGGAGCCAGAGATCCTATGATTGACCTACTCATGAAGCCTCCTGTGAATGGAAGTGGGTGGGAGGTGATTTTAACTGATTCCCCCCCTTATCCATTGGAATTTCCAGAAATCTGCTCTGAACAGTTGGAGGGCCCCCTGGGAAGAGTATGGACGCTAGTGTAGGAGAAGGGGAAATTGGCAAAACTTGCCTCTCCTCCATGAATGGATGAAGCCACTGTTATTTTTGCTACATTTCCCAGACATGGTAATTCACATATTTTATAGTAACTGAATATCTAATTATTTTTCCAGGAATGTCTGGTGATTACTGTTGAAGGCTTCATATTAAGTTTAATTATCTGTTTGAGTTTTCTCAGTTTAATTTTTATAAACCTGTTATAGCAAAAAATCTTCACTTGTTGATTTTATACGGGAAGGAAGGACTGGAAATCAGAGTTTGATATTGCATGTTGGTGGAACTCTGATTTATAGTTCTGAATTTCCCCCCTACAAACCATAGTTTCCCAGTTCAGAAGTAACTGTTGCAAATCAAGAGTTGCACAAAAAACAAGAAACAAGGACATTGTTAATCCATACAAGCCAGGGAGTGGCAGGGTGAGTGCATAAACACAGGACTCATGGTGCTTCTGAACTGACTTGAATGAGGTCATAGCGACTGCAGCATCAGGTGACAACTTGAATGTGTGCAAAATGCTGTTGCAGATCAAGCGGAGCTGACAATATGGTGGAGAGCCTACCCCCCCCTTTGTCTTTTTTACAGGCCAGTTGCCTATTCTCATCCTGCACTTTCCGTAGAATGCAAGACAACGGTCCCCCCCCCCCTATGATAGGCAGAAAGGGAACCAGTGGACCACAAAGCAGAAGGTGTTGTTACTGCATCATTTTGTGCTACCTCAGAACTCCTAAAGAATAAGGCCGGATCTCTGGCCTATTGACAAACTCGAGCACACAGCTTTTTGCTGGTTGCTGTTAACACATTCAGCACACAATCCATCAAGTGAGGTTCATGCATGTGCAAATCTGTCCACAGTCTGAGTAATGGATTGCTTTTGAGTAACAGAGTGCTTTTTATTCTAAAAAGATATTTAGGGGTATTGTCATTTTGACTCAAGAAAATCACCGGGAAAGGAAATGAAGCACCATTGGATTCACAAAATGTTTAGGGGTATGCGTCCCCCTGCATCCCCCCAGAAAAAAGCACTGCCTATATAATTGCCTATATTTCCATTTATTTATTTTTAATCCTATAGTTTTCCTCCCCCTGCTTAGGTCATTCATTTATAGTGCTATAAATGTAGCAGTTCGTTGTTTGCCTGGCTTGTGTTCCAATGCAATTTCAGCTCTAAATCCTTCACTGGTCTCCTGTGGGTTTTGGAACCTAGTGGTCAGGGATTCTTCTTAAATTGAGATGACCAGAACTGGACACAGTACTCCAGGTGTGGTCTGACCAAGGCAGAGGTATTACTACTTCCATTGATCTGGACAATATACTTCTATTGGTTCAGCCTAGACTAGCATTAATTTTTTTTTAATTTATTTTTTTTGCTGCTGCATCACAATGTTAATTCATGTTATGCTAGGGGTCTACTGAGACCCCTAGATTCTTTTCACATTTACTACTGGCAAGTCTAAGAACACCTAAAGCCAGCCTACTGCTTTGCAATGATGGGGCATAAACGGAACAAAACAATCATTTTACCAGAAACGGCAACACCGATTTTTCAACCCACATTCTTCAGAGGCAAAAAAAAAGAAAAAAAAAAAGGATCTCCTGGCTTGTTTGTTGTAGAGGCAAAAGCATTCAGTAATTGAATGTTTTGAGACGTTTTGTATTCTTATAACGGGAATTAACTGCATTTCCTCTCTTCATAAGATATATTTCTCTTTGAATTTCCCTTTAAAGAGTATGTCCAGACAAGGAATATCCTGACCACAATCCCTGGTTTACCCGGTGTCTTTTAAAGTTATAGCTAAATTACAAAGTTATCTCAGATGTGGGTTTGAACTTCCTTCCATCTGCCACAAGCCTCCCTATTTTGTGGCTCTTTGCCTTGTTTTTCCCCTCCCCACCCCCAGCCAAGAAAGAAAAAAAGATAAAGAAAAGTTGTATCTGAAAAAAAGCTCTGGAAGATTAGCAGATCTAATAGCTTAAATATTAAAATCTTTATTCACAATACCACTGCATTTATGTTTCATGTGTGCCTCAGATCCTGTTAATAATGGAAGGTCCCCTGAGTCCATAGTTCCTAGGAGATTCAGCAGAATTCAAACCCTGCATGTAGCATATCTGGATGTTATAGAAAACAGGTTGATGGATATAACCCAGCAGGGTTGCTCTTGCCTTATTACCTGCTAGATATCCTAATGATGCTAAAGCTTTCTCTTCTCTCCTCCCCTCTCCAAAACATGCACATAAGACTAACATAATGCCAATATTGTCTTAGTTAAATGGCAGTTTAGTCTTAAATACACTTACCAGGGAGTAGGCCTCTTTGAGCATAGTGACCCTTGCTTCTAAGTAAACATGCCTAGGATTGTACTGTATTTTTCTGGGTTGCAGGAAGTTCATCTGGAGTCTGAGGCCCCATATACAAACAATTGAAGTTTACTTCTTAGAAACATAAAAATTGTAGCAGTTGCTAGATAACCTGAAGGCATGAAATGGCTAGAATTGGTCACCATGCTGTGAACTGACATGGAAATTGCCTCTTTTTGCACTTTCAGGCAGAAACCCCAAATTGTGAGCCAAACTGAGGTGCTTTTAAGACATTTCCTTTCCACGAGGAGACGAGTGCTAGGCATTTAATTTTTTTAATTGGCTCCTCAAGCAAGTTACAGTCCACAGAGTGTACATTACGTTAGGGATATAATATAGGTGAAAGGTGTTTTTTTTTAGTTTTTTGCCCTTTGGTTACCGACAGTTGATGTCTGATCCAGGTTCCAGTCTTTTCCACAGGGAGGAGGAAACTGCAGGTGGACTCATTGACTGGCTAATGTCAAAAGATGCCAACCCACAGAAAAAAGCCTTGAGATCTCCAGTGCAATTGCCTGAACTTGCTCTAAGCCTGCCTTTATAAGCACAGAGGGCTCCATTAAGCCATTGCCCTGTGATTTCTCAGGACCAAGTGCATTTAGATTTAATGTACCTGGCTCAGGACACTTCTCTGTTTAATCAATCGACTGCTTATTTTGGCTGATTTTTAAGGTTCTGTTTGTTAATTGTGGCATTTACTCAGCCCCTGGTGGGTTAGCCAGTTCCTGATTATCATTCCACGTTAAAACTGTTGAAGGAGCCGCTGAAGCCTTGGTGTGAACAGGCTGCAGCAGGCTAAGGGCCCAGCTATGCATTACATGCGCATGTGTGTTAACCAAAACCTGACAGCTGCTTCCTCGGAAAGCGGTTATGGGGCTGGATGTGTTTTGGGTTGAGAGAGCAGTCTTTTGGGGCCAGAGGAAGGCCGAGGTGCTTAACCCATATGTATCTGGAAGGAAAGGGTTTCTTACACGCATTGGTGCAAGCCATGCAGTTCTTCCTTCAATTGCTTGTTGCAGCCCCTCTCCACGAGAAGCAAAACGTTTTGTTTATTCATTCATGGCAACCTACATCCATCCCTCCATCTCTGCACAAGGGAGAGTTTGGCGAGTAGTGATATTTCAGGTATAATGGAGAATAAGATGGAAGATTCGGCTGCAGAAGCCTTAAAAATGCTGGGAATCCCCTGTCAACCCTTTCCATGTATGCCAAGAATGGAAATTTCCTACTTATATAGCACACTAAATGATGATCTTTCTTGCTGAATGCTGCTGCTTGGCTTTTGGGGGTGACAGCGGCAATGGGGGGTGGGAATATTTTGGAAATCTGTTTCATATAGAAGTGACCTTTATCAAGAGGTTTTTCCGGCCTGCTTTTTCATGTTTCTTGTGTTCAGTAAACTGGGATCTGTCTATCTATACCTCTCATTTCAGTTGATCATTCTGCTGAGATGGCCAGCTTTGTCTTTCATATCCTTGCAACGTGAAACTTGTAATCAGCCTAGGCCGCGCTATCAAATTTGTTTTTAAATATATTAAAAATGCTTACAAGAGCTAATTTTGTAGGGTGTAGTTCTCACTCTGAATGTCATGTGGAATATTTTGTAATAATGCCTAGGTTAACAATGATAGTCTTGCTGTATTGTGGAGAAAAAAGAAGGCTTCTGTTCAAACCCAGCTGGATTTCAGGCTTAATTCATTGCTCTATGGTGGGATCACCACAGCTGCTATGGGGGCCTTTACAAATGCAAAAAAGCTGTCAGTGTTTGTTTTATCCAATGCATAAGCGATGAGGCCAAGTTGAGGAATCCATTCCAACATGCAGTGTACATGCTGTAGGCGTTGTTTTTATAGCATTGCTGTTTTATTTTGAACTTTAAAATAACTTGACACACAAGGGGCTTGAGGGTGGGTGAGGGGAAACATTCTTGGGATGGGGAAAAATACAATTTAAACGACTTCTGTCATGTTCTCTCTCTCTCTTTTTTTTTTTTAGGATAACCACTCAGCACAATTAATTTTCTGTTAATGATTGTAAGCGGCCATGAAATTATTTGGGAAGATTCCAAAATTAGTATCATGCTTGAAATCAGTGAAGGGCTGTTTTTAGTCATATATTGGTTTCCCTCATTTTATTAGTCTTCCTAATGTGGGTGAGAGAGAGAGAAAGAGAGAAAGAAAGAAAGAAAGAGAAAGAAAGAAAGAAAGAAAAGGCCTAAAGTGATGAAGCTGTCATAGCTTCCTCCTCCTCCAGGAATCCTGGGACTTCTGTGAGCAGGTTAATTTACCTCTAGCAGAATTATTAGTGCCTTCAAAAACATTATAATCCCTTGAGAAAATTGAAGATGGTGAAAGATTTTTAGGGCACGTATGCCTTGAGCTGTAGTAGCTCTTTCTATAGTAGTGACTAAGGCCACACAGACAGAAGCAACAGATGTGTATTGGCACTTTTATTTTTTGGTTGTACAGTTAAAAATCTCTCTCTGTAAAATAAAACTGAATGCAGTTTGTTTTGGTTTCAAGTGGATACAATACTTCATCCCAGTGACATTGGTGTCGACGTTGTTTTTTCTTTTAGAAATCCATCTGACCACTTCTTTCTCTACTTTCCCCTCTGTTTGCCAAATACTAAGTAGAACTCCTTCCAGCCAATTAAAGAATAACATTGATTCATTTCACACATTGCTGCTTAACAATGCAAGTCATGGCATTTCACTTGGGGCTGAGTTTTTTTTTTTGCCTCCGCGTGACATCCAGTTCTTTTTAGCTCCAAAAATACTGGGACTCTTGCCTGGAGTTCTCTGCACCATGTGCCAGGCTAATGTGTCATATATTTACAATATCATTCCTTGCCCATTTCCTAGGTTCCCCCCATCAGTCTTTCTCCAGCTATTACTATATCAGCTTTTATTTTTAATTTGTACCTACAATGGTTACTGCAGACCATGGTCCAGGTGTGGGCAATCACGTGGTATTTCCCCCATCCATAGCTTATCACAGTTTTGGATTTCATTGCCTATAATCCTGTCTTTAAAACTGGATCATAGTTTTGACATAGTTTGTAGGTTGTAAAATGGAAAATAAGCCTCCAGATGTTGAAAATTACAGCTCTAGGGTGCAATCCAGGGAAAGTAAGATACATCTAAGTGTGCAATCCTGCATCCTGTTACATGGCTTAAATTCCGTTGAAATTTTAAGCAACCTACCTCTGTGTGTAGGATTGCAGGTTTCAAATCCACTGAAGTCTGGGTAGGTCAAGTGTTGAATTGTATACGCCTGTTTTCTCTGGGTTGTACCACCAGCCTCAGCTATTCATGTTTCTTCAAATCCCAATAAAATCAATACTAGTTGGGGTAATTTTATCTTTACTTTGGGGTGGAAACTGTGTGGTGTGGGTTTATGGTTTAGGAAAAATGTTTGCAGCTTCTGCCCAAGGGAAAGTTATGGTACCTCCGTATGAATTTCCTCAAGGGTAACTGGAATGGTGTGGGCAAATCGCTGTGAACGTGGACTAGTAAGGAATGCTGCTCCTTGCAAAAGGATCACTGACACAATCTGAGTAACATCATATGTGACAAAGTCTCAGAATGACTCTGGGAGACTTTTAAAACAACAACAACATAGGATCTGACATAAGTTTCATTTTAATGTTTATGCTCAGTGAAGGCAATGTAGTTCAAGGATTCTGTTGACTTCTAAGAATTTCTAACTACGTAGTCTTCTCCACCTCCACTCTTGAAAATGGCTGAAAGGTGTGGGAGCACATTGTTCAGTGGTGACTGACTTGTACTACGTGGTGCTTAATTTCTTTTTGTGTTGGCATTTAAAAAACAACAACAGTGTTTTAAAAATGCATTTGTGGATACAGTACAGGCAATTGACAAAGTGCTTACTTGACACCTACTCCTGCTGGCTAGAATGGGAATTTTGCTTGATTTCCAGGAATATACTTCTGCCGCAGCCACTTCTGTCCTCTTACCTTGTGGCTTTTCGAAGTGCCATCTGTGATATTAATGGTTTGAAGGGGGTGTGAAGTGCTTGTTCAATCAGGAGTCAGTGGGAGTTATTTACAGGGAAGCTGGAATCTACTAAAACGGCTGGTTTCCTTATAAGATGTTTGCCTCTATAGGACCATCCCCCATCCCCACTCAGGGAGCTGACCAGTTCATTTAGGTGTACCTGTGACTGACGGTTTCAAAGTCAAATATTACAAGGATGTGAACGGAACACGCTCATTGTTTTTGTTTCACTCTGAGTTTTATCGCTAAGTTTAATAGATCAGGATTTCCCTGCTTGGGTTATTGTGGGCAGATGGAGCCCGTTTCAAAATTTCCATGTGAATTTGTGGCATTTAGGGCAGCCCCTTGAACTGGGGAATAATCAAAACATAGGTTTTATATGTCTGGAAAGACAGGCTGGACATCTGGTAACATTAGTGTATTACAGTTGTTAGACTTAGAAGTATATTTGTTCTAGAGCAGCTGGTGACTGCAATAAAGACTCTCACCAGTTTTAAAGGGTTTGCAATGTTGAGGCTCTGGTGGTGCAACAGGGTTCCTCTCCTGACCCCTCCGGGTGCCCTCAAAAAGGGGGAGGAGAGGAAACGGAAGTCCTGTTGTGCCAACAGAACTAAGTGCATGGAGCATTGGATACAACTCTAGATGTATGTCCTGCCCTTCCTCCCTACGGAGTCCATGATGGTGGACAGCAAAAACAACAATACCCCTTTTAAACTAAAAATGTTTTTATGCTTCTGCTTTTCTAAAATCCCTAATGACAGAAAATATTGATATGTTTCTGGAACTATGTATTCAGTAGGACACAGTTCTTCACCTTGTCCCATCTTGGCATCTGTTGGAAGTATCCCTACTTCTTGTGCAGGTTGAGAAGGTTGCCTTCCACCAGCAAGAGGAGGAAGAAAAGCCTCTTTAAATTAGCACATGGGTAAGAAAGGGCATGACACACCCTGCTTTGTCCTTGCATGCATCAAGGTGTGTCAGCAGATACTAGGGGTGTGCTGTCTTGTGGGCAGGTGAAGTGCAAGGAGTGAAAGGTAAGCAAGAGGTGGAAGGCAAGGCTTGGCAACACCTACTTTATTCACGCCCCAGAAACTAAGCTATATAGCAGTGGAGTTAAAACAGCAGAACATGGTGAATTTGGATAATTATGGTTTTTATATTCTGCGGTGGTTTCTGTAACTCCTAGTTTATTGTAAATGTGCAGGGACTTCCAAGAGGTATGTGGACTGTGCTCTTGATTGTAACAAAAACACATTTTCATTCCTTTTCATGCCTTCTTCAAATAAGCCACAAACAAGTAAAATTAATTTAATTAACCACTTAATTCTGACAGTCATATGTTTCAGCTGAATCTCCCTCTGATTGCAGGTCTGCCTTTTATGCTTTCAAAGCACTGGATGAAAAACTGATTTTTGCTTCATGTGGCATTAAAAATTCCTAACCAAGTTAGTTCTAAATTAGGATGAAAAATGGATATACTTCCTGTTGGGGGGGAGGCACAAAAAAGCACTTATCTTTTCATCTTTAAAGAGATAGTCATAGCAATAGATTTCTACTGTTTCTGAACTACTTTTAATGGCATGTCTTTTATGTTTACTCCTGACTTATTTTTGTTCATGTTTGCTAACTCAGAAGGTTGGTCCCACCTCCAAAAAATACAATTTTGAGATAACAGTGATATTTTCTTAACCAGCTCTTTCAAAAATATTAAAGTTCATAATTGACAAACTGTATTTGTAATTGCTCTGCATGCGTTTAGATTGTTAGGAGGAATGGCAGCCAAGGTTAGTTTCCATTAGTACAAGGAGGGAGAAGCCAGTGTCAATGAGGGACTGGAATGAACACAGGCCTTGCTGAAGGGACAAGTTTAACATTAGTCCCAGCCACTGAGCTGCAAACTCCTTTTGGTGAACCTTGTTCATTGGTCCCAGTGGAGCATTAGGCACTGGCAGGAAGCTGCCTTGTATCAAATCAGACCATGGGTCAATCTAACTCAAAGTCAGTCTATTCTATGCTGTCTGGCTGCAGTTCTCCAGGGTTTCAAAAGGGAGTCTTTCCCAGCCCAACCTGGAAATGCCAGAAATTGAAGCTGGGACCCTTTTCATACAAAGGATGTGTTCTGTCACTGAACTGTGACCCTTCTCCAGGATGCTTGCCTTTCTGCTGCCTATCTCTGACTCTTACTTCTGTACAGGGGGACCAAAATTGGATCCAGCCTAGCTTCCTTCTCTAGTCTGTAGCAGGGAGGAAGGATGGTGTGACTATACTGTGCGAGTGAGTTGAAGAGGAGAGTAGACTGTCCCTCTTCTTACTTTTTAAAAACATTAATATAACCACAAAACAGAAATGGAAAGGTAGAGACTTTCAGAACGTGGAGCCGAGTATAATTAAAAGCCAAGGAAGTTCTGGTTAAGGGTGCTTCATCTTTTTTTCTATGTGTTTTTTTTTGGGGGGGGGACATCCTCCTCAAACATGAAATTTAGCTGCTTAGGATCTCAGATGAAAAATGCAAGCAGTTGTGTACATGCATTAAAGAAGTCTTTAATTTTGGCGTGTCCACCTGTATTAGTCCACAGGCTGCCTTAATGAGCTCAGTCTGGAGGTGTGTGCTGATGTCTTCGGTTGACAGTTCTGCTATGAGGGAGAGAACATTAACTTGTGTGATCTCCCCCTCCCCCAAAAAATGTCATGCTATGACAAATGCTCATAACTAAGCATCCAAAAGTTCAAAGGAGCACAAAGGGTCTGAATTAAGCTATGAGTACTGGATGGACAACATCTACAACAAAACTAAAGAAAGGCAAGAATCCATTCACTTTTGTCGCCGGAGTCAGTCAGCGCCCCCCCCCCCCGCCAGGTGGGGAAAAGACTGCAAGGCAGATACCAGGTCCCTCAGGGCTTACAGCAATCCTGCTGCACATCAACTCTTCTGTTTCAATCACATGAAATCTCTTTCCATTTTACTGCATGCTAAAAGCAGCACCGGTTTTTAAAAATTATTTTTGTTTCATTCGGAGCTGTTGCTTTTTGTGTAAGCATTAGATGATAGTCAGTGGGTTTGTTTTCCTCAGCATATGTGTCCTCCCCCTTTTTCTTTTTGGAAAGCCTTTCCCCGTCATGGTGGCTTCTGTTCTCTCTCTTTTTGTTCTTTTTGTTAATGGAATGTGTTTTCTGCCCCCACCCCCACCCTTGAATACCGTATGTGGGATGTCATTTTGAATTCGTTTTACAAAGTGATTATACAGAAACTTTTCAACTAAGAAGAGCACATGTTTTTAGAAAGCAGCAGCAGCAGCACCTGTCCTGTTTCATTGCTCAAGCAATCTAGCCAGCAAGATGCCATTTGAAGCCTATTGACATCCAAGCTCTATTGATGTGACTTAATTTCATGGGCGTTTGAGTTCCAATTTTCAGGCCTCCCATATCCTCCTTAGCGCCCTGGCTTAAGGCTGCCCAGGCCACACTGTCCCATCAGAGCAAGTAAGCTAATGACATCCAAAGGCGTTATGCCCCCCCCTCCCGGTCTGACTGTGATATCAGAGGAAATCAGCCAGTGGTAGGGCAGGCAGACAAGACAAGGCTGAGGCTGAAGGGGCTGTTGCAGGAGTGGATACATCAGAGGAAGGGGTCTTTTGGGAGAATGGAAAATGCAGTACTTATGGGTCCTTAGCTAGTATCTAAATAAACTGTCCTGCTCTTTTTACTTTTAAACTGCATTTATTGAATTAAATTAAAAGTGCTGTCTTTTGACAGAATATCTAGAGCAGCTCATTCGGTAAAGCATGAGACTCTTTTAACCTGAGGGTTGGGGGTTTGAGTCCTACGTTGGGGTGTTGGACTAGATGAGCCCTGTCACCCCTTTCCACGCTACGATTCTAAAACTAAGAGTGCTTAAGTAGGACTATGAAACCATTTTAATAAGATGTAAGGTGTGCCTGTTTCAGAAGCCAGCTATACTGCCAAAATTGTGCATCAACGCGTAATTTCACTGTAAGTGTTTCTCTCCTTCCTAAACAAAACAAAAAAAATCTAAACTGTCACATCACCTGCATTTTACTCTTCTGTATGATACATACTAAATGTACTTTCTTAAGTAATAACCTTTTCCATTTTATCTTTGACTGTTGGCTTTTATGAGCTGATGTGAACATGGTGTTTTGCATGGTCAGTTTCATTATGCAGAACTATGTGGGACTGGCATTTTCTAAAAGGCTGCCATTTCCAGAGGATGATGGCTCTGTTCATGCATCAAGCCAGATGATGATAATAAAAATCAGTTAGCATGCCAAATCATGGCTTGCTGAACTCATAATTTAGAACCCAGACAATGATTTGAGTTTATTAACAAACCTGCAAACCATGGTTTGTCTCATGTTTTAATGGTTTCTTATTTTATTTGTGTAATTTCATTTTCTGTTGAGTTAGCACTCTAGTTTTTAGCTATGGTGGCCCCCAAAGGTGGTACAGCAGCTACAACTGGCTAAATGAATATATGTACCTTTTGTTTTGAGAGTGTTGTTTTTTCAAAGATCATTAAATCTGAACTATTCCGGCTATTAAACCATGATTTAGTACACAGAGAATGAATGTTGTGTTTTTTCTTGGGTACCTCAATGAAAGACAGCTGGTGTTTTATTAAACCATGGTTTCCCATTATATGTAAACTACTGAGGTACAATGCACGGATTTGAGTGTTGAATTCTGACCTTATCAATGAAGCTCCTTTGCGCCAGTCACTGTCTCTCAGCCTAACCTACCTCCCAAAGTTGTTGTGAGGATAAATGGTGAGCAGGGGAAACATGCATACCACCTTGAGCTTGGCCTTGAGGAAAGGTGGGATAGAAATGTAATACTAAACAAAATTGGGGAAAGGACGGAATGGGAGACTGTGGTTGAATGAACCATGACTGATGTGCTGAAGCGGGATTTGTAGTTGGAAGTGGAAATATAAAGCAGCATAGAAATTCAGCCCTCTTCTGCTTGTGACCTGCAGCAGTTGGTATTTGGAGGCAGTGGTTCTGATTTATTAGACTCCTTATATCTGAATCAGGCTAGTGAACATTCTGTTGTCATCCAGAGCTGATACACTGCTGCTGTAGAAACCCAGTTTTCCATTCATATCACTGCCTTTGGATTGTGTGACTGGTACCAGAGAGAGAGAGAGTTTGACTTTCTGCTCTGTAGTGTGAGGTTCTAGAAGTCAAATAACATAATGCAGTCAATTTCTCTTATTACTTCTCTCAGCTTCAGAGAAAGAAAAGTCTATTGTGCTTCATTCATGTATTTAACATTGCATCACATCTGTCAGCAATTTAGACTTAGACAGTGGCAACACCATCTTCCTGACATTAGCTTACTTAATACTGCTTAGAAAAGAAAAATACAGAACCAGGTTATTTCTGGTGAAATGCAAAACACAGCTTTAAAGCATGCTATGTGCACATTAGGCTGTGTGCAAATAAGGTAGGATGTCGACAGCTACATCGAGGAGAATAAATAACTGACTAAAAGGAAGCCTTTGGGATTTTCATTTTTCTTTTTCTGTCCTTAGTGACATGGAACGGTTTGCAAGTAACAGTGCTGTGGCGTTGGCTGTTGCTGCAACTTATCTGCTCCCAGATAGGCCTATTCTCGTTGTGCTGGTGGGGCTTCTGAGGGGTGAATCTGGCAGTGCAGGTTGGTTCAGCGACTTTTTGCATGGAAGTTGGTGCAGCTTAAGTCAGTGTAGAGTTGTTGAGCTGTCCACTTTATTATCCACATAATCCCAACCTTCAGTTTCCGACTGTGTTCAAAATTTGTCAGGCGCCAGGCCCATTTTGCACTTGGCTATCGACCACTTGTGACCAAGTGAAGGTGCCCAGTCGCCAGGATGGCACCTGACATCTCCACCATCTGGACGGGCATGCCTGAGGATCCTTCACACACACAAACAACAGATCTTGTAGAATTCTATCTGTGATATTTTATCTGTACAATCTAAACAAATTTCAGGAATGAAAAGGTCGTATTGAAAAATATGACTTTTGAACCATCTAGCTCTAAAATGGTGACCAGACATTCCGTCTGGGTGACTGTAACCCTGGTTTAAGGAGCCATTTGGCACTTAGTTTATATATCTGAGTTTCTAATACTGCTTTCCAACATCAGTGCTAGGTAGAAGTGTGGCCGCATGACAGTGCATCTTTGTGTTAAGAGCAGCACACCAGAAGTTTTCAGTGTATGAGTTTATTGGGATTTATCTAATGATTCATGTAGTGCTGAATCATGGGTTCACCTTTCGGATTCTGGCTGAGTCCTGTGGGTATGTGTGTTTATGTATGCACAAGTAAGCTTGTTGCTGCACAATCATTTAAAAAGTTTTCTATGCATCCTGAGGGTGTAGCGGGGTAATAAACCGACAGTGCTGTTTTATCAAAATGAGAGCGATTACATTTGGCAGCAGATGTTTTTTGAAGCCAACTTTTGTATTTTTATGGTGTGTCACCTCCCTTTGTAAAAACACATTTTCCTATCCTGACGATTGTGTAAGGGTTCTTTGTTCTACCACCAGGCATAAAGGCCAGCCCAAGGATTTCGGGTAGGATTTAGTGAGATGATGATTGATTTATACCCACTGTTAAGCATGACTAGTTTTCACTTCATTTCTTAATTTACCCTACCCTGCTTAGCACCTTTTGGGCTTTGTGCATTTCCATTATCAAAAACATACCATAACAGACACTGACAGCTTGCTTCAGTGGTGTAGACCTCACTGAAAACGCGCCAAAGGGCAACAGCTAATGTGCATCTTATCAGTGCATGTAATCAAGGGCCAGAGGGGCACAGCTAACTTCAATATTATGAACAGAACTGCTTCTTGCTTCCATTAACTTGCACAAGGGCGTACTATGGTTGCTGAATACATTAGCTACTGTAAATGTTCTCAGTTCAATGTACTATCCTTGAAATATTCAAACCTTGACTCAAGCTGGAAATATTTGTTGTTGTTGTTAATAAATAAATAGCAACAGCCACCAAGAAGAACCCCTTGTCTCCTGAGTATTTTCTGAAAGGTGGCAATGGCAGCCTGAGATAGCATTTCATTTGCCCAGCAGCCAAGCTGGCATTGGTCATGGACAAGAGCAGGGTGGGAAAGCCATGTGATTAGTTCTGGGTATATCACACTAGAGATTCTACTGTGTTTTCTGAAGTGTAACACACTGGATCAGTATGATTAGCCCCTAGATCAAAGTGCTTAGATCAGCCTTGCCCAACCCGATTCCCTCGATATGTTTTTTTAACAATAGCTCCCATCTTTTCTGACTGTTGGATATGCTGGCTGGGACTGATGCGAGTGTTATAGTCCCAATGTGGGAACCAGTTTGTTGAAGGCTGCCTTATTGTGTGGTTGTTGTGAAGATAAAATGCAGGAGCGGGGTAGAGTCATGTACAGCCAACTCTCAGCTTACGCACATTTGACGTGCACAAATTTAGCTTTACGTGCTCTGCCGGGGGAGGGGGGAAGGGTGTGTGTGGACGTCCACAAATAAAACTGCTGGCAATCCCACCCACCATTGCGCTCACCCTGGGAAAGTGTTTGGAAGTTCAGGGAGAGTATGTTTTAACCGTCTGTGATTTTAGCGTTACGCGTCATTTCCGGAACGTGTAAGTTGAAAGTCAACTGTATACCAGCTTGAGCTCCTTGGAGAGAAGGCAGTCCACAAATGTGACAAACATATAAACAAGTGGAACTGCCGGGGGCAAGAGAGGCAGCCTTGCTGTAATCTCTTAAATATGCAGCCGCTGCCTGGCCCTTGTGTTTTAATCCAGCCTTTTCATTTTGTATTATGGAATAATAGAATAATGTGCTGTTGCTCCTGCTAGCACTTTAGCTGTAATAAAAAGAGAGTAAAAAATCAATGACTAGGGTATGAACTGCCAGAATTAATATTAGCATCATATCAAAAGTGATAATGTAGCTGTTCCCTAGATTTGTTTGCATTTAAGCTAAAGCTGGGCCAAGCCGAGAGATTGATTTCTCATCACTGCTAACTCCAGTTCCAAAAACGCTGTTTCCCTTTTCCTCTCATGCTATTGTAATAACACGTTGAGTTCAAAGAGTCTGGGGAGAGCCGTGTCTGGTGAGAAACGCCTGTGACTCAGTGAGGTGCCCTTGGGGGGATGTTAGTGAGGTTTAGCATCCTTTTCGGTGGCATGATCTGGTGGTGGTGACAAAGCCTGGAATGCTTTGACCTGAGATTGTGCTGCAGTTTTGAGTGGCGGTGCAGGGGGAAGGCAAGAACCTTTGGAGCAACTCTTTGGTGGGAAGAATCTGGCCTGCCATCTGTAGCTGGTTAACTCTGCTGCCTGACATCTGGATTTGTTTCAGGATTTGTAGACATGATTTTGGAATGTACTGGATTTGTGTCTAGGATGCTGCAGCATTAAAATGATAAATTCAGAAATATTTAATGGCTTGTGTCATATGGGAACCAGGCAGGGGGATGCGGTATATAAATTTGTAAGCGCACACGTAGATAAAAGGATATATTTGGAAGCGGTTTGGTGTTGCTTCTCCAAATAATAATATTTGGAGAGGCCATGCTAGTCAGTACTTTAAAGGGAACCTTTACTGTGTGCAATAAAGAAGCCTGCAGCAGTCATGATCTCCATTACAGTTGTGATCAATATGCATGCTTTTTCTTCCCAATGCACTGTATCCTGTTTTGGCTCATCTAGTCCCTAGCCTCTCTCTGAAGGGTCCTGGGTGGGAGACTAGATAATAGTCTCTGAACCCTGTCTTGTGAAGCAGAAATAACCTGTTGTAATTTGTAAAAATGTGCACTATTTCTCCAGACGCATAAAATGTGTTTGAGCTGTAAGGCTCTATAAACATCGAGTCAGTCAGCCTTTCCCCCTTGTGGTTTGTGTGCCATCATCAAGAATTGCTCAATCTCTTCAGAGCCTACAAATGTTTGCATAGCCTTGTTGCTCAGGTATGTTTTTTTTTTTTTTATCTATCTCATGGAAGCCTTAAGCGAGAAGAATGCTTTCTAGAAATCCTCGATTACAGTAGACTGCTGCCCAATATCTTGTATTAGGGTCTGATTAGGTGGCCTTCTGTTCCTCTGTTTCCAATATTTCCTAACTGAGCAAATATCCAAGGTGCAGGGAAGATGTGGTGACAGACTGCGTGCCTATATATGTTATGAATTCAGTCACCAATGAGTGCCCTCCCCTATCTAGCAAGAACCCAAGTACAGTGCTTGCTTTGGGAACAGACACACATCTTTTTCTCTGCTTTCCTGCGGGATTTTTGCATTAGGGAGCAGCAGCAAGATGTTTCGTGCATGCTCTGCTGAGGCCTGGTGCCAAGGGTAAATGTATCTCCCTTTTCCAAGTTCTCTGCACGTGCTGCAGACAATGGGTCTGTGTCTACTGCAGATAATGGATTATATAGCAGAGTTCATGCTAGTGCACTTGGCTTCATTTAAAATGCAAAGCAGCTTTGGGAAGTGCTAGAGAGGAGATGTGGCCCAGGATGACTCCATTCAGGATGCACATGAACACTCTCTGCACCTACATGCAGCCCATCTGCTGCTGCTTTGTTCTTTGCTTCATGTGAGTGGCCAAACAAGCCACAGTTAACCATAGTTTTCTGTTATGTGTGAACTGGGAACTGTGGTTAATGGCTTCCAAACAAGCCAGGATTTGAACGCCAACTTTTAAAATCAGGATTTAATTCTGCAAACATAGTTTGTGTGGCTTGTTTTGTTTGTTTATGGCTTTCTCCCTTCCAGATGCATGAACATGAGAGTGAAGGATCACCACCGATGCCCTGAAAACTTCAGCCTTCCGAGACTGCTTTGCATTAAAAAAAAAATACCTCAAAGGAACTTGAATCATGAGAAATTCACTGTTTCTTAGTAAATTACAATGTTGGGTTTTGTTGACGCTGGGGAATTGCTGTTTGGAGGCTGTGTGAAATTTTTTTGGGAGGAAACCTCATGTACATTTAATAAGGCAGGCCTTTATAGAACAGGTAATTAGCAAGATAGTTTGGGCTAGTTTTAGTCCTTCCTACAATATATTCAGTATACCTTTGTTGATGTGTATCTGTAAATGCCTGGAAGTTGTATGTGAGCATGTGAGTCAACTCTCTCCAAAGCCAATACCTGGGACATGTGAAAGTTCTCTAGCCAGGATGGTTATGTGAATTAAATATTATATATGTGCCTTATAGTCATTTGGCAATTAAATATAAACAGATGGGGCTGTATAACTATGAAGGAATACATTATTGCCTCTGCTAGATTTTGCCCTTAAGTCTGGTTGACAAAAAAGGCTACCTTTAAATAAACAATGAATTTGAAATCTTACAAACCTTTCTGGCATAAGGTAGTTTACCTTGCTACACAATGGATCGGTTTTCTTCCCTCCCCTTCATACGCATTCTTCTCTCTGCCAAGAAGCAAAGCTTGTGCATCTCTTTCAGACTTGGCAGTTAAATGAAGGTGGTGCACTCGGGAGGAAGTGGCTACAGGAAGATTGTGCATGGTGGTGTGTGAGAATCTGCCAAAGGTGACCCAGCTGTACTGCTATTTTTGGCTAATTCGATGCACTTAGTTGGAGCCTGCGTTTTAATTAAAGGGGAAAGGTATATTTAATGATCATTAAAGCTCCCGTTAAAAAGTCTGCTCCTTGCTTTAAGTAATAGGAATGGTGGTGAAAAAAGGAAGACAAGAGGTGGCCAACCAATCCTGGCTTTTGTCTTTTTACCCAGAATGCACGTGGGCACCCTTGGCTTTGTTCTTTTGAGGATATAATGCGCACTTTGAGTAAGTTGGGTGTGTTATTACAGTCCACTTACCCCATTAGTTTTGGCTTTTGTGCTCTGTGATAGAAGATGGTGCTAGCAGAAGTATTCAGTTGAAGAAGGGGTGAGCAAGAATCTGTAGATGTACACAGAGAGGCCGGGGGAGGGGGGTCACATTTATGATAACCAGGTGCAGTTCTTAAAGTTAGCTTGCATTTATATGGGCACATTCTACGGGATACAGCTACCTTCCGCAACCCTGTTTGCTTCAAGATTTTTTTCTGGACTATGTAATGCTGCTGTGTAGTATTGTAATGAGAGCTGAGTCACAATGACTTCTGCCATCAGTTCACAGGCTGTAAATTTGGAGAGAAAGCATCTTGTTGCTTGGGGGGGGGGCACAAATTGCTGGGGAGGAGGGAAGATTTGAGCAGAAGTGAAGTTTCCCCTTCAATGTCAGTGGTGATCACACCTGCTGCTTCAAGCTGCCATTTCCCCCATTTCCTTGCCTATCGGATGCCAGTGTGAGGCCAGAAAATATTTTTCCTTGGTCAGCTTTTACCAAAACAGTCAAAATCTGTTTTCTGCATCGTGACATTTGGATTTCTGCCAAATCCAAGGGCTGGGCAATGTTTCTGCTGTCAGGATGGTCCGAGAAAACGTTTCATCTGAGCCTTAACCGTAATGTGTTCACTTGCACCACAAGAGGACTGAGGATAGCATTTGCTGAAATTTAAAGTGGAGTGTATCATTTGATTAGAACGTTGTTGTTTTTCAGAGCTTCCTTCCATCCAAACTTGGCATGCCTTGGGAACTGATTGGGTCCCTCAGTATGAGGATCAGTAATTGCTTTGAATGACAGTTTGGCAACTACTTGGTGGTCTTCCCCTTGCGTTGTGCAGCCACAGGAGTTGAGTGTGTGTTTTCAGCAAAGCTCAACAGACCTGGCCAGAGGATGAGTCAATGTGAAATGGGTTCCCTGGAGCTGGAAAGTTTAGAAAACTACTGGATTAGAACATGAGCTTTGACTGCAAAACAAGCTGGGAAAATGTAAAGCTTTTTTTTTTTTATAAAGAAAAAAAGTGCTAGTAAATATTCCCTGCCTGTCCTCCTTCTTACTGTACTGTTCCATCAGTTGCCCTCGGATTACAAACTCCCTTTTTTGTATTAGGTGATTTGGCAAATATTCTTATGCCCTCTGACATGAGGATAGACAACTCAAGGCACACAGAGTAACACTGTTAAAAAGCTTATTTTTTATTTTATTTTAAAAAGGGGCCATTAACAGCTTAAGCAAATAAACAAACTAAACTGGTCTGTCTGTCTGGCAGACAAGGCTATTCATAGAATCCTAATCCCCCTTAATTAAGTAATATACTTTCGAAAACGGTCCTCATAAGGCCCCTTTTCTCTGTGGAATCGAATGCCTCTGGTCTCTGAGGGAATGAAACGAAAAGCAAGAATAATTCAATTTTGGAAGACGACTAACGAGAGTAAAACTTGATAGCCTTAGTTGAACATGAAACGCAAACTAGTGCGGAATGTTTACTTTTAAATATTAGAGTTAAATGACTGGAATTGTATTCTGATAAATAACTTGCTCTAGGGCTGAATTGTATTTGAGCAGCTTCCACACAGAAGGGTGAGGTTATTCGTTCAGTAGCCCACCGAATGCCTCAATTCCAAGGAAGCAATGCTTTCTGGGAGACTTTAAAAAGCCCACAGTGTGCTGTGGGAGGATTGCTTGCCTGAGCCATCTGCACATTATATTATTGACCTCTGCCCATATGGAACTTGAAACAAAGCCTAATGGATTTTCTGGCATTCCCCCCCAAAAAAAACTTTTCTATTTTTCCTCCTTTTTTATTAATAAAAAAGAAGAGAGACTGCTTTCATATGATAGCTGGAGTGCTAACAAGATGTTTACTTCCTGGCACAAGAGTGTATTTTTTAAAAAGAAACAACAACAGCCCAAACTCTAGGTACTTTCAGCAGTTGGGGGGCTCTTTCTGACGTTCACCAGGATTACATTTGCGACTGTTGCTTCTTCTGATGGATTCCTAGAAATTAGCTCGGAATTCATTACATCAGCTTTCTGCACAGTTCTTTGTTGGTGGTAGCACTTCTCGGGGGCATGTTTTCTGCTTCAGTGGCCAAATTTGCATGTGATGCTAAACCATGTGCATGGCCCCCAGGCTCACATGCTCCTCCTCACAGCACTTTGAATTGGCCACAAGTTAGATTGAAAGCTTTTGCTTCCATCTTCAACTAACTACAATTTCTCATTGGCTCCAAACCCAAACTGTGGTTAGGGTTAAAAGGTAAAGGTAAAGGACTCCTGACAGTTAAGTCCAGTCGCAGACGACTCTGGGGTTGCAATTCTCATCTTGCTTTATAGGCTGAGGGAGCTGGCATTTGCCCGCAGACAGTTTTTCTAGGTCATGTGGCCAGCATAACAAAGCCGCTTCTGGTGAAACCAGAACAGTGCACAGAAACGCCGTTTACCTTCCTGCCGGAGTAGTACCTATTTATCTACTTGCACTTTGATGTGCTTTCGAACTGCTAGGATGGCAGGAGCTGGGACTGAGCAATGGGAGCTCACCCAGTCGCAGGGATTCAAACCGCCAACCTTCTGATTGGCAAGCTCAGGAGGCTCAGTGGTTTAGACCACAGCGCCACCCGCGTCCTACGTGGTTAGGGTTAACTATGGTTTATTGAAACAAGCCAGCCAACATCAACCAGTGACTACCAATCTTGGCTTGCTTCAGTAAACTACAGTAAAGTTAACACTAGCCACAGTTCCCAGTTTAGACATAACTAATAACCACAGTTAGTTCAAAATGGGAGCAAGACCTTCTGATTTCTTCCAGAGAAGAAGCCTGAGATTTGTAACCATAATACAGAAATGATGCTTTATTACTATCTGTTAATGTAGATAAATGTACATTTCGGGCCTATGTTAGAGGCAAAGTACAGTTTGCTGCCTGAAGCAAGGCAGCTTTTTTTTTTTAAAGCACTCTGACCAAAATGTCACCATGTAAATTAGAAATGTCATTAAAATGGCAGTTGGTTGTTAACAGCATTTAATTAAAAAAGTTTTACTTCTGCTGGACTCCAGCCATCAGTTTATCTCCAAGATCACTATAGGAACTGTATGCACTTTTTCGGGTTGAAATTTAGCCCACGAATAAAATTAATGGTCAGCTGCATTTTGTCGCATGCTGAAAATTAACAGAGACAAGCTCTCAAAACTAAGTATCAGTAGTGAAGTCAGATTGGTTAACCCTTTTAACAACTTTTAATTTAGTAATAATAAAATAATAATAATAACAATAATAATAATAATAATTTATTATTTATACCCCGCCCATCTGGCTGGGCTTCCCCAGCCACTCTGGGCGGCTTCCAAAAGAATATTAAAATACTGTGATACATCAAACATTAAAAGCTTCCCGAAACAGGGCTGCCTTCAGATGTCTTCTAAAAGTCTGGTAGTTGTTGTTCTCTCCGACATCTGGTGGGAGGGCGTTCCACAGGGAGGGCGCCACTACCAAGAAGGCCCTCTGCCTGGTTCCCTGTAACTTGGCTGTAATTTAGGAGAAGTCAAACACTGTTATGACTGATAAAAGTCTGGGTTCTTCCTCCACATTATGTGCATTGTAATTGCTTAAAGATAGAAACAGTTGAGATTGTGGAAATGGAACCGGGACACAATAGCTTTAATAGATTACACACTGAATAATCACTAGTGTTTTTTTTTTAAAAAACAACATAAAGTACGGATGCATAGCTTTCTCAGAGATACAGCACTGGGTACTTAATTGGCAGGTTAAGGTGTTAATTGGAGCTGTTTTTCCTTCAGGTCTCATCCCTAAAATATGTTTTCAGCATGGTGGCTAAATTCTAGAAGTAGGCGATCAATAAAGAAATACTTCTGAGCTTGTGCAGAGTGCCTTCTCCCTTCTCTATTGCAACAAATCAGGATAATGGAGCACCTTGGGCATCTTCTCTTCAATAGTGTTGCTCCCAGACAGATTTGAGTCTCAGGCTGCCACCTCTTTTGAAATTATGTGGTTGATGTGATGTTCTGGCCTCTTCCTAGTTGCTCAGAAGGGATTAATGGGTGGGAGTGAGTGTGGCAATTCTCAGTGAAGTCTTGCACATTTCCCCTCTTTGCTCTATCCTCCCTTTCATCTTCCACCTTCTCATTTGCACTGCAATTTCAAGTGGCTTCCACAACCACCCCTCCTCTCCTCATAGGTCTCTCTCAATTTTCTTGCCACCCTGTCTCTCTCCCCCCCCCTTGCCTCCCCATTTCCGCTTCCTGGCTTTTTCTTGCTTGCTTTGGATTTATTCCTTTTTTTTAACTTCAAAGGAACATGCTCTTTCCCACCCCTCCTCTGACTGCCTTCTGATTCTTCCTCATCCTCAGAGCTCAACTCACTCAGCAGGAAATGAGTTTGATGGATACTGAGGTTGCACTGCTTAGTGTGCCATTCTTGTTAAAAAAAGAAAACGCCCCTCTCCTTCAGCTCTGCTTGATGTGAGAGTTGTTGATTAGTTGGTTTTTAAAAGGGGGTGGGACTGGGGAAGGACGTTTTTTAAAACCTGCCAGCTTTTAATGGTGGCTTAAAATATTTGCGCTCTGGAGTCCAGCAAGTGCAGGCGTATAAGCCAGGAAGTTTGCTTCTTTTAATTGCAGGAAATGCACAGAACATGCATCAACAGTCCTTTCCCTTCTAACTTTTGAACCTGGAATGCTTGCCTAACAGATGATGGCTGCTCAGTGGTACAGCATCCACAGAAGATCCCTAGTTCATTCTGTGGCATTTCCAGGAACAGCTGGGAATGTTCCCTATCTGAAAACCTGAAGACCTAACAATGGATGGGGCAGACTATATATAAACCAGATACCTATGCTTATGTGCAGATGAAAGATGCATGGTGGCAATGGCCGTCTCAGAAGTGGTATTCACACACACTCTCACTTGTTTTAGGCTCTTGCTGCCAAGCACAGGGTGGTATCCCCCCCCCCCCCGGTTCAACTTGCAGAAAGGAAAGTGGGGTGGGCAGCTCCCAAGAACTTGTGTTCTTGTAATAGTGAGGCAGCCTGCTCTATCATGCTTCCTGGTAAAGCCTGCCAAAGCGTAAATGTGCTGTTTAGATTTGGCCCTTGCATTCAGTCTGTGTTGAAGAGTTGGTATGGGCTGGTTTTTTTCTGCTGCAGGAGTGTTCTGTTTAAATTTAATGGGGATTGATATGCCCTTCAGCATAATAAGAACTGAGCAATTTGCATGGAGAGCAATCATGACTGTAATCTGAAACAGGTGTTTTCTCTGGCCTTGCAACTACAACTCAGAGCTTGTATTTTTGATTATCTGGAAGCTTCTCCAATATCTCCTATGTCTGTGGTGAGATAGCCAAAAGTGGTTGCGTACTTTGTTTCTGATTATAGGATCTTTACATGGTTTCTGCACTGTTTCCATTTATTATTTAAATCAGTATTTAAATCAGAACACAAAACTAGTCTCTCCCCCCCCCCACTGCTTTATGCAAAATTAGAAATGAAATTAACCTCATGTTAATGTGCTTTTCCTCCTATCTCTCTGCAGTTCCAGAACAAACTCCTTATTTCTGCTTACAACTGCCGGCATTTCCATTTATAAATGTGGTAGCAAATGTGCTGTGTTGCTGTTGTTGTTGTTTAAAAAAACCCGCACACTTTTGTGTAAACTTTCAAAAACTTCCAAATGTTTTCCGCAATAGCTAAAAGCACACATGAAGAGCTTTTAGTTTAATTACTACATTTTTCCTCCTTTTTTTGTCCCAAAAGAATTTGACAGAGTCCAGAAACCATTGTAATTTGATATTAATGCATAACAGCAAAGTAAATGCACGAGTATTAATGATTACATGATATTTTATGTTCCGGTTTTTGTGTGTGTGTAGCAAAGAGTGGTGTTTCATATTTCAATTAATGTTTTGTGAATGTGTTTCCTTGTTTTTCCCCTCCCCTCCCCCCCAGCTTTTTGGCTTCCACTCATTTGCTTTCTAATAATGAAAGCTTCCCTTTCAAGTCCCACAGAATTGTCTAAATGAGCTGAACGAAAGCCATGCGCGGAATTCCTTTTGACAATAATGCTGTGCCTGTAAGATAGTTTTGATCCCTGCTCACTGAGGAAGAATTGGGGCAGGTGTTGGGGATGGGGATGCGCTGAGGGAGGCGGAGGGGACTGTGTGGCTTGGCCAAGTGGCTTGCAAATCCTGGATTGCCTGCAAATTGTGTCACTTTTGATTAACTGACCCATTGGTCGCAGAGCTCTGGATTCAGCAGTCATCTCTGGAGAGGTTTTGGTTCTACTTGGGGCTTTTGGAGGTATAAAATTAAATACGCCAGTGATTCGGGCGCTCAATATACCAGACTCTCTCCTCTTCTGAAACTGCTTGCGAACAGGAGAGTAATGACAAATATTTTACAAAGGCAGATAGTTCATTTTAACCCCATTCCATTTCAACTTATGAGTGAAATTTATGAGCCAATTATGAGATGGTGGAGTCTGTTTGAACGGCTAATCAGCCCCATGTTCTCCTCATAGCAACATCCCCCTTTAAACTGGGGAAAAACAGGCCCCCTTCTAGCTCCCTTGTTCAAAGGTTACATAGGATCATATAACCACATGGGAGTCTAGCAGTGCCTCCTGTAATTAACAGCACAAGGTCCACATTCTCAGCCTGGAGACTGTTTTAAGCAAAGGTTAATGCTGCCCAGGCCTGCTAGGAAATGTACTGCTTAATAAACTCTTCTGCAAATGACAGAAATGCATAGGCATAACAAACAGAACACGGGAGATTTATAAAAAAACAACCCCTAGTATTCATTATGCTGTATGCAGTTTCCAAATCTGTGGGACTACCACCAACTTGGTCTACGCTATTCCTAGCAGTTGCTGGACTGTAACAAGAATTGAATTTTCATGATGGGGGCAGGGAAAGTAGGGTGTGAAATTGGATTAAAGCCTATAAATGTAGATTGCATTTTGAATGCTGCCTTTCTTGCACCCCACCCAACTTCCCTTTCTGAACTTTTGTGAACACATGGAGCTCTAATTGCAAGGAGGCAAGAACAGAAACGTTTTGTGCTGCTGGTATGGCAGATATGTTCTGTTGGTGCCCAAATAAGATAATTTTAATCGTCTCGCTCCAGTCACGACTTCAAGGCTATCACTTTCATAATAAGCTTTCAGATGGAGAGGAAAGTATCACCTCCAACCTCTTAAGCGAATGCAACCTTAGATTGCTGATGTGCAGTTGTTCAGGAACAGAGAAGTTTGGTCTCGGTCTTACCTCTCTGTGTGTCTTTTATATAATGGCATTTTGGTGGCATGCCAAGTTGCAGAGTATTTAATCTTTGTACTAGAAGTTTCATCCATACTATGTAATATAGGCTTGTAAGGGCAGAGCTAAGTCTGCTATAGGAAAGTTCGGTGTAATTATCCCAATGACTATGAGACTTGGCATTGATACCAATGTAGCTACTTAAAGGTAAAGGTAAAGGTACCCCTGCCCGAACGGGCCAGTCTTGACAGACTCTGGGGTTTGTGCGCCCATCTCACTCAAGAGGCCGGGGGCCAGCGCTGTCCGGAGACACTTCCGGGTCACGTGGCCAGCGTGACAAGCTGCATCTGGCGAGCCAGCGCAGCACACGGAACGCTGTTTACCTTCCCGCTGGTAAGCGGTCCCTATTTATCTACTTGCACCCGGGGGTGCTTTCGAACTGCTAGGTTGGCAGGCGCTGGGACCGAGCAGCGGGAGCGCACCCCGCCGCGGGGATTCGAACCGCCGACCTTTCGATCGGCAAGCCCTAGGCGCTGAGGCTTTTACCCACAGCGCCACCCGCTACTTGGTCCTCTCCAAATATTACATTTTAAACAGTATATGTGTTGGAAGCTGCCCAGAGTGACTGGGGCAACCCAGCCAGATGGATGCGGGTATAAATAATATAATTAATACAGTATTGTTATCATTAGTGGCGATGGGGAAATCAAAACTTCCAGTTGAGATTGCATAGGGGTTAAATGGAGGCTAACTTTGATGTTTCTTATGTAAAAAATAGCTATGGAATTTTGTTGCACCAGGCAAGATGTTGGCCACCAGTTTAGAAGGCTTTAAAAGGGAATTACCCAAATTCTTGGAGGATAAGCCTCTCTGTGGCTACTATGCCTGCGTTCCACCTCTGACTTTCGCTTGCTGAGGATCACAAGTGGGAGAGTGCCATTATGCTCACACCTTGCTTAGTGGACGACTTACATGGAATCTGGTTGGCCACAAGAAACTGGGCTGGAAAGGCTTTTCCTCTGATCTAGCAGGGCTCTTTTATGTTCTAGACTATTTTAGATGCTTTCAACCGGAACTTGTTTCCTGTGGGCTGTATTAACCTCTTGGCCTCATCACAGGCAGCTCATTGATATAGGGTGATGCACACAGAAGGGAAATAGAGTGGGAGAGAGAAAGTTATGCAGTATTGCAAACTCTGTCCATTTTCAGCTCTGGACCCCCCTCCCCCACCAGTGACTTTGGCCCCTGATTTGACCATAGGTCATCCCAGGTGTCCATAGGGAAAAGCGTATTCACCCTCACTTGAAATCCTTCATTGCCTTATATATGGAGGAAGCAACACAGCCATGCTGATGCCAAGTCCTGCTGCTGGTTCCTATAAGCGCACCCTCTCTTTTCTTTTCTTACATTTGTATTTGTCTCCCCGCTAGAAAAACAAAAACTAATACTGTAGCATCTTAAAAGATGGAAAATTTATTATAGAGTCTGCTTTGTCACATGCGTTGAATGGTCACTGCTCATGGGTTTATATATGCAGGAAGTGGTTCTTATCAGCCGGGTTGCGCATGACTTGTGTCACGTTTCTGTCTGTGGGGATGCTCTGGGAAGAGGGTTTATGAGTGACTGAGCCAGCTCATAAAGAGTCTGAACTTGTAAGGGAAACAGGTGTGTGGGGTGGTGATTGTCAGATTGTATCTGCATAGACGAGACAAAGTAATTATGAAGTTTGTGTGGTTAGCATTAAAAAAGTGTAGATTAGCATCTTCACACTTCACAGTAGGAAACCACCTTAAGGCAAGAGACCAGAGAACACCATTTCCTTATGATGCAGTCATCTTGGGGCTCTTGCTCCACAATCCATCTTTGTCTAATCCTCTTTTAAAGTCATCCAAGTTGGTGGCTATCACTGCCTCCTGTGGGAGTCAGTGCCATTATTTTAATAATCTGCTGTATGAAGAAGTCCTTTCGTTTATCCATCCTGAATCTCCCAGTGTTCTACTTCATTGGATGTTACAATATTATGACAGGTGAAGTAAAACTTCCCTGTCTACTTTCTCCATACCATAAATACCATATTTACTCGAATCTAATGCTCACTTTTTTTGGCCAAATTATGTCGTGAAAATTAAGGTGCACATTAGATGCGATGGGACATTTATACATTCACCAGTAAATACTTTTTTTGGTTTCAAGGTTCTGAAAATTGAGGTGTGCATTAGATTCGCGATGGAACATTAGAATCAAGTAAATACGGTAATTTTATAAATATAAATCATCTCACCTCTGACATCTTTTACTAATAAATTCCTGAGACAGGGCTTGCCCTTACAGAAGCCATGCTGCTCTGCTTCAGCAAGGCCTATTCCTCTATATGTTAGGTTGTTTTGTCTTTAACAGTACTTTCCACCAGTTTTCCATGTTAAGCTTCTAATCCCCTTATCTCTGCTGGCATAAGCATTTCATTAGAACTGGCAAGGTTATGTCTTTGAAACTTCCAGAAATGTGTTTCTGTTTTTCTCCGCTGCTGAGGATGCATTGCGTGTAGGATGCATTGTTTTTGTTTTGTGTAATTTTAAAAAGAACTTGTTGTTATGTGATGTTAGCTGATCTGAGGAACCATTTTTGTTGGCACACACATTTAAAACAAAAATAATGATTATGTGATTAAGGAATACATGGTGATTCTCTCCCCCACCCCCCGTGAAAACTGTGGCTTCAGCTTATTAGTTTTTCCTCTTATATACATCTTGTATGCTTTTAATGTTCTTGTAGACCTTTCTGTACAGCAACAGTTATGCAGTGGGAAACCTGAAGGAAATCCAACTTCAACTTTGCATATGCTCTGATGGTAACAATCAAGGGGTTGAATACAGTTGAAAGAGAGGCATACAAGTTTCTAATTGGGGACTGTTTCTAAGTTTCTTGATTATGTTTAAGGCATGTTGTGCTCACAGTCGCACATGCTACACAGTGTTCAAAATTCTCAAGGCACGTTTTGCTACTGGTGCAGGTCCAATTGCAACTACAGTGGTACCTCAGGTTAAGTACTTAATTCATTCCAGAGGTCTGTACTTAACCTGAAACTGTTCTTAACCTGAAGACCACCTTAGCTTATGGGGCCTCCTGCTGCTGCCGTGCCGCCGGAGCACGATTTCTGTTCTCATCCTGAAGCAAAGTTCTTAACCTGAAGCACTATTTCTGGGTTAGTGGAGTCTGTAACCTGAAGCGTATGTAACCTGAAGCATATGTAACATGACGTACCACTGTACTTGGAGATTTCTGGGCTCCACATTGGCGACCACAGTTTAAAAACCTCTGCCTTAGTCCATAGTTAATACCGTTTCCATTTCCACTGTGTGTGCGTCTCCTTCTTGCATACTGGGACAAGTGATTTGTAGTAAGAGCAAGCTATAGCCAAGCAGTGTAGTTGAGATCATAGAATCGGAGAATTGTAGCATTGGAAGGGACACCAAAGGCCATCTAGTCCAACCCCCTGGCGAAAAGGCATCCCATTGTGGCAGCCATAACCTAGATCTAAGGTGCCATCTGGTGTCTAGCTTATATATCTAAGTTTCCAACACTGATGCTGCATTTCCCACCGAAAGTTATGGATGCAGCATCTAGGGTTGCTTAGGCAGCATGTGTTAACTAGCCTGTGGTTAGAATAGGTGGTGGGTGGGGGACCACAAGCCCAAATGGAGCTGGTTCTCAGAGCTGTCTCCTCTCCAGGCCCCACACCTTGCAGTCCCTGCTTCGTATCCTTGATGTTTTTGCCTGGCTGGAATGTGTCTTTGAACTCTGGATAATGTATCTTGCTTGTCTGAATGATGGATAGGGGAATGTGTGCTTGCGCATGTGTGTAAAAACTACCCTGCCAATTCTGGCCCTATGTACCCTCACTGGCATGTGCCCCTCGGCAGATTGTTCCGAAAGGAACACAGCCCTCGGGTTCTGTATCTTTGAATTATGGACTACTTCTGTTGGGTGAAGTACATATGATCTGTGTGGGTAATTGCAGAATTGACTGATGATAGCCATTCCAAATTATTGCTGTTTAGAACCTGATGCAGGACTGTATGAACAAGACCAAGGAGTTTGGGGTTATAATTTGAGTTTAATAACTAAAAAAAAAAAAAGAAACTTTGGTATCTTTTATTTTTGAACAGACTCTTAAGATTCTATGCATTTCTAAATTTATCTTCATTTGTTAAAACATAAATGTCTGAGGCTGATTGGTTATACAACTTATTTCATCATTTTTATAGAGGATGAATGTTCTTAAAATGAGGATCAGGAAGGTGCTGTGAAATGAGCTTGAAGGTCACAAGGTTGGATAGTGGAGGAAGAAAGCAGATTGAAGCCAACACAAGATGAACATGATGGGTGGGATCCAGATAGTGGTGTTGTGCTCATGTTAGAGATTTTGACCCAGCTGGTATCTGTACTAATGGCAGAAGAGAAGAAGCAATTCCTCCTATCTCTCCTGCCCCCTTGGATGTAGAGAGTTAGGAGACCATCCAGAGCAGGGTGGAAATGGGCAATTGCAAGGGGAAGGTGGAATGAGCAAAAAGCATCTTCCATGAGTGCAAGGGCACTAACTGGATTCCCCCCCCCCAAGTTATTTTATAAGGCTTTGCAACCAAGTATTGTGTTTTTGCTGTCACCTGTTAAACTGCTGCTTCTTGCAACATTTAAAGAATTGTTCTGAAATAAAGCTTTTTTTTACCACACTCCTGATAAAAGCAGTTGTAGTAAATGTTGTTTTAAAAGTTTAAGATTGTGGGAAACAAAAAGGATGCTATGCATAGGGGAAGTCCTGCCAGGAGACTGTTGAGAGAGGCATGTCACCAACAAGACATACAGGGAGAAACAATCAGTAATTCCTTACAGGTTCTTTGAATTTTCTTGCCCTGGCCTGAACAGGGAAAGAAAGTGAACTGCAGACAAATGTATGTTTTGCTGATGTGTAGAACATCATTTGTGTGTGGGAAGTGGTGGTTTCTTTAGGAGACTCACAATTTTAAGTTTGTTTTGCTGGAAACCTGAGGTACTCAAGGGCACAGGATTGCCTCCTTTTTTTTGTCTCTTGCAACAGCTCTGTGATGTTTGCTGGCGTGAATTCTGCTTGAGACTGAGCAGGAACTGGGTTCTGTTTGAAATGTAGTGCTCTGTGTACTCCACCACACTGCTAAAAACTGCTGTCCTGAGTTGGTTCCTCCCTCTTTTCTCTGCACCCCCTTTCCCTCCCAACCCCTGCCCATGGACTCATGGCACATTTTGTTATGTAAACTGCTTTGGGGGTCTTTTTGACTGAAGAGCAGGGTAAAAATGCTTAAAATAAAATACAACTTAAGCTTGCAATTCCATTGAAGTCAGTGGAACACTAGGAGTCTGTGGTTGTAGCCATATCCCATTTCCCATGCAGGGAATTGCCACTTATTCCAGATGTATTTTCTTGTGAATCATCATGAACAGAATTCATCCAAATATATCATTTGAAAAAATATCTAAAGTAAGTATTCATACAATGCAGATTCTTTATACGCCTTCTGCGTTCTCCTGTTGTTTGCTCTGAATTTGTATGACACATTTCCTTGTATTGTTTATAACAATTATTATTTCCTTACAAGTACTACAATTCCTTGGAGATTTGCCTAGCCAACTATTGTGCTCTTTTAACCCAGCTACTGAAAAATGCAAGTTGAGTTGACCATGAAATTAGCAGGTCATTTTGGGAATTTAAATGAAGGCTATTGGCAGCCTGCAAATGACTGTTCTAGCCAGTTTGGGATCTTCAGCTTTTGCTGCCATAGGCTGCATTTATTCCCCTTTCCTTCTTTTCTAAGGATTAACTCATAATAAAATTCAGGCTTCCCATGTGAATGAGTACCAGAGAATATGAATATATATATATATATATATATATATTCGCAAGCTTGTATATCTAGTTTGCTGAAATGTCATTCTTATTATTGCCCTTTCAACACACATTGGATGATAATGTTAATACTGAAGAAGATTGTGGTTACCTTTTATATAGGCCATGATTAGTATAAGTTTGTATATAAAATTGCATGGATGGCTTTTTTTAAAGCAGAGCCACTTTAAAATTTACCAAGTTTATTGTTGCATAAGTTGTTACCAGCTAGTGCCAGCTTCTATCAAATGCATGAGGATACCAGAGAGTTTTCCTATCTTAAGGCAGCTATATGGATCTGTGCCTCTTGGGCCTTTTCACCAAGACAATTCACAAACAGATTTTTGTGTCTGTCTTGAAACCTGCATCTGGGTGTTAACTCCTGATTTTGAAGTAAACTCTCCTGGCTCTTTGCGCTCTATTTAACAGAGAGATGCTGCAGTTCTCTGCATCCTTACTTGGGAGTAAGCGCCATTAAACTTAGTTGTACTTACAAGCAAGCATGCATAGGATTTCCCTGTTAACCCTATGCTTCCGTGCCAAAAGGTGCAGGGGGACACAAATTGTACTTGCCAAAAGACCAGACTTTCCCAACCTGGTGCCCTCCATATGTTTTGAACTACAGCCCTTCTCATCCATGACTATGTTGGCCATGCTGGCTGGGGTGATGGGAGTTGGAGGCTGGTTCCCATTCTGGGAAAGTCTCATTAAAAAAAAAAATCTATCTCTGAAGTTTGTCTATATTTCGTGACAGACCACAGAAAGGGATGTATGCAAACTTTGATGTTTTGTGTTTGCCTTGTTTCTTTTCTGCACTTTTGATGCCACTGATTTGGAAGCTGTTTTGGATCACCAGAATTAGAAACTCAGATATAGAAGCCAGGACCCAAATGGCTCCTTAAACCAGGGTTACAGTCACTGAAAGTGAATGCCTAGTTCCCATTTTGGGGCCAGATGTCTCGAAAGTCATATTTTTCAATATGACTTTTAGGTTCCTGAAGTTCATTCTGATTGTGTGGATAAAATCTAATGGATAGAATTCTACAGGATGTGTTGCTAGTGTGTGAAAACAGTCAAGATCCAAGGATCCCCAGGTATGCATCTCTAGATTGTGTTGACGTCATGTGCCATTCTGGTGCCCAGGTATCTTCACTTGGTTGCAAGTGGCTGATAGCCAGGTGCAAAATGTGCTTGGCGAATTTCGAATGCTTGATTGATATAGTGGTTTTGCCCATTTATAAATATTCCTCTTCAAATCCTAGGGTACTTTTGGGAATGGGTGGGTGAGGATTACTTTACTTCCACAATTCAATGAATACATGTACAAATTAAGAAGCAGGAAACACCTTCAATACACCATGTGTCATTATGGACTGGCAATAGTTGGCTAGCCTATAAAAAACTTATTATTTTTTCATTGTTCTCTAAAGGAATGGAAGGCAAATGAAAACAGACAATAAATGAAACAACGCTATTTTTTCCTAGCCGACAAATCATGATTTTTACACTAATATAGTGTGTCATTTTTATTGAGTATATGGCTGCACTTTGAATCAAAATGTGTGCTTGGTCTTTCTGGTTGCAGGGTGCTCTTTAACGAAATGAGTTTTGTGTTTCTATCCCTTTCCAAATTTCTGTCCAAATAAGTTGAAAGATTGGAGAAAACACGAACATTTTCTTATTTCATATTGTATACAATCATTCATTTCCTGGTTTGCTGGAACTATCATTTTTTTTTAAAAAAAAAAGGGGAGGAGGGAAGCTGGGAAACAAAAAACTTTGGAGCAAAAGCAGTTGCTGGTCAGAGCTGCATCTGCATATACACTATATTCTGCCTCTCACTGCCGTGTTTAAAGCACATCTGAAAATGTTCTGTCCTTCGTAGTTACTGATATAAACTTTTGGGTCTGGGGCAGATATTTCTTAAAATGCTTTTTCTTTTGGGCGGTCGATGTTTATTGCTTTTCTGTGGATGTTAATTATTATATATTGTGGTTTTTTTTAAAAAAATCCTTGCTTGTAAGGTGCTCGCACACTATTTCTTGATATTTAGAAAATAAATAAAAAAGCGAAAACCGGTATTCCTAAGTTGTGTAAAGCTGCTGTTTCCCCACTTAAAAAAATTGAATTCTAGGCTATGTGTTTCTTTTAAAGGAGAGCTCATGCTTATTGAGCATCCCAGGGCCAAGGAAAAGCAATGTTGCTCTTCTCCTGCTTTGCAAACATTAATAGCCATTTGATAAGGTCAGTGCAGAGTAAAGTGGCTATTTGTTCTGCTTGTTTTTTAAAGCTTCAAGAATGAGACAAGTGTCGAAAGGTCAAATGTAACAAACAAAAGTAGTCCCTGGTGGGATGAGCAAATTGTGTGACCACTCTTTTTATGCCCTTTTGGAAACGTCTCCCTCAGATATTTTAGCGTGGTTTTTTCCCTGGCAGTGTTGATTTCTCCAGACTATTCGTCTTTCATCAAAGATTTCTGGTGGTCTTCAGGATCTCTGGAATCAGGGTGGCGTTGCTAAAGGTTTCCTGTCTTAACTACGTACAGAAAGGTTTGGGGTGGGCAATTTGACGTCCCTGTTGACCATAAAGCTTTTTCTTTTTAAGTCAGGCTGTCCTTCAAATGACAGAAGACACAACACGGCTTGACGCATATCAGAATTGATATGGGTCATCCTCATGAGCCTCTCGGTTGAATATGAAACTGATAATGGTTGGGTTGGTTCTTACGTCAATTATGTAGCAAAATATGTTATCTAGGATCCAGAGAGCACTGTTAGATAAATTCAAGGACTTGGGAATGCCAGGAGTGAGTTCTCTAGAGACTACAATTGCATTGTAAAAATCGTTGCTGAACTTTGTCTTTTTCTTTTAATGCTAGTTTATTTTGATGTCCTCACTGCATGTTTACAAATCAGCTCTTTTTAAGCAAAGATGCTAATTAGGGTACCATAAGTAATTGGTTCTCCTTGTAACTTCCTTCTGATGTTGGGAAACGAAAGGTTTATGCCTCTCCCACCCTTTCAGCCTTTGGTATTAACTTGTTTCATGTACAGTTGATGTGGGATCAAGTGGTTAGAACTTAAAGGTAAAGGTACCCCTGCCCGTACGGGCCAGTTGTGTCCGACTCTAGGGGTTGTGCGCCTGTCTCACTTAAGAGGCCGGGGGCCAGTGCTGTCCAGAGACACTTCCGGGTCACGTGGCCAGCGTGATGAAGCTGCTCTGGCGCTCCAGCACCAGCGCAACACACGGAAACGCCGTTTACCTTCCCGCTAGAAAGTGGTCCCTATTTATCTACTTGCACTTAGGGGTGCTTTCGAACTGCTAGGTGGGCAGGAGCTGGGACCGAAAGACGGGAGCCCACCCGCCGCGGGGATTCGAACCGCTGACCATGCGATCGGCAAGCCCTAGGCGCTGAGGTTTTACCCACAGCGCTACCCGCATCAGGCTAGAACTTACTACCAAATAAAAAATTAAAAAGTAGATATAAGGGCTTGCTGTGAATTTTCTCAGTTCATGCAGTAGCCAAGTAGTTGAACCAGCTGGTGTTGCCTTGCTAGTGGGGAGTGAATTTGAGTGAGAGTTAGGGCCCCTTTTGAGCATTAAATCCTCCAAAAAAAGAAACATTGAGGTATGATTTAAAGCATACCACTGGGCCTCAACTCTGGGCAAACAACTCTTCCAAAAGCTGTTCTCATTTATCATTAGCCACCAGGTGGCTTAATTGACACTTAGAGAGAAATTGGAGATCACATTTCTTCTTGAACCTGTGTGCTTCCATTGGTTTAAGAATTCCAGCCTCCTTGTTCTTTCTTCTACAAGGAAACTCCCTATCTTCCCCATGTTTTCTCCCAACTGTCTGTCTGTCTAACCAATCAAATTTTGATGTCATAATATGCTTCGAACAGTTTGAGCCCACTAATACGGATATTGCTGATTTCTTGAGAAATTTCTGTTCCTTTTTCTGATAACTTTCAAGTCCTTGTTTCTAATTAAATTTGTTGATAGTAGGCTCCATGAGTTTGGCTCTACATTTATAATGTGGTGTATGGAACTGGTTGAAGCAAAAGCTGAAGAGGTTGGCCCTATAGCTTTCTTGAGAAGGAAAGTTTTTGTAATATTCAGAGAACGGAGAGCAAGTGTATAGGACTTGCTGAAGGCATCTAGAATAGGATATGTGAGATATGTACTTTGTTGTTGCTGCTGAAACTACTCAGCTAAAGTGTACTTCTGTCAAAGGCATTCTTAGCAATAGGATTTATTTAACAAATTTCCTCCACTGTGTAAACTTTTAAAATGTCATTAAGTATTTTACTCTAGGAGTCTAGGAATTTCTTCCTTCTTAAAAATGTATTGTGGCTGGACTCCGAGGAACAATAAATGGAGCTCTTTTCATTTCAGTCTGGCAGATAGTCTGAAGAAGCCTTCCTAATCCTCTTTCTCTTTATTATACACGGCTACGTCTAGAAATATAAATGCTTTTGAGATGGCCTGTCATCCAAAGGAACATTAAACATTTTGTGTATTTGTTTCCCTCCTGAAATGTATTTACCTCACTTCTGGAATAATAAGGAATAAAGAGTACCCAAGTGTGCTTTGGCATTTCACAGGGGTGCTGTAAGAACATAAATAGTACGTAAGGTATGCAAGGAGGTCAGGGATAGGAGATGGAGGAAGAGCATAAAGCTGCAGGCCTAAACTTTCAGAAGGGCCTTGCCAGATTGATTTCATTGAGAGCGGAGGTATAAGATTGGTTCTGAATCCGCATCTTGCACAGTAATGTGGGGTTGGCAACTTCTTCAAACGGTTCTGCTCTTGTGCCTAAAGCACACAAGTTGGTTTAGCAAAGCTGTTCCTGGAATAGAGGTAAAGTGATGGGAAATGCTTCACCACCCTAATTTTTGCATCTGCTTGCTTTCATAATGCACACGAGCGAGTCCAATAGAAAAACTGGCCACCCAGCTTATCAAGCAAATCTGTCCGCATTTACAACTTCATGTTACCAAGCGGCAACAGTGTTAACTGACAACTTAATGATTATATAAAACACTTTACTCTTTTAATTCTTATTTGTGACAGAATACTGCAGGTATAGGGAACCTTTGGCCCTCCAGATGTTGCTCAACGCCTCCCATCATCTGCTAGAAGCATCTGATGGGCAAGAGGTTCCCTACTCATGGGAATAGATTTAAAAAGAATATGCCACCCATTCAGAGTTGTTGGAAAATAAAAAAGTTTATAACTGAAAATATTACAGTGTAGCCATTATCAGGACTAAGTAAAATTTTAAATACAGTGGTACCTCGCAAGACGAATGCCTCGCAAGACGAAAAACGCGCAAGACGAAAGAGTTTTCCGTTTTTTGAGTCGTTCCGCAAGACGAATTTCCCTATGGGCTTGCTTCGCAAGACGAAACGTCTTGCGAGTTCTTGCGAGTTTGTTTCCTTTTTCTTAAAGCCGCTAAGCCGTTAATAGCCGCTAAGCCGCTAATAGCCGTGCTTCGCAAGACGAAAAAACCGCAAGACGAAGAGACTCGCGGAACGGATTAATTTCTTCTTGCGAGGCACCACTGTATCACAAGGAAAACAAGATTTCTTGTTTCCTACAAAAAAGTAAAAGAGACTTTCGATGATGAATATTAAATAACTATCTCAGTATTGGATGCCACACTAATATTGCCGGTAGTTATTTTATCTTATCTGTCACATTAGCGACAGATTAATAACACTTAGAAATGTTTTTTTAAGGGTAGAATTCCTTTGCTTCTCCTCCACATGTGCTACATAACTTGAGCACTATTTGCAGGCCACATGATGGCTTTTAATAAAATGCTTGGCAAGCAACAACCCAAACAAGAAGACTTACCACTGCAAATAAAGCTGCTATTCCCCACCCATTCCTGCTATATTTATGTAACAGGGAGTGGGGCAGATTAAATGTTTCCTCATGCATGTATTTCATTGTGCGACACAATATACAAACCAGTGCTTGTTAAAGCTAGTGATTCTTCATAGTTTTCCAAAATGGATGCTCTCCAAGTGATACAGACTAGCAAAAAGGACAGGCCTGTTTGCTAATGTTACAAAAGCAATGGAAAATTGTACAATTGTACTATTCTGTAATACAGTTTACTACTGTTTCTTTATAAATTATTACATGCTTTGCAAAGTACAACATCCTCTACTTTAATAATAATAATAATAATAATAATAATAATAATAATAATAATAATAATAATGATGTATGTCAGAACCAAATGGGAGAATACCATTCAGCCCTCAGCCCTACCACAAAACCATTTAAGCAAGAATGACCAGTATAAGTTGCCTCAGTGTGTGGTCTGTAGAGTTATAGTAGCTTTTGTTTAACTTATGCCGCACACATACTATGCAGAGCACCCTTTTAAAAATGCCCTGTTGAAAGAGGATTGGAAGCAAACGGACAGTCTGTTTATTACACAGTTTGTAATGTACCCAAACAACTTCATTTCTCTCTCTTTGCGGTTGTGACTTGTCATTTCTATTTGGCAAATCCTAATAATGACAAGACAGAAAGCAGCTATTATTGGCTTTTTTTCTGAGCCTGATCAACGATAGCATAAATTAGGTGTCCGTTCTTTACGCTGGCACTGCATAAATCAATTTTTGCTTAATTAGGGACTGACTGTATTGGTTTATCTTCAGAAATGTTGGAACCTTCTGTACAGTCTTATCTTTACCCATTTTGATGTGAGGAGTAAGGTGACTTTTCAGTAGACTTCCCCCCCCTTTATCGCTAGGGGAGTCACAGAAGCACAAGTATTTCTCTGTTCATGCACTGACAAAAACAATTGTTTTGTTGAAAATGTTATTTTTTTTGCCTGTGTTTCGGTCAGAAAGACTCTCAAGGCAGCTAACAGCAAAATATAATAAAGCAGCAATTAGAAACATGAAAACCCGCATCAGGAATGAAACTATAACGAATAAAGATCTGATAAAGAAGCAGGTCCATTAGCAAGAAACCAAAATGCATGCTGAAATAATCACTTATTCTCTGCATGCTGACAGGAAAGTAGAGATGGTGTTGGATGAACTCCTTTGGGAGGGTTCTCCAGAGGTAAGTTATGGTAGATGAAAATGCCTTGGGGTCAGCAACCTTTTTCAGCCGTGGGCCGGTCCACCGTCCCCCAGACTATGTGGTGGGCCAGACTATATTTGGGGGGGGGGAAATGAACGAATTCCAATGCCCCCAAAATAACCCAGAAATGCATTTTAAATACAAGCACACATTCTGCTCATGTAAAAACACCAGGGAAGCCCCACAAATAACCCAAAGATGTATTTTAATAAAAGCACACATTCTACTCATGTAGAAACACGCTGATTCCCGGACCATCCGCGGGCCGGATTGAGAAGGCAATTGGGCCGCATCCGGCGCCTGGGCTTTAGGTTGCCTACCCCTGCTCCAGTACGTGCATGCTGCACCTGAGATGCTGGGGGGGGTATGCAGATCAGGCCATCTGATAAGGTCATAGGGAAGGAGGTAGTCCCAGACCACTTAGAGCAGGATTGGGACCCTATATCTCCCCAGCTGTTTCCCTCCATGATACAGCTCCCATTATTCCTGACCATTGACTAAGCTGGCTGAAACTCATGACTGAAACGCCTTATTTTAAGGTGGTTGCTGCTGCCCACAGTGTCAATGAATACTTGTATTTTAACTTTCAGTCAAGCTGCAGATTTGTTAAAAAGTGTTTTATTTTAGATTAATTGCCCAACAGCACAAGCTTTTAAACACAAAATGCTTCTTTCCATTGTGGGTTGATAAATATCCCAGCTAGATTATATTCTGATTTGCCATATATGGTGTTACTTAAATTTAAAGGAATGTTTATTCCTGTCACCCTGAAAAGCACCCGATTTTTCTTATTCAGGCCCCGGGAATCGGCAGCTATTCTTAATTAAAAGACCTAGTTAGTTATTTAAAGGGTGGTGTTTGGGGGCACTTTATCCATGTTTTGTCCTTTGGCACAAAGGAACTATCAGCCTGAGGGAAATCTGTTGCTTCCCTGCTGTAGCTCTGTGGAGTTGACATTGATTCTGAAGACCTCTAATCACCATTGTTCGCAGCCTTCTCTTGTTTTATCTCCAACCAAGTTTTCATTTTTCAGGAAGGTGGGGCGCAGAACCCAATGGGAAAGCTTCATATTTTAAAGTTGCACCCTTCTTTTAGGTTTTGATTTTGACGTGCATTTCACAAGTCTGTAAAGCTATGCCTGAGCTTATTTGCTCCTTGACTATGAAGCCTTTACCGTTAACAAGGCACCAATGCACTTGGCCCTCAAAACACTGTGGCGCCAAAAACATTTGTTGTTGTCGTTTAGTCGTGTCCGACTCTTCGTGATCCCATGGACCAGAGCACGCCAGGCACTCCTGACTTCCACTGCCTCCTGCAGTTTGGTCAAACTCATGCTGGTTGCTTCGAGAACACTGTCCAACCATCTCGTCCTCTGTCGTCCCCTTCTCCTTGTGCCCTCAATCTTTTCCAACATCAGGGTCTTTTCCAGGGAGTCTTCTCATGAGGTGGCCAAAGTATTGGAGCCTCAGCTTCACGATCTGTCCTTCCAGTGAGCACTCAGGGCTGATTTCCTTAAGAATGGTTTGATCTTGTTGCAGTCCATGGGACTCTCAAGAGTCTCCTCCAGCACCATAACTCAAAAACATCAATTCTTCGGCGATCAGCCTTCTTTATGATCCAGCTCTCACTTCCATACAGCACTACTGCGAAAACCATAGCTTTAACTATACGGACCTTGGTTGGCAAGGTGATGTCTCTACCAAAAACATACTAGCTGGTAATTTGCGATTTAGGTAAATATTATCTTTCTTTGTCTTATTGTCATTGCATTTCCATGGGTTTACCAGTTCAGATCTCATTGTGGGGATGCAAGGGCATTGCTAGGTCCTACTTAAAAGACTTTGGGCACGAGGCCATGATGATACAACTTTGTCTCTGGGCAAACAAAGCTGATGGGTGACAGGAGGTCTGGGGCTGGACAAGTGCAAAAGGCGTGGGGCTCTGGCCCCATAGGCCACCCTTTTAACAGTGTCCCTAGTGGGAAGAGTCAATTTCAAGTACTCAGGGGCATAATTCACAGCAGTGTCCAAAGGCCTGCTTTTGTGTGTTCAAAATATTAAATAAGGGGCGGGGAGGCGACTGCTTGTTTGTATGCTGAGAGCCATTTATTGTGGTTACACTTTTATGCCTCATAATAACTGTAACAGTGTTATCAAAACAGGTCAAAACAGTCACCCTTTCCCCGCCCTCTTTTGTAAACTGCACTTGTAAAATAGTTTTATGGGTGAGAATTTCTCAGACAGCAGGCAGTGAGATAATGGAGTCCTACCCCGATTTTTACAAGCTCTAGCTACTATCTCATTTTAAGTCTTTAGGAGACACTTCCTTTTGCCAGACTTGCTGGAGTATTTTTCTTCCTGGCCATTACTCTGGCAAGAGAAGCCCCCCTTTTTAAAAGCTTGTTGCATTCCCTTGTTTCTGCTTCCAAGCAAATATTTTCTCTTTTGCCCTTGTAAAAAACACTAGAGCTGCATTTGGACATCTTTCTGCCTGAACTGTAAATATCCTGCCAGTTTTGTGTAATGGGTTTTTACATTGTATGAGCTAAAGACTGTTGAGTTATAATTTTTGCTCATAAGTGAATGGAAAAAATATTTATTTGCACAATGCTACAGCTTTCATTATCCTCCTAGCAAAAAGTCCTTAAGCAGATCTGTGTGCTAACTAGATTAATCCAAAAGACATCAAAGTATATTTATCTTGCTGTAAGCAGCAGGGGGTATCTGTATGAATGAAGCTATGTACATAGGTGTTAACTTTGCTTTCCTGTTTTTACTCCCACCAGCTGAATGGTGTAAGTAGAAGTGGAGACGGCTTTACTGTGCCAGCACCATTTCTGGTCTATCAAGTTTATTTAATGGGACGTCAGTTTAAAGATGTGTGTGCTCTATAAAATTGTTGCTATTATAATGCAATGGAATAAACCTGGGTCACATGCCAGCTATTTACTGATTCTCCCATTCCTAGCAGAAAATAAGCTGCGGCAGGTCAAAATGTCAAAAACAAAAGGAGATTATGAAGTCGTGAGTTCCTTTCAGCCGAATGTTTGGAAATGTAGCACTGTGAAACAAGACTCTGAATGATAGCAAGAAGACTCGCTTTGATGACCAGTTGGAAACACAACACACAAAAAGCAGAATACCATACCCAACAAAGTAATCCACACTTGGTCCTGGTGGATTGAGTTCTATATCATCCGGCATAAGTTCTCACCGAAAGAAATTGGGAATTGTGGAAGAGATGGTTGGGTTTCCATGGGTCAGATTTTTTTGTCTCTCACTTCATTACCTTTAATGCCATCCCAAATATTCTGCCTGAGGCCATCATTGCCTTCCCTCTGCTGGTCCATATTTTGCTATACATGTGTGCCTGAGAAGGTGGAATAGTTAGCAGCAAATCTGGTGTTTTCATTCCACTTCAGTGACTACTTGGCATAATTTAAATAGGTTTCACTGACAATGGCAACAATCCATGTCCTATTTGAAAATAATATAAAATACATTAATAAATGTGTAAACTGGAGTGGGATAAAATATGCAGGCTCTAATCAAGCAAAAGGTAAGCACGTTGATCCTATTGACTGGACAGGTTTTACACATGTGCACTCTCTCTCTCTCTCTCTCTCTCTCTCTCTCACACACACACACACACACACACGGATACTGCTAGCATTTAAAGTGCTTAATTTTAGCTGAATCAAATTCATAGTGTAATTTGTTTTGATATTTACCTGGTCCCCATTGCTGCTCATATGAGAAAATCAGAAATTCAGTGTTAGAGATTTGGGGTAGACCCTAAAATTAATAAATACTAGGATTTTGGGTTCTCTACGATAGGAAGGGGATTCCTGGGCTGCCTTAGTCAAACCAGTCTGGCTGGCTGAGGGAAGAGCAGAGCTGTTAGCATTGCAATAGAGAGCCATTGAGGGTCCTCAACAACTCTTTGTCCCAGGTGTGACCAGAGACTGGAGATGTGGAATGTTGCCAGGGTAACTGCTCTGGGGGAAGGGCATAGGGCTTTTGAGAAGAAGAAAGGGGGAGATCCATCTTGTCTAAAGAAAGGACTGCCTGCACTGCTGTGGACCATGCTGTAAGATCTTGACCGCCTCCATGCAGATGGAAGGTGTAAATAGGTGAATAAACCCGATTTCTTAAAGCATGACAGCCTCCAATGTGTCTTCTATTCTCAGAAGGGACACAGACCCTTTGTGGGCACCTGAGATCCCATGTGCTGTTGCCACTGTTTGGCAGAGAGAGGGACAGGTGCCAGGCTTTTGTAACAGCAGCTTTTGTGAAGGACCTACAATTCCAAATCTAATTGGGGAGGGTGTGTGTGTGTGTGGATTGGGAAGGATGAGAACAATGGTGACATTTCCGGTAGCAACAGTAAGTTTAGATTTTGTGACTCATACCACAATAATTGCTAACTAAACCTACAATTTGTGGTGATTGCTGATTTAGCTTTGCCCGATGTGGGCACTCCTAAAGTCTGCAAGGCAGATATTTCTGAATGTGTGCCTGTCTGGATGATATAAAAATCCATACATATACCAGTAATCAGTTGACTTGACAATATTTTGTGCTGAGAAGTTGGTGAGAAATCTAAGCAATTGCAGTGAGTATGCTGCAGTTTTGCTTCTCATTTTAAAGAGATGCTATTTGTGATTATCAACTTGGCTTTTTGGTATTTCTGAGTAAGAAAGAGGAAAAGCTGGGGGAGTCCAACAAAATGAGGCCCTCTAATAATAGTTTGTGGTATTTTATGCATTGTGCTTTGCTGTTATTTTTATTGATTGTAGATTAGTAATTCTTTATTGTAATTGATAGGTATAAACTGTTTAATTATTATTTGCTGGTGTTTAATTTTACTGTTTTCTATTGGATTCTAATGGATTATTGAATATTGCTTTTTTGATATAAGTTATTTTAAAGTTATTGTGACTTTTTAATATTGGATCAGATTGTTACTATTAATGTCTGTTGTTGTTGTTAGTGTTGGAAGCTGTCCACTGTGGCTGGGGCAACCCAACCAGATGGGCGGGGTATAAATAATAAAAATTATTATTATTAGTCAAGGGTAGATAAATGGTCTGGAGGCACATAATTCTATAACATCATTTGGGCTAAGTTGGTGTGAAAGCTCATTGGGGATAAATAGTTAATAATGGGAAAATGGTGAGCCAAGAAAGAGTGAAGGACCACTTTTCCTTGCTGCTTTTCTGGGCCCAGTCTTCACCAGAAGTAGCCTTTTAAAATCCAGAATAGCTGTTGGACCACCATTGCATGCATCTGCATATACAGTGGAGCCTTGGTTGTCGAACATAATCCGTTCTGGAAGACTGTTCAACTTCTGAAACATTTGACAACTGAGGCACAATTGCCAGTTGGCAAAACTCATTGCAAAAATGGAGAAACGTGCCTCGGGAGCTGTTCAATTTCTGAAGCGTGTTCAAAAACAGAAGCATTCGCTTCCGGGTTGTCAGCATTTGAAAGCCTAAATGTTGTGACTTTCAAAGCTTTCAACAACCAAGGTTCCACTGTAATGGGTATGGGGTGGCCACTTACACATCACCAAGAAAGAGGAAATGCACCTCCAAAACAAAAGGGACATAGATTTGCATAAAATTTGGACATGCTAATTTATAAGTATGAATGCAAATTTAGAAAGAATTACTCTCAGAAATACAAGACTCTTAAAAATGCAAGACTGTGATCCATGAGAGACCTGTGCACTTGCTCAGTTTGTTATCCAGATGTAGGTACTTACTGCTGATGGGCAACTTCAAGACTCCTGCTCTTGTCTTACAATTCTTTGTGTTTTAACTGGACTTGGACCAGATAAACATTCAAATAAGAGACTGTCCTCTATAACACAGGGCATATGGCAACTCTAAACATGTCGATTGGCCTAAATCCAAAAGCTAGTTCTTTAATTCTAAGAGAAAAGTAACTTCTTTCTGGTTTTAGAGCAAGAAGAGTTCTGGTACTGTTGTCAATAAACTTCAAAACAAAAAGGTCTCTCTTTTTTTGGCTGGGGTTGCCTTACATTTGTGAGAGCCATTAGCAAAACAAATGTTTCCTATGTACATAGGAAGCATTCCTTTAAAATTAAATACAGCCCTTGCTCCTGGCTTCTTCAGACTTGGAGGAAAATTGTATGTAGAGATAATGTTCAATTCAAGGTATCTGATTCGGTGCTACAGTTTGCACTTTTAGGGATATTTTCTGAAAGCATATTGTTACAAGCTCGCCAAATACAGCAGAGATCCACAAACAGTTAAGGGGGATTGAGAGAAGCTGTTTTGCAGAAAAGCTGTGCTTAATAGGTTTGGGAACCAGTCTGTATGTGCATGTTAAAATGTCTTCTTATATCTTTCTGCTGTATCAAAGTGTTTCTGAGATGTCAGTAAAATACGAAATTATTTCACAGTCAGAAATAATACAGTGAAAAATTCACACAGATAACTTTGGTGTTTTGCTTTTGCTCTGGGTTCTGTTTCGGCATTGACAGTGTATTTATAGTGGAAATGGAAGTGCATATGTGGAATAAGCATGTTGTTTGCGGTGTTTTTTTCTTGTTGCTAATATTGTTCCCAGAGGAAACTCAAGAACACTGAGAAATCAGTTTGGCACCCCAGTATTTAGGCCAGCATCTTGCATTGGCAGGGTAATGTCATGTTTTGTGGTGCTGTGCTGGCACAGCAGTTGGCATGCCCTGGCCTATCCATTTATTTACTGGCACAGTAGGTGTGAAGATCAAGCCTTTAGTATATTGTATTTGAACTGGCTTTTTCTATATGCAGTCCTGCTGTTTAGATAATGGCTTGGATTTTTAAATGTCTGAGGAAGAAATGAAACCGTGCATATGGCTATAAATATGCGCATCTAGGAAATGAGTCATGAAAACCATCACAGGAGAGGTCCCTGTAAACATGAAGGTTTGCACCTTGAACATTTTAGCATTCAAGACCAAAAGGATTGCTGTACTTTTTGGTTTTGTTCTGCAGGATTGACAGAACGATTAAGATTTTGACTTGTATTATTATGTGTTCTCACATAGGACATCCACAAGATCACCAATAGATAAAGAAATATGAATTTACATCCCACAACAGTTGGTAGGAAATTGGAAGTTGCTACTGTACTCTATATGGTCATTTACTTCACTAATACTAATAAGTAATAATATAAAAGCCACTGTTTTGCTGTCGTGCATGAATTCAGTTTCTAAGCTCTCTGAACATGTGTGTCTGCCATAAATACAGCTAGGTTTTGTGGCACTTTCAAGACTTAACACATTTATTTTACCATGAGCATTCATGGACTAGTCCACATGTAGTTAAGTAGATTACCGGTGCCTAGATGTCTGTGTTATCATTTGTACTGCTTTTGGAATGGCCACTGTAATAATTTTAAGCTTTAGCTTAAAATTGTCACTGTCTGTAGTCTTTGCACACACATTCACACACCAGTACCATCTTTTTCGTCTTTAAGGTATCACAAGACTCAATGTTTTTGCTGCAGCAAAAACAGCCCATTCATAGTTACTTTTTTTAAAAAAAAAAACAATCTTGGAAACAATTTGCTGTAATTGCATTTTCTTCTACTAAATGCAAAACAAAAGCTGCTGAGTTTGTGACATAAATGAAAGTGACCGTAAATGTCAGACAGCAGACTTGAAAGACATGGGAGGGAAACTGCATATAGAGCAAGTTCTTGGAACATCCGCTGCACTTAGCAAATACTCATGTTTTTGAGTCTTCCTCCTTCCCAAAAGTGACTTAAAATTAGAATATCTGACTTGGAAAAACTCTGTCCTAGTGTACTTCTGGGAAGTAGAGAATGGTTACAGGAACCACAGCCTCATGAATGTAGGTGTAAACAAACCTTTCCTTTCAACACAAGGCTTTTTGGATAAATTACTTGAAGAACTGGGAAGGCGGAAGCACTTGGTCCTGTCCGTGCATTTCAATCCCCTTCTGCAAGCAAGCCTGACTCCTGATTATAAACTCATAAACTTGTAGTACCTTCATTAGAAGCAATAGACTTTAAAAGGGGAGCTAAGGAGGAAGCAATGTCTGCTGGGATTCCTAAATTGCTCAGGATGTTGTAAACACAAGTGCCTTTGTTTGATCTTGTGCTGGTTGGGGAATGAGAGATGCAGCAAGTCTGACCAGAGGATGTCAAGAGGCAAGTAGCTAAAATCAGCAAGCCTCTTCTTTTCCCTGGCCCCCTTGCTTCCCTCCACCCACAGCCTCCTGTTTCCACTTCTTCTTGCTTGCAGCTGGCCTCGTTAAGAAGGTGTAAGGAAGCAACCCAGACAGGGCTTCCCTTTTAGCTTTTATGGGCTAACTAGAAAAATGCTTTTCTTTTCTTTTAAAAAAAGTCTGTAATTAAAGAAAAAAGCTTATTTTCACCACAAGACAGTTAGACAACTCTTAGAGACAGAGGGCCTTTTTGCTTCTTTTTCTGACTTGCAGTACCTGTTCTCCTTGTGGCCTCGTGCATTTTGGGAGAAGAAACTGTGCCAGTTACTTCTAGACAGAGGATTTTCTTTCAGTGCATATGCTTTTCAGTTGCAAAAGTCATGGAGGCCACCCATATTCAGTACTAAAGAGGGGAAGGCTGCAGTTCTAAGCATATTTAGTTAGAAGCAAGGTCTATATTGAAACCAGTGGGGAGTGCAAGAAAATTGATGTACAATCACAATGTTAGGTTACAGGAAGCATTTTCCCCCTCCTGTTGTCACATTGGCCCAGTATGCGTATGATAGTAAATCATAGTTGACCTTGGCTACAGACCATTATTTGTTAGGAATGAAACAAACCACAACCTCCCAGTTTGGATGTAATGCTAATTGTGGCTTGTTTCTCCAGCATGCTAGGGATGAGGAGCAAAGCAGGCAAGACCACCCAATTCATGGTTTATTTTAACATGCAAATGAGGCAACTGTTGGAACAGTTAGAACAGGCGTCCCTCAAACTAAGGGCCGCGGGCCGGATCCGGCCTGCCAGGGTCCTGGACCCAGCCCACCCGGGGTCAGGAGGGGATTGCGGAGGAGAGAGGTGCCCCACATGTTTCAGACCTTGTTTCCCGCTCCTTGCCCACCTGTGAGTGTGCCGCCTGGGCAGCACGGGCCTCTCCCTGCCCCGGAGGCTGGTGGTGCATAGGATGGGCCTGGCGTGAGGACCTTGCTGGCACTGCAGTGCGCCGCACCCTCACCGTCACCGCCTCCCGGTGCCCACCTTGCCTCCCCAGGGCCAGGTGCTGGCCCCAATTTCCCAATCTGGCGTGCCTGCAATGCCAAGATGTGGAGTTTGTGATGTGCCAGAGGAGCTGCCCCCGCAGTAAGTCGGAAGACGGGTTACATGCGGGCAGGCCGCACCATGGGGGTCGGAGATAGGGAGAGGATGGCGTGTGGGGATTTGGGGTTAGAGGACAGGTGTGCAAGCTGGGGGCAGTGGATGGGGGTTAGGGTAAGGTTACCAGATGTCCCGTTTCGCCGGGTCAGTCCCCGGATTTACAATAATAATAATAAATAATAATAATTTTTATTTATACCCCGCCCTCCCCAGCCAAGGCCGGGCTCAGGGCGGCTTACAAGCAATAATAAAAACAAGTTGAATGATTACAACTTAAAAACAAAATTAAAATACATTAAAACATTGAAAACATTAAAATATTAAAATGCAGCCTCATCGCAGGAGGAGAAAGGAAAAGAAAAAAGAAAGGGGGGAGGGGATCAAGTTGATTCCAAGCCAAACGCCAGGCAGAACAACTCTGTCTTGCAGGCCCTGCGGAAAGAAATCAGATCCTGCAGGGCCCTGGTCTCATGAGACAGAGCGTTCCACCAGGCGGGAGCCAGTGTTGAAAAGGCCCTGGCTCTGGTTGAGGCTAATCTGACTTCCTTAGGGCCCAGGACCTCTAGGGTGTTGCTATTTATGGACCTTGAGGGTCTCTGTGGGGCATACCGGGAGAGGCGGTCCCGTAGGTACGAGGTGTACGAGGAAGATGGCATATCTCTTCCTAGTTTCCTTTTATTCAGGCTTAGCTATTCTTCATAAGGCTTGGTTTCCAGTCCTTTGATCATGTTAAGCTTGTGGTGAGACAGGTACCACTGACAACCCAGGTGCCCTCCATCTTATATATGTGCAGTTGGTTCTTCTGTCCTCATTGTAGAATCTGATATTCAGTCCCCACTGAAATTCATTTTTGCCCAGTACTCCAATCTGTTATGGTAATGTTGAATCTCCCGCTTTGGCATAATCTGCACATTGGATGAGTAGCCATCCCCTCAATTCCTTCATCTAAGTTGTTTATAAAGATGTCGAACAACAACAGACTCAGGACTTTTATTATTTTTTACCTCTCTTGTATGCCCAAGCTCATTTTTTCTTTGGTCTGCATGATCTTATCCTTGTTACTGCTGGCTACTCATTTATACTCTTCCTTCATGATTTCCCCTTTCTTCCATTTCTTATGCCCGCCTTTCTTAAATTTCAGCTCATCCGAAAGCTCCTTATGCAGCCACATGTGCTTCTTTATGTACCTCCCACTTGTCTTTCTTGTTGGAATAGGATAGGGGTGCAACTGGGGCCGCCAACTGAAGCCACGCCGCTATGGCCACCTGAGCCAGCAATGGATGCAGAAGTCCCACCAAGCAACATGCCTCCTCTTTCAGAGGGTGTGTAATCCCATCAACCTCCCAGCCATCCAGTCTAGGGAACCACCCATTAACTGGGCCTCTGTCTTAGCTGGATTCAGCTTCAGTTTGTTGCCTCTCATCCAGTCTATTACCGAGGCAAGACAGTGGTCTAGCACACCTGCTGCCTCACCTTTAGATGCAACTGAGAAATAGAGCTGAGTGTCATCAGCATATTGCTGACAACATACTCCAAACCTCTGGGTAACTCCACTTAGTGGTATCATATAGATGTTATACAGCATAGGGGATAAAACTGAACCCTGAGAAATCCCACATTGAAGGTTCCACAGGGCTGAAGGATACTCTCCAAGCAACACCCTCTGAAAACAACCACGGCAAAGCGGTGTCACCCACCCCCTAACGCAAACAGCTGCTCTACAAGGATACCATGGTAGATGGAATCGAAAGCCGCTGAAAGGTCAAGAATTAGTAGGAACACAGTTCTGCTGTCTCTTTCCTAACAGAGGTCATCATACAGGGCAACCAAAGCAGTTTCAGGGCCAAAACCCAATTACAATGGATCTAGAAAATCAGCTTCCTCCAAAACCACCTGGATTATGTCTGCAACCATGCGGTCAAGAACCTTGCCCAAGATGATCAGCAACTAGCCAGGAGTCCTGCAGAGGAAATAGCACCTAAAATTCAAATACCTGGGAAAAGGTTTTCCTCTTCACCATCTATTGATCCATCTATGTCCCCATCTCCATTCCCCTGGAACTCACAAATCAGTCACTGTACAAAATCCATTGAAGTTGAAAAGTGTCCCCGGATTCATTGGAAAAAATCTGGTAACCGTAGGTTAGGGAGACACACGGGCAAGTTGGGTCGTGAGGATGGGGCTTAAGGAGAAATGGGTGTGGGCTGGGTCGTGAGGATCTGGGTTAGGGAAGCACATGCATAGGCTGGGTCGTGGGGAAGGGGGTTAGGGAGACGTGTATAGGCTGGGTTGTGGGGATGGGGGCATGGAAGGCCTGCATGTAGACTGGGCCATGGGAGTGAGGGAGATCCATGTGTAGGCTGGGTTGCATTAGTGATATTAACCATCTCATTAGCCAAAAGCAGGCCCATATTTCTCATTGAAATACTTATGTTTATGTTGATTAAAATTGTTATTCATTTTAAATATTGTATTGTTTTTCATGTTTTTTGTGCGCTACAAATAAAACACGTGCAGTGTGCATAGGAATGCGTTCATATTTTTTTCAAATTATAGTCCGGCCCCTGACATTGTCTGAGGGACAGTGAACCGGCCCCCTGTTTAAAACGTTTGGGGACCTCGAGTTAAAATATAACATGCTTTTAAAATGCTGTTCTGGTTATACCCAGCAGTTTTGCATTAGGCATTTTTATTATGCTCACTTGTATAATAATCTAGGTTAGGGGTTATTACTAGGTGACTCGGAGACCAAATCCTTTGCTGTTTGGGCCTCTGGCATGTACCCAATCCCATTGTAGGAAAAGTAACATGAGAGGGGTGGATGCAAGTCTCTGGAGTATACCCTAAACCCCTCTGTGCTGCACCAACTCAGTGCAATGCAGTAGCACCAGACGAATCGAAAGCAGTATAGTAGAGCCTTGTGTGCTGCTGCTGAAACAGCCCACTGTCCCTGCCTGGCCCTCTTATCTTCTGCTACCCATGCAGAGTAAGCCTGGGTCACATCTAGGTGTTGGCATAAAGATCTAACTCTTTCCTGTTCCTTAACTCTGCTCTGTTGCATCTTTTCCTCATGGCTATTTCCTCAATACTGCTAGCAAGGGTTACCAAGTGTTTGAAGCTGGTTTCAAATTGTAATAAACAAAATCTGCCCTTATTCCCTTACGGGGGACACAAGAACCCTTATAGAGTCCTTTGTAGGTTCTCCATTGGTAGGAGAAAATAACAGAGGCCAACCAGATAATATTGAGGAATATTGAGAAGCAAAGCAGCTAGTAAGCCTGATCTTTATTGAACTGTTGCAACAGGGTGCCCCCCTCACATGCATGAAAGGAGGAGGACCCAGAACAAAGGTGTGCATGCCCTTATATAGGCATTTTAAATTGTCCGCCCTGGAATCCAAGACCACCACTAGGAACATCATACATACATCACAGAAGGGGTGTAGCCCAAGACCACCCCCCAGATACATCATACCTACATCACAGAAAAGGTGGTCTACAACAGAAATCTGAGTGCGTTGTTTATCTCCTGTCTGGCAGGTTACCTATTAATGGTCACTTGATTGGATACCCTGGGGAGCCTGGCCAGTCTTTTGTAATGATAAACACTTAGTTCCTGAGCCAGGTCACAGGCTCACTCTATTCATACACAGATATACCCTTAAGACAGGATTTGTGAACAAAAAGACAATGGGGAGGCTTTTCCATTTTCCTTCGACCTTGCAGAGAAATATTTGAGGTCAATTTGGGAGGGACAAAATGGTTTCAGGACTTTTTCTGTGGGGTTTCAGACATGTGGTCCACATATCTATGTAAGTGCTTGGTTGGTACATTTATGAACATTTATTATATATATAAGATCTTAATTTTTTCATTTCAAAATCGTGGATGAGGAACAAAAACTTATTAGCTAAAGGCTAATATTGATGTAGATGTAGGGAAAGATGGGGAAAATTCACTCCAAAAGGAACATCAATCTCATGGCCTTCTCAGTGTTCCTTTAACTGTGAGAAGTAATATATCTGTATTGGATGAAGTCCAAGGGGATATCTGTGACAGTGAGTGTTCATGTGAGAGATGTTTTATGTAGTGGATGACAATTAGCTGGCTTCTGAGAGGGGAAGAGTGGATCTCTATTTAAGTTCTTAGAGCATAATTAATTAATTCCCATTCCATGCTAAGTCTGCATGCTTCAAAATTATCTTTCCTTAAAGGAGTGTGATAAATAATAAAAGAACAAAAAAAGAATAAAGCATGCATTTTGGTCACTTTTGTCACATTTAACGTTTTCCAACATTGTAAAGAAGGAAAAGAACCGATCCTAAGTGAAATTGGGGATATGCAGGGAATGTTACATAAATGTGAAAAAATACTTTTGAACCATTAAGCAAAAAATATATAATGGATGTTTATTTTATTTTTAATGGTGGCGCTTGTGTTTTATAGCTGTTGAATTTTCTCCCCTATGGCCTGCATTATGGTGCAGTTACTAAACGAGATACAATCATGTAGCTAACATTTCCTGCTTTAGTTTAATCAGAATTCCATCTTGAGTTCCTGGTTTAAACCACCACACCGAAGAAAATGCTGGAAACAGCCACTGATATTTTTTTTCCTTTTGGCAATTGGCCATGTGAATGCTTTCATTTCCTAGTTTCTCTGGATAAAAGTCCTAGTGGTTTTTGTTTTTTAAAAAAATTAGATCTCAAGTGCAGAATATCCCCATTAAATGTACCATAGAAAGTACGTGCAAAATCTTCCTTGTTATCTAGGTGTTTTGGACGAAAAGAGTAGAAATTGGTGATATTTTGTTGATTTGGGATATACTGTCCTGCATTTTGCAGTAGATGGGCAATGGTTAAAGTTTAGCAAAGAAGAAATACATTTTTTCCTTTTCCAAAAAGCATAAAAAAGAAGTAGGAGAAGTCTCCCAATCCTTTTGAGCGATGGCAAGAATGCTTGAAAGCACAATTAGGTGGGGAACCTCGGTTCCAGACATCAAATTTGGTCCCCCAACCCTCTGTGTCTGGCCCCTAGGACTCTTTCCAAGCCAGACCCCCTCCGCGGGTGTTTTTACCTTTATGGAATATGTCCTTGTTCCTGGTTGGAAGATAGAGAGGTATATGTGTAAAAACTAGTCTACTGTACAAAGGTAAGATTTAAATACATTGCTCTGACCACTTTTGCCTCTGGAAGGTTGATTCTCCCTAGATTGAGAGAAAGTACACAGACTCATATGGAGTGGGTAGGATGTTCCTATAAATATGGTTGGAACAAGTGGAAAATGGAAATGGTTTTGTCACCTAAAGCGTTAATGGAAAAGTTTCAATTATTTTATCCTAAAAATGTGCCTGTTAGCGGTCTAAATTTTGTACTTGACAACTTTTGTGTATAGAGTCAGCAGTGATATTAATTTTAGAAAAAAAAGGAGGGTTGGTGGTGTTTTTTTGAAGGGCCTCTGAAGCCAGGCAGAAAGTACCCTTGTGGATTTCCTTTAATCTGATTAAAATGATGTGAAATGAATGCCTTGTGAGGAAATGATGTTTATTTCCGTCGCTTGTGCTCTTTGTTTCCATAACTTACGACGTTTGACTGGAACCTTGACAGAAGAGGGGAGTGGGGACTCTGCCAACCATATCCTCTTGGTAAACTGATCCTCTGTCTCAAACCCCCACCCCCGGCAGCAAATGCTGAGGAAAATCTTACCACACATTTCCACCTGGTCAGAAAATCTGGAGAAGCCGTGGCATGATAGCAGATTTCCTCGCCGCATGGCAGGATGTTACCAAGTATAGGGAAATGGCTGTTCTCATTTTTGTTTTGTCGACGTATCCCCCCCCCCCCCCGTTCCCCATTTCTGCCTTGTTGTTGTATCTGCCTGCAACCTCTGATTTATATGTCTGGCTGCTTACGGTTACTGCAGGGAGGGCAGAGAAATCTCTGCGGGGCATATCAGCTGGCAGTGACCGTGCAGCAAAACTGTAGTGTGGGAGCCGTTCTGAGGCCTAGCGATGTCGGCCGTTACAGTTTTGTGGAGCGCTTTCTTTTTCTTTCAGAAGCCGAAGAGCTAAGCATGATGTGCTGAAATAAATTCTGTTATGATGATGACAGCACATTCTTGAAGGACTTAACTGAAAACCACAGTTATGTGTCTGTGTCTCTCTCTCTCTCCCCCCCCACCCCTTTTTTGTATAAGCAGATTAGTTAATGGCTGCCTTCTCCTCAGCGGAGGCTTTTCATCCTTTTAAATACCAGGGCTAACCTGAATTTAATCTGTCCAGATTCTGTGAAGGTCAGGCTATATAATTTTAACTTGCTCTTGCGTTCAGAAAGTCTGCCTGACCTTGTGGGGTAGCGGTGTGAACTGAGATCATCTTTTTGCAGAGAGCAGAGGTTTGTTCCCATTATTCTCTCCCTCTCCCCCCCCCCCTTTCCCTTTAGAGGCTTATTGTGCCGCATTGTAGTTGGCGCTTGCCTCCCTCCTCCTGCTCAGCCAACCGCCCACCTTCCATTTGATGATATTAGCGCTTTTATGCACCTCATTAAATATTCAAGTTTGAAAGTGGCAATGTGGAAGGGGAAGTAGGATATGTGCACTTTCTGTTCCCAGTTAAGATACCATGGAGCGACTTAAATGGGCAATAAAACCCTTCTCTTGTCAGGCCTTGGTGAAAGGGGATGCAGTGAAATTTAATCTCAATACCCTCTTATTCCAGGACTCCTACTATAAAGGAGAATTTGAGCAAGAACCCCCCGCCCTCCGCCAGTCAAGCATTAAACTGATTGTATTACGAGTAGATAATCTTTTTTCCCTTTTCCTCTTTCCTTTATAGTAGCCTCTTCCTCCTTGATACGTCCAAGTAATGTTGCGCCCCATTGTGACTGGCTAAACTGAACCTTTGTCTGACTGTTACTTATTTTTTTTTTTTTTTAAGTTCACCATCTGGTTTTGAACCCAATTTAGACTGGAGTGTTTTTTCAATTATTTTCCGCTTGTGTGGTCAGAAGGTAATTTGGTCTATCGAGAAGTACATTTTGAAAGGTTTTCTTTCCTTAATGCCACTTGGTGCAAAATGGGCATGAGGACTAGAATAGTTCATTGATCCACTTGTGTGGCCATCTGTTGATAAGGCACCACGGCTGGAATGCAGACTAGGCCGCTACAGCAGAGTACGCAAAGTACACAAGGCTTGTGTTGCGTTGCGTTCTTCTAATACTCACTGTTTATATATGCATTTTGAGGCTTGGCTCAAACTGCAAGTCTAAGTATATATTTAAAAGCAAGCATGTTTGCTAGGTTTTTTTCCCTTGCCCTCCACAATTTTTGTAAGGCTGCAAGCAAATTGAAAAAAAAGTTACTTGATTTAACCTATTGAGTAAATGGTAGCCATTTACCATATATGTATGATATTCTCAACCAAGAAGCTTTTTTGTTTTTGTTTTGATATGATGCCATAGCAGGCATGTTATGTATGTGAGATGAGGGAAATGTGTCTTTTAAAGGTAGTGGCTCTTTTAAGAAGCTGGATGTTTATCCGTAGTTCGTATGAACCCAGTATTTTTTTAAATCTATTTTAAAAACCTGCGTTCTGCTTAATCTAATACACCTCTTTAGTCATTAAGTAATAGATAATAAAGTGTGTGTGTGTGTGTGTGTGTGTGTGTGTGTGTGTGTATAGATTAATTAATTTACCACAGCTAGTAGCTGTGCCGGCTATGAGCAACCTTCAGTATTGGAGGCGGTTTGCGTTTGTATTCCAGTTGGTGGGGAGAGTGCTGTTATGCTCATGTAAACCTGCTTGATGCAAGGGGAGGTGTTGGCTTGGTTTTGTAGCTATAAATTTGCTTTGATTGCTGGAAGAGTGGCAGATCCTCCTCTTTCCCTCTCTGTCTTTAGTTAAGTCACAAAGCAGTATATTCTGTGAGGCAGCTGAAACAAGCTGCCAAAATAGGCAGAAAGGTCAGCCTTGTTTGGTGGCCCTGGGCCACTACCCCAATGATCACCACAGGGCTATCTTGCTTGCTATTGAAGCTATTACGTTCCAAAATCTCTTTCTTTCTCTTCTCTTCTACTTCTTTACTACTTGTTTACTGATGTCATTTTGGAATCTGGATACGGTGGTTGTACTGAAGATTATATTTCTGTTATTCTGAACCTGATTCCATTTTATAGAGAAAGCAGTACGAAGAAACTCATCCTCTGACATAATGAAAACAACAAGGATCAACCTGAAAACTGAAAACAGGAGATGGGCGGGGGGGGGGTGTAACTCACATCAGGAAAATGGCACAGGGGAGAAAAGTTAGAAGCTGCCTCCACCTCCGCTAAAAGCCACAGTCCAGGCCCAAATTGTGCTCCACTTATATTAGGTTATCTCCATCTTAATTCATATTACCTTGCATCGTCTAGAACTGTGTGCAAATGGCCTTTTAAAATTCTCCACCCTATTTGTGGGCAGAGAAGTTGGGAGGACCATTTCACCAAACATATCCAGAGCAGGTAGGAATTTATATATCACTTAAGACAGCAGAGCTACTACCATTGGTATTCACTTAGTTCCAAACATTAGACTCGGTCTGTTGAAGCTCAGATAGCTTTAAAAATACTTCTCTATCTCTCTCACTGCCCATCAGAATTTCTTTTTCAGAATTAAATTTTACTCAATTTCCCCACAAAATTGCCAGTGTGAGTTACGTGCAGTTATACTAGGGAGTGAGGGTGGGGAGCCAGGACTGGGGAAAAAATCCCACATGGACACTTTAAATATTTGGATGCTGGTGCCTAGGAATTTGAAAAGCAGGCATGCCTCTGAGATATTGCATGTTCAGTTCCAGACCACCGCAATAAAGCAAATATCTCAGTAAAGCAAGTCACACAAATGTTTTGGTTTCTCTGTGCATATAAAAGATATGTTTACACTATACTGTTGTAGTCTATTAAGCCAGGTCCCCCTGGCTTCAGGGGTGGGAGAGGGGAAAAACCCAGCTCCAGCCCTAGCCAGCTCCCATTTCCGTAGCCAGAAGATGAGCAGGGAAAGGGGACTTCCTTTCCCTGAAAGTGGCTGAGCTGCCTGCAGCTGCACCCGTGTCCTCATAAAGAGCAATCTGTGGAGCGCAATGAAGTGAGGTATGTCTGTACTTCTTCACTGCCAGATTGGCACATCAGAATGTGATTTTTCTTTTCTAGATGTGTGAAGCTCATGTATTGGAACTAAGACATCCCCCCCCCCCCCGCCGAAGATAGCACATTGTATGTTTTATGTGAGGGAATTTCTTTTTGAAAATTTTGGGTTTCTGCATTAAAGGTGTTCTTACCGTTTTTAAAATTCAGCTCTGTTGTGTAGCAGTGGCTGTCTCCAGTGTGATTTATTTTTCTTGGCCTTCGTTACATGAGCACTTATAAAGCACTGCTGGATGGAAAGGGAGAGAAAAAAGTGTGTGTTGGAGGGAGAGATTAACAGTGTCCAGATGGCAATTAAATTTACAACTGAGTTTTGGGGAACACAAACTTGGAGGAATGAGCTAATTGGAATAATGTAAACATGGATAAAAGAACAAAGCCTGTATTCTAGGGAAAAAAAATCTCTAGGATGGCTCATTTGTGTTCAAATTGTAGTTGAGTGAGAGTTGACTGTTACATTTTCATAATGTAAGTTTCATGTTGTTTAATGGTCCAGATGTAGTAGAGACATAGTGATGGTTTTAAGATTGTGCAATATAAAAACCAGTAAGAATCCCTTAAAAAAAGGAAAAGGACCCCTGACAGTTAAGTCCAGTCGCGAATGACTCTGGGGTTGCGACGCTCATCTTGTTTTACTGGCCGAGGGAGTTGGCATTTGTCCGCAGACAGTTTTTCCGGGTCATGTGGCCAGCATGACTAAATCGCTTCTGGCAAAACCAGAGCAGCACACGGAAACGCCGTTTACCTTCCCGCCAGAGCAGTACCTATTTATCTACTTGCACTTTGACGTGCTTTCGAACTGCTAGATTGACAGGAGCTGGGACCGTACCCTTCCAATCGTCAAGCCCTAGTCTCAGTGGTTTAGACCACAGCGCCACCTGCGCCCCTATAATAATCCCTTATGATGGCATTTATTGCTTTGTGTATGTTTAGAAGGCAAAGTGAGGTTACTGGCCTGTTTGTTGTTTTAAGCAGTAAGTGGAGTTTCAGGTGAATTGTGAATTACATTTTGAGGAGTTATGTAACTTTTTACAAAATGTGTGGGTTTTGTCTTCTTTTTTTGTCCATTAGGTAGCAGATGTTTCTCATGGTGTTGGTTTTCACTATCTCTGTCAGGAGCAGGATCTGCTTAACATCAGAGGTTTAGATTAATGTACATTGATCTTGGCAGGAACAATATAAACTCATCGTGCCTACTAATGGAATAACAGAACTGCAAATTGTTGAATTCACAAAGCGATTAATTAATAAGTCAGAACTCGGCATAACCCCTGAGGCAGTTTGCAACAATACTGTAGTCTCGTGTGTACAAAATGGGTACTGCTTTCATATCGGACAAAAAGATACTTGTTTTTAAACAAGCAATATTTAAAAGTGTCCATTTTTCAACCTCAGGTGCTTGATCTGATGTGACAGTTGTCAGTAGTAGAGACAAGAGAGACTTCCTCTTGCATTTTGACCCTGATAATGATGTTGCTTTCATAACTAGTGTGGGATTTTCAGAAATAGGTTAAAGGCTTCTCTGTGCCAGAAGGCTACTGCAGGGCTTCTGCCAAGGTGAAGCAGTTCTTGATGTGTATCTGACTTGAATGCTCTGCTGTGAAGACATCTGGGAACGAATTGGCATTGGTGTGCTATAAATCTGGCTTGGCACTTTTGAAAGGCAGACTTCCTTTCTTTGGCCTATTGTGATACTAGGCTATGCATAGTTTTGAGACCAACAATCAAACGTCAACCCCAAGACTCTGATATCATGGTTCTCCTGTTTAGGAAAAGCCAGATAGTCATTGTGCTTACCTTGTTTGTCTGCTGTAGTTCTCCATCTTATTCCCACCACCCTCAAAAAAGCATAATAGATGATCTGTAAAAAGCAAAAACTGGTAGCTTGTGCAGTTGCATCAGGGGATTGTTGGGTTGTTGTGGTTTTGGGAATACAAATCCGCATTTATTCAAGGAGAATTAGAAGATGAAATAATCTAGGAAGGCATTCAACAAATAAAGCCTGTCTTCAGGGCTACACAGGAGTAGCAAGGCTGCCAGCTACCAGTTACTTAGCTATTCTGCCTTCTGTGTCTCCTGGCTTCATTTGCAGACTCGTGTGTGTGTGTGTGTGTGTGTGTGTGTCTCTGTGTGTGTGTGTGTGTGTGTGTGTGTGTGTGTTCTAGTCCAAACCCCTGCAATGCAAAGTCATGTACAGGAATCAAACCTGCAACCTTGGTATTATGAGCACCTTGCTCCAACCAGCTGAGCTATTCATATTTTGCCAAACAATGGTACTTTTGTATCTTTGTGTCCTTTTGGGTGTCCTTTGTGTCCTATTTTGGGTCTGTCTTTGCCTTATCACCTGCGATGTTACAGCAGGCCTTTGGCTGCCTGATGTTGTGATTTGCCACTCCATATTTTCTTGTCAATAAGTAATAGAACATGGAGGATGCTGTGTTTAGTAACAGCTACATGGTTCTAGTCAATTACTTAGGAATTCTGGCTCTGCCTAGATTATGGGAAGTGAATCTTCTTGCAGGGGTCACCAACCTGTTTTAGCTCATTGGCACATGTGGATTTTTGATCAGGTGCCTCTCCCTCTGCCCCCCACCCCAGATAAGATTGCCCCCTAAGAGACAGAGAGTGGACATGCCCACACACACTTCACCTTTCCAAGGAATCTTGAGTAAAAGTCAGATTCAGTAGAATTAATCTTGTTTTGCAGAACACACAGAGGTGAAAGAGGAAGTGAGAGAAAGTGTCACAATGTCCACTTCCTCCTCCTCCTGCTTTATGCACTCTATGTACCACATGACCAAGGGGGCATTGTGTGTGCATGGGGGAGACAGATAAACCACAGATTTGTGGGTACTAGGGGAAGACCTCAAGAAGAATTTTCCAACAGAATATATTTGAGTTTCCAAACTTATGAATTTTCTGTTGTAATGGAAACTAACAGAAAAGAAGAAAATATTTTTATTCAAATTTATATTAGCATCAACGTAATAAAAAACCAAAACCATGATATCCATAAATGAATTCCAATATGAAAGCAATTGTCTAAATAGCAATAAACTGCAACACTGTAACTGCAGGGTCTAAATCACTAGGTAGGCAGGCAGCTAAATACTATAACATTTGACTTAACTGTGATAAAATGTTTGACTTGTGCATTAAAAGTTATTTATTCTAATTTCTGCTCCATTATTTTTCAAATGGGTAGTGGAAGGTCATTAAATCACTTTTTGTGTTGCTTTGTTGTAAGTACTTGCATCTCTCTGCTCTTTGCAGCTTTCAAAATCTGGTTCCAATTAGAGTGATGATGGCAGGGCAAGCAGATTAACATGCTTTTGTTGCAACCAGCCCCCCTCCCCTTACTCCTTTGCTAGCCTGCTTCCTGGCAGATTTTTTTTTTATGCTGCACCTGTATAGAGCATGGTGTGAAAAGGCTGCAAGTCTGTGCTTTGTAATGTTGAATTAAATCTTTAAAAGTTGAAGGTGCAGTGTGAACCCCGGGTGAGTTCCTTGTGAATTCCATTTCCAATATTTATTCTTGGGAGCATTGGCTCAAACTTTCATCGCCTGCGGTTGTTTTAGATACTTAATATATCTTGCTACCACATTACGATTATTAACCTTTTTCTCACAAGAGGGGACCAACCTCAATGGTGTTGGGATTATCCGGTGTATGTTTCCATCACAAGCTAGGAACAGACCTGATTCTGTCTTTGTAGTGACCCTCGCTGCTTTGCATCCTGGTGCTTACGACTCCTTCCTTTGGCACAGTTTTCTTCTCAATGGAAGAAATGGGTGGGGGGCAGGCTTGTGGTGATAATAGCTGATTTTGGTCAAGTGAATCAGTAGTGGACAGTGCTTTAGACTAAGGTTTTGTACCTGAGGTGAAACAACAAGGCCTCCCCTCTCACACTTACACACCCTCCACCATTCAGAAATGAAGGTGGTTTGGAAATCTTTTCCTTATGGCTGCTCCATGGTAAGGCTTTCTCTAGCATTGCTGTCATCTATTCTTCTGAAAATTTACTAAAGACAAGCGAAGGGGAACTTGAACCATTGCTTTCACTTTATTGGTGTTTTTGTTCATGTATATGAGTTCTGAAAATGAGGTGATCAAGTGGTAAAGAACATGGAAGGTATTTATTTGCTAGGGAATAAATTCCTATTAACTTAGTGGATCTTTCTTCTGAGTAGATGTGCATATGGTTGCGCTGTAAGACTTATGATCATGCTGTGTGTTATACTCATTCCTTCATTTAATTTTCCTTTCAGCGAGAGCTGAGTTGGGATTAAAGCTATTCTGGAGCTTGCTGTATTGAGCAGCTGTAGCAGTGGCTAAAAGAGTGTGAGCTCCAATTAAGAACTCCCATTTCAAGCTCCCCCCTCCCACCATATAAGGAACACTCTAAATAGCTATAGCAAAGCCACTGTCCTTTAGACCCTGTCTTTGATTTGTAGTATGTATGCATATATACATGTGATTTTGTGTGTGTGTATCACAAAATTTATACACCACTTGACTGTAAAAAATAAACTTCTTCAAAGCAGATTAAAACACATCAACACCTACATATCTGGAGGGGCTTTCCTGAGCAAAAACATTTTTAGCAGGCACCAGAAAGAGTTCAGTGAAGGCACCTTCCTGATGTCAGTAGTTCCAAAGTGTGGATGTTTCCCACATTTTGTGTAGTTTTATCTGTCTTGCAGGGCTGTTGTAAGGAATTAATGAGAACAGCTTGGATCCTGAGAAGTCCCTTCTCATTGCAGCCCATTCTGTTCTCTAAAAGCCACTCCCAACATGATTGGGGGACCCGCCAATGTGGAATGTAGCTTGCAGTAGTGGTGGCGTTGCAGCTGGAGGGGGGGCAGGGTTGGAAACTTGCACCACTGCAAGTGCCTTTCTGCTTATTCAATTGGCTTCCCTGAGCCCGGCTTCGGCTGGGGAGGGCGGGATATAAATAAAATTTATTATTATTATATTGAAAGTGGTCCGATATGTACAAAGCCTTTTTAAACACTCAAAAATGTTGTATATAACATTAAGTAATATTATATGATACTAGGTAAGTTAACATTGTAAGGCTATGATAAAGCTAAAGGTCTTACAAAATGAGGTTGAAGAAAGTGCTTTAGGGAGGAATGCTTTTGATATTACGTTGTCAGATCATTATAAATATCCTGTTACTTTGAGTCACATTTGTTTGCTTGCTTATTTGTTTGTTACTTCTATACTCCGCCTTTCCATAAAACGCCTCGGGTGGCTAACAGCAACAAAATCCACAATGGAGAATGATTAATGCACATAACTTAGTAAGCAATAATACAATGAAAACGGTATGAAATCAGATAAGAGCAGATAAAATGGTTTTAAAAGACAGTTTTAAACACACACACAAATCTAAAATATAGATTAAAACAGGGTAGCAATGAACAAATTAGCTCAGTAGGCCAAACGCTTGTTTAAATAAAGTTTTTGCCTGCCAGTGGACTGCCATCAAAAGGCCTCCCTTTTTGCTGGAAGGATAATCAGATTTAAGTTTGTATGGACTGATATGCCCTGCTGTGGAGATAATGTTCATAGTCTTGATAATTTAAAATTTTATTTGCTCTGTTTATATGCCATCTTTCCTCCAAGGAGCTCAAGGGAGCATACATGGTTCTCCTCAACCTCTCTTTATTAACCCCACAGCAACCTCTGTAGCTGGGCTAGGCTGAAAGATGCTGAGTGACCCAACTTAACCCTGTGAGCTTCATGGCCAAATTGAGATTTGAACCTAGGTCTCCCTGTCCCCAGTGCAACTCTAACCTCTGCATCACATGGGCTTTCTAGTTTATCTTGATGAAGGCCATCTGTTTAAAACTTAGTTATTCTGAGAAGCCAAAAACTAGGAATCTCACACTCACTTTCATCAAAACAAATGGTTCCAACATCAGTTTACTAGAGGGATGGAATGAAAGCATGCCTCTCTCTTTAAAATCATTACCAATATGAATAATATTATCACTTAACTTGCCCAAAATTATGTATTTGTTTCCAATTCAAATTCCAGCATGCTAATTCTTATGGCAGTGCTGCATATATAACTTTCCCAGAACTAAAGGGCTGGATTGGCAGTTTGCCAGGAGCCTTAGGCTTTCATTGAATTTGCATATAAATTTACACAGGATTTTAATTGGAGATAAATGCACGTCTTTTATTTATAGAGCACATAAGTGTACATAGTTCCATACATGGGGTGGGTTTGGGAGAAGGGAAGGCAAAAACCTGCTTTTAAGTACCAATGGATTAATAGTAAAGGAGGCCCTAACCAATGCAATCTGAATCAAACAAAGGGTCCTAACAAACCAAATATTTTTCTTTTTGTAAAAATTGATTGTTTGACTCTACCTAGCTTGTGCTTTTGTAATTTGGATGGTGGCCCTCCACTCTCCAGTAAATAACTGACAATTTGAGCCAGGAATCTCATCTGCCAAGAAATGAGTTATTTAGATCCTGGCAAAAATAATAAATATAGGCTGAACTCTTTGTCTGCAAACTGTGTTGCAGAGCAAGGTTGCTTATTAATGCAAACTTTTCTGTTTATTGTATGAAGCAGGGCTGGTGCTAAATTTCATGGGCCCTTGGCAGGATGTGACCAATGCAACACTACCCTCCCCCATCTCCTGGACATGGGGGGTTGTTGCTGTCACTTTAGAATGGGAGCCAAGCTCAGCTCCTATCCATAGTCATCTCCCACCATCTTAACTTACCCAAAATGCAATGCCCCAGCCTATAGATCAATCTTATCACTAGATTTTGTAGGTACATATAGATCTATAGGCCAGGGTACTGCATAAATGTTCATGGCAGGCAGTCACTTCAAATGTGGGCTCATTTACCACCCACCCACCACTACAGTGGCCATCTAGGGGTCCAGCAGGGAGGGTTGCCAGTGGCAGCATGGCTGGGTCAAGCCTGTGAGGGGCCTTTCTGAGCCCCTGGGTCCCTTAGCCAGTGCCTGATTTGGTCAACCATTGGCACTGGGCCTCGAATGCAGACATTTTGTGCTGAAAGATGGACCTTGCTTCAGTTTCTCAAGCACTTATTACACCCAGCCCAGATTGCCACAATGCTTTCTACATAGGGCTGCACTTGAAGACTGCTGGGAGATTTAGAATGGTGCAAAATGCAGCTGCTAGGATCCTCGTAAAAGCAAGGTTGTCAGCTCGTATAATGCTGATTCTGTACCAGGGTAGCTTACAGGATATACTCGGCTGACCTAAAGCAATTTAACAGGCAATCTCCCTGCCCCCAAGAGTTAGCTTGCATAATACCTAAGACTTGTCAAGTTATTCTTTCACCTGAAGCAAAAAAAAAATACCGTATTTTTCGCTCTATAACACGCACCTGACCATAACACGCACATCGTTTTTAGAGGAGGAAAACAAGGGGGGGGGAATTCTGAATGAAACAGTGGGTGTATCATTTTTGTGCCTCATGCTGTGGCCACAGACATGTGATCTGATGGTGAATTTGGGGTGACCCAATGCAAAAATCCTGAGAATCCCTGTGGATCTGTGCGTTGTAACCATGTTTTTGCACCATTGTGGCCCCAGGCAACAGTGGGTGCGTGATTTTTTTGGTGCAGGCTGTAGCCATGGACATGCTATGTGATCTGATGGTGAATTTGGGGTGACCCAATGCAAAGATCATGAGGATCCATGTGGATCCGTGCTTTGTAACCACGTTTTAAGTGGGGAGGGAAGGAAAAACACAGAAGGGACAAGGAGCATGAGAGGGGTGTGCAGAGAAGCAGCTGGCTAAGAATGCAGGAGAGGGGTTTAACGGGAGGCAGGAAAGGAAGCCAAAAGTTTCCCCCCACCCAGCCACCTAAGCCAGCCCCCCCCTCTCCCACCTGCATGTTTTCCGGCTGCCTGCAAGTCCCTAAAATGCTTCCCTGAACGCAGCAGCACCGGAACACGGAGTGAAATTAGAAGGAAGGACGCGATCTTTTCCTTTCCCCTCTGCTTGCCTGGAGGGGAGGGGATTTCACTGCTCTTTGTTCCGTTTGAGCGAACAGCAACGGAAACAGAAGCGGGTGGGCAGTAAGACCCTGAGGCAGAATGCAGGAAAGCAACAGCTTCCTCTCTTGTGCTCAGATTTTTGCCTGATTTTTGCCCCTGCGCTCGGGCCAGTCGGCTCCAGGGACCACACATTCGCTCAATAACACGCACAGACATTTCCCCTTACTTTTTAGGAGAAAAAATCTGCGTGTTATAGAGAGAAAAGTACGGTAATCGTGATAGCTCTGGTCTCCATCTTCCTGGCAGCAAAAATACAACAATACATTAAGTGGCTAACAACGTGCTACTCTTTTCATGACATTCAAAACCACCATCTCACTCTGTGTATATAGGTAGGGTTGTTCCTGGCTCTGCTTTGCATGTTGTCAAATACCAGGCTGGTGGTTTAGCTCTAACCAGACTAATCAAAGTTTGTCCTATGGTTTATGACTCATGGTTTGTGTGCGGCAGAAACCATGAGGCTGGGTTTAGGCAACATTCTAAGGCAATTCATGGCTTAACTTAGTGCTGTGCACCAGCAGAACAATCGGGAAGAACTGAAGCAGCCAAAATCTCCTCTCTGAAAGGCTGCACACTCATGCTAAACCATTATTTGGCTCAGTGTAATGTTCAAGCCAGCCAGACCTGCATAAACCAGATTCCTACACAGCTATGATCATAACGCTATTGTATTTGGTTTTTTCAGAAGGCAGTATCAGCTAGTCTGGCATTCTATGTAGATATGTACCTGAAGCTCGAAAGAACACTTCTGATGAGGTGCAGTCTGCTAAAGCTTGTTCCATAATAAATGTGTTAGTCTACAAATTTCTACAAGCCTTTTTTTTAAAATTAAGTAAACTGTAATGCCTTCTTATTTTATGTTGCCTTGTTCATGTCCAGATTAGATGAAGCTGCAACTCTTTACTTTTAGTGGTATTGGTTAAATAATTATCACAAGTTATCCACATTTAACTTATTATATGTAACATATTGGACCCTCTGAGTAATAAAGCAGACAGAACATTTTATCTTGTAGTTACAGTTTATCCTTTCATCTTTTATTATTACATTAATCACTGCACCAATAAAATGATTACATATAATCTATATAATGGATTTTTGGAATATTGGCGTTTTAAGCTAATTTTGTTTAACTGGATTTGACATGAAACAAGTCTTCAATCTTGCATGTCAGTTTGGCAGTCAAAGGCTTATTTATCCTGGTTAGGGGGACATCTCAGATGAATAACTATTTTTTCTATAAATAAAAAGTATTGATCATGAGACTCTAAATTTAGATGAGGGCTTATGTTCTGGTGAAAGTTCATAAAGCCAAAATTGTGTATAGCCAAAACACATTGGGTTCAGCAATGGGTGGGATTGCCAAAGTTTTTTTCAGAATGCTCACCCAATTTCCTGCCCCCCTTAATTTTTTAAAAAGAATTTTTTGCCAAGCGTGTAATGCTCAGTGCGAACAATTTAAAGGCATGTAAGTTGTGCGTTACCCGTATAGGTACAATATGAGTCCTAAATGTCTATGAGCTAGGTCCTCAATTGTTTGCCATCAGCACAAAGAATAATAATTAATTATTTGAAAGCTCTGGATACTTGAAGAAAACAGTTTGCACTCTTGATGTGCCATGCCATTTTCAACCACATTCTCAAATTTGTCAATAGGTAGCACTTAACAGTTGTGCTTTAGGGACTCTGTATTCAAGTACAAAATATTCATGGGTTAGGTCAGGTTCTTCAGATTAGAAGCTATGATGCTGAAGCCCTTCCACCTGCCAGTATGTTATTTAGTTATAATTTTATTTATTTAATAAGATTTAAAGGCAAAATTCCCTCCCAAAGTGGTTTACAACCATATGCAAATACAGATTAATAAAATTCAACAGTAAATTCATTTAAAACTATAAAAATATCCATTTTCTTCCATGAAATATGCCATTTCCATTTTAGTAGCGTCTTGCAAGGTGCTTTGAAGCCCCAACCAACAGCGCACATTGCACCAGTTGTCATTTGATTGACAGATGGGGAGCCCGGACCACCTGTCCAGTTTTGCCCATGAGGCTGAGGCAATAAGGATCTGGTCCATGGATCCGAAAGAGTTTCCCAGCCCTAATATTAGTACAGTAGTTACTACTAACAGTAGACTCATTGAAATTTATGAGCATGACTGAGATCCATTAATTTCAGTAGGTCTGCTCTGAGCAGTTGAATACAGACCTTGGTTTCTTCCAACTATGTCCAAGCCCTCTATTCCCAAAGTGTTATTGGGGAAAAGTTTAACAAAGTAATGCCAGTTCTGCTGGATGGTGGTGGGAATCTCTCTCACTTACATTTTTTTTAATACAGCAAATACTATTTAAGCTTATACAGAAATCTTTATTTGTCATAATGTTTTCCAGTTGGAGACTGTAGGCATGCCAGCTGCAGAATTCAGGACCGAGCACCAAATCCCGAGTCCTGTACACTGTTACCTGGGAGCCCAGCACTATTGAGCATAATAGGACCTGGTTCTGAGCAAACACAAGCAGGATTGCATAGCTGATAACACATTTTATTTCACCTTACTTGCCTGGATGGGTCAGCAACACCATCTTTAACCGTCACATACAAGAGAGGTTGCCCACAGTGTGTGCAATCCATGAATCTGTAGTTTTTATGGATAAGCCCTGTGCGTTTGGGAGGGATAGCACAAATGCTTCCTAACCACCTAGTTTCCACCTACCTAGTACACGTGGCGATCTAAAAGTTTGTCCTTGTTGTTATCTTTGATCTTTTCTAACACAGAATTGTTAGAATTTCAGATTGCTCAGGTTGTTGGGATGCCTGGATGTTGCTAGGACCTGTTTTGGCAAAATATTTTGTCATACCTGGTGTTCAGCATTTATTGTGTGTGCTTTCAGTATTCCACTAGTTCGGCTGCGGCTAGCACAGTGCTTCACGTTTGGAAAGATTTCTCATATGCCTCAGGGAGGCCTCTTTTTTCCTTTTCCCCTTGACTTCACGTGTGCATGTGTGTGTTTTCCATAATGTTGCCACTTACTGAACAATTTTATGTACAGTTCAGAAATGTGTACTGCAAGTTTGTTTTTTAAAAAATGTAATTCATTCCAGAAGTGGAAAGAAATAGCTAGAAATACATTAAAGTTAAAGTATTCTTTCCCCAAGGGGCTTTAATAGCTGTTGATGTAATTATTTCTCTATTTTGCCTCTGTATTACATGTATCTTTTGTCACAAGGCAGATTGCTTCCATTATGTACCAGATTCCTGAAATGTTTTTGTCTTTCGCCCTATGCTAAATGATCTAATGTTTCTGTAACCTTACACACTGTTATTTTCAAGGGGCTATTTTTAGCTTCTCATTATTGGACCTCACCAGTGTATCATAGTGGCGCTATATTGTGGTGGAGCTTAATAAAAAAAAAGTCTATTCCCTAGTCAGAGGTGGGGGTTTTAGATTTTCTTTCTTTCTTTTGAAAGGCACAGGAGCTAAATCTTAGAAAGATATGTTGGTGCTAAACCATACATTAGTGAGAATTGTTAAATAAAATGATTTAAGGATTGCATTTCTGTGGCCTGAGTTACAGCAGAGGGCAAAGAAAATGCTTTAAAAAACCCCAATCCTTTTTTATTTTAATATTTCTGTAGATTGAAATAAATTCTTGAGCTCTTTAAATCCTCTGAGATTCTGAAGAAATTGCAGCTGCATAAAGATGAGAAGCAGCTGTTGATGGAAAGAAAAACAGACTTAAAAGTCTAAAGTAGTTAATCAGATCACTTTCCATATTTTGAATTTCGGCTTTCAGGAAATTACCCCCTACTATACCCTCCTCCTTTCAGGTTGACTGTATAGTAATATAAATATGATACTAATCAACATGGGCTCCATCCCTGGAGATAGCCATGAAAATATAGATCTCACCAAAAGAATGTAACCATTTGAAGAAGAAAACAAACTACCCCAAAACTTGCCACTAAACAGATAGACGGTTCAAATAATTCTAGTGAGCTAGTCTCTGGGTCTATATTCTTAATACTCTATCAGCACAGGACTTGATAACATTATCACACCTGAAAGCCACCATCTTTTTTGCCCTATAAGACGCACTTTCCCCCCTCCAAAAATGAAGGGGAAATGTGTGTGTGTCCTATGGGGCGAATGCAGGCTATCGCTGAAGCCTGGAGAGTGAGAGGGGTCGGTACGCACCGACCCCTCTCACTCTCCAGGCTTCAGGAAGCTCTGCGCAACCCTCGGGAGACCGGCGCCACTTCGCCCCATCGCCAGCCCCACAAGCTCGGGGGACAGTGGGGAGGCGGAGCGCGCCTTCCTGCTGTTCCCCGACCTGGTTCTTCCAGCCCCGCTCTTGGGGGGGGGAAATAAATTTTTCTTTCTTTATTCCCCCCCCAAAAAAACTAGGTGCGTCCTATGGGCCGGTGCATCCTATGGGGCGCAAAATACGGTATGCTCCTTCTTGCTCCTTTTGTGATAACCCATAGAGAGTTATTCTCATTTTGTAGCAACCCATAGATTTGGAGATTGAAAGCAGGAAAACATCCCCCTTCTTGAATTTACTCTCATGTCTCTTTGTAGAGTTGCCTATTTTACTTGCATCTTTTTTTCTCTCCCCCCCCATACCTTTTCTAAAATATGTGTGCATTTCAAATACCCCCCCCCCATTTTTCCTGAGTTTTGCACTGGGGCACCCAAGCTGTTGTCCCAATCACAATTTCAGGAATGTTGTAACATTGTTTGTTGACAGTTGTACTGTTTCATTGCAACTAAGGATTGAAAAGGTAGCATGCCCTGCCCTGCGATAGTCTCTTCCCCCACCCCACCAGCCAACCTGCAGTGTCTTTAGAACCGAGAAGCATGTTTTGACAATGAGTGGTGTGTGCAAGCTTAATATGATTTATTTCGTATATTTACATACTGCTTAATACTAAGACCATCTCTAAGCAGTTAAATCACACACACACACACACACACACACAAGCACAGCCATGTAACTGAAAAACTGGGGGGGGGGGATAAAGTCCCAAAAGCAAAAAAGAGGGGGGGACGACACCACACATAGCAGCACATTTGGAAAACATCTTAAGAGGGATCCCTTCTCCCTTTACCCTTCCTCTTGCAAAGGCACACCCTGACTCACACTCACACAGACAAATCACACCCAGATTCCCTGGCTACATAAACACAAACCATGCACTGTCCACGGCTCATTCAACACTGGGAGACGGGGAAGAAGAGGGCACTGTGTGTGAAGCCAAAACAACAGTGCAGCATCGCGTGACTTTCTTTATGGCCCTTCTGCCCTTTAAAAGACAAGGGAGAATGGAGACAGCTGTGTTTGCAGCCACATGCTGTGCAGTGTTTCCAGGTTTGCCAGTCCTAGGTTATGGGGGGGGGGTCGGAGGAGGTCAACACTCTGTAATTTTTATTGGTTTCAGTCAGCATGGCCATAATCAAACTGTCACGATATATGTTGACAATTTTCAGGAGATGTTAAAACACAAGTACAGGGAAGCTGCCAATTCACATTAATATCTCTGCAGTTAGCCCCCCTTGTTGTCAACATACTTCTTTCTCTGCTTCCAAACTGTTGCTACAAATTTGTCAGCTGTATGTATGATACACTTCGCTTGATAAGAGGCGTGTGTGGGACCATCAGCATTAGGCATGCCTAGCAGCAAGTTCAAAATAAAGGTTTTTTGTCATCGTCATTGTCGTTGGTTCGCATGCCACCTTTCCATAGCTAACCATGCTCAAGGCGGCTTGCAACATCAAAAGAATCTGTACAATGTAACGAAATGTAACAAAATTTAAGTAGTCATGACAGATAAATGGAAATGTCACAATAGGGATACAATAATCCCCTCATCATTTATAGTAAGGTCTATCAGTAAAGATTCAGAAACGTAACGTACTAACAATTAAACCTCTCCAAAATTAAATCTTGAGCCCAACAAATTGTTGTTGTGTTGTTGCTTAGTTGTTTAGTCGTGTCTGACTCTTCGTGACCCCATGGACCAGAGCACACCAGGCACTCCTGTCTTCCACTGCCTCCCGCAGTTTGGTCAAACTCATGCTGGTAGCTTCGAGAACACTGTCCAACCATCTCGTCCTCTGTCGTCCCCTTCTCCTTGTGCCCTCCATCTTTTCCAACATCAGGGTCTTTTCCAGGGAGTCTTCTCTTCTCACGAGGTGGCCTAAGTATTGGAGCCTCAGCTCCACAGCCCAACAAATTGTTGTTGTTTAGTCGTTTAGTCGTGTCCGACTCTTCGTGACCCCATGGACCAGAGCACGCCAGGCACTTCTGTCCTCCACTGCCTCCCGCAGTTTGATCAAACTCATGCTAGTAGCTTCAAGAACACCATCCAACCATCTCATTCTCTGTCGTCCCCTTCTCCTTGTGCCCTCCATCTTTCCCAACATCAGGGTCTTTTCCAGGGAGTCCTCTCTTCTCATGAGGTGGCCAAAGTATTGGAGCCTCAGCTTCACGATCTGTCCTTCCAGTGAGCACTCAGGGCTGATTTCCTTCAGAATGGAGAGGTTTGATCTTCTTGTAGTCCATGGGACTCTCAAGAGTCTCCTCCAGCACCATAATTCAAAAGCATCAATTCTTCGGCGATCAGCCTTCTTTATGGTCCAGCTCTCACTTCCATACATCACTACTGGGAAAACCATGGCTTTTACTATACGGACCTTTGTTGGCAAGGTGATGTCTCTGCTTTTTAAGATGTTGTCTAGGTTTGCCATCGCCTTTCTCCCAAGGAGCAGGCGTCTTTTAATTTCGTGACTGCTGTCACCATCTGCACTGATCATGGAGCCCAAGAAAGTAAAATCTCCCACTGCCTCCATCTCCTCCCCATCTATCTGCCAGGAGGTGATGGGCCCAGTGGCCATGATCTTCGTTTTTTTGATGTTGAGCTTCAGACCATATTTTGCGCTCTCCTCTTTCACCCTCATTAAAAGGTTCTTTAATTCCTCTTCACTTTCTGCCATCAAGGTTGTGTCATCTGCATATCTGAGGTTGTTGATATTTCTTCCGGCAATCTTAATTCCGGCTTGGGATTCATCCAGCCCAGCCTTTCGCATGATGAATTCTGCATATAAGTTAAATAAGCAGGGAGACAATATACAGCCTTGCCGTACTCCTTTCCCAATTTGGAACCAATCAGTTGTTCCATATCCAGTTCTAACTGTAGCTTCTTGTCCCACATAGAGATTTCGCAGGAGACAGATGAGGTGATCAGGCACTCCCATTTCTTTAAGAACTTGCCATAGTTTGCTGTGGTCAACACAGTCAAAGGCTTTTGCATAGTCAATGAAGCAGAAGTAGATGTCTTTCTGGAACTCTCTGGCTTTCTCCATAATCCAGCGCATGTTTGCAATTTGGTCTCTGGTTCCTCTGCCTCTTCTAAATCCAGCTTGCACTTCTGGGAGTTCTCGGTCCACATACTGCTTGAGCCTTCCTTGTAGAATTTTAAGCATAACCTTGCTAGCATGTGAAATGAGTGAAATTGTGCGGTAGTTGGAGCATTCTTTGGCACTGCCTTTCTTTGGGATTGGAATGTAGACTGATCTTCTCCAATCCTCTGGCCACTGCTGAGTTTTCCAAACTTGCTGGCATATTGAGTGTAGCACCTTAACAGCATCATCTTTTAAAATTTTAAACAGTTCAGCTGGAATACCATCACTTCCACTGGCCTTGTTATTTGCAGTGCTTTCTAAGGCCCATTTGACTTCACTCTCCAGGATGTCTGGCTCAAGGTCAGCAACCACACTACCTGGGGTATACGAGACATCCATATCTTTCTGGTATAATTCCTCTGTGTATTCTTGCCACCTCTTCTTGATGTCTTCTGCTTCAGTTAGATCTTTACCACTTTTGTCCTTTATTATGGTAATCTTTGTACGAAATGTTCCTTTCATATTTCCGATTTTCTTGAACAGATCTCTGGTTCTTCCCATTCTGTTGCTTTCCTCTATTTCTTTGCATTGCTCGTTTAAGAAGGCCTTCTTGTCTCTCCTTGCTGTTCTTTGGAAATCTGCATTCAATTTCCTGTATCTTTCACTATCTCCCTCGCATTTTGCTTGCCTTCTCTCCTCCGCTATTTGTAAGGCCTCGTTGGACAGCCACTTTGCTTTCTTGCATTTCTTTTTCATTGGGATGGTTTTAGTTGCTGCCTCCTGTATAATGTTGCGAGCCTCCATCCATAGTTCTTCAGGCACTCTGTCCAGCAAATCTAAATCCTTAAACCTGTTCCTCACTTCCACTGTGTATTCATAAGGGATTTGGTTTAGATTGTATCTTACCTGTCCAGTGGTTTTTCCTACTTTCTTCAGTTTAAGCTTGAATTTTGCTATAAGGAGCTGATGATCTGAGCCACAGTCAGCTCCAGGTCTTGTTTTTGCTGACTGTATAGAGCTTCTCCATCTTTGGCTGCAGAGAATATAATCAATCTGATTTCGATGTTGCCCATCTGGGGATGTCCATGTGTAGAGTCGTCTCTTGTGTTGTTGGAAAAGCGTGTTTGTGATGACCAGCTTGTTCTCTTGACAGAACTCTATTAGCCTTTGCCCTGCTTCGTTTTGATCTCCAAGGCCAAACTTGCCAGTTGTTCCTTTTATCTCTTGATTCCCTACTTTAGCATTCCAATCCCCTATACCCCACTCTCATAGTTTCTAGGCAGCAGGTTCTGCAGAATTCAGAGTAAAACCAACATTTTAGCAGCTCCTATGAAAGGCCAGCTCCATCCGTCCTCCCCTTCCCTCATCTGTTGCATGGCAGCAGTTATTCCATCAGGCTGTGTCAGTGGCAGAGATGGGAAGCAGCACTCATTCCATCAGCTCTGCGTAAAGACGAACACTTCTCCCCCTGAACTCTTTGTTGCAGCTTGTCATTATAAGAACTACTATTTAAGTTTAAGAATTGGTGCCTGCGTTTGCATTTTTCCTTGTGTTGTGTCTGTTGGCAAGGACATTTTGTTTTGTCTAATTGTATGTTAGCTATTATGGGAGGCTTTGGGCTGAAAAGTGGGTTACAAATGCTCCAGATAAATAAGAAGTAACTCATAACTGTTGACTTGAGGGCAAATGGCACTCACCACTGCTAACTGGATAAATGGCAAATTGCAAGGTTAAGGTATGTGCTTTGCAGCACTGTGACAGTCAAGAAAGCATAATTGTGCAGTAGGGAGGAACTTATTATTATTATTAGTTGTTAGTTATTAATCTGCCCTTCAGCAGGTTCCAGCATGGATTACAATAATTTAAAATTCAGGATTAAAAACAGTTACCTGTGAAGTTGCTTATTAATCCTCTAGAAAACACATTTTAAACTTCTGGTAACCTTTTAAAGATAAAAACCCGATTTTAAATAAAACTATATAGGCTATAAGGGACGCGGGTGGTACTGTGGGTTAAACCACAGAGCCTAGGACTTGCCAATCAGAAGGTTGGCGGTTCGAATCCCCATGACGGGGTGAGCTCCCATTGCTCGGTCCCAGCTCCTGCCAACCTAGCAGTTCGAAAGCATGTCAAAGTGCAAGTAGATAAATAGTTACCGCTCCGGCGGGAAGGTAAACGGCATTTCCGTGCACTGCTCTGGTTCCCCAGAAGCTGCTTAGTCATGCTGGCCACATGACCTGGAAGCTGTACGCCGGCTCCCTCGGCCAATAAAGCGAGATGAGCGCCGCAACCCCAGAGTCGTCCGCGACTGGACCTAATGGTCAGGGGTCCCTTTACCTTTACCTATATAGGCTATTATTGTAATATTATATATCTCAGCATTAAGTTATCCCTGAGCAGGAAGCAGATTGTCAGCATTTAGATATGTTTAACCTAGTTTTGGAGGAGAAGTCTATCAATGTCTTCAGTGTTGCAGTGGTTACATGCTACTTCTAGGATTTGCCTTGCTGGAGAACAACAGTGCGATGAAACTATTGCCCTCATGTCTGCTTCTGGGTGTCCCCAGAGACATTTGGTTGACCGTTAAGGAAGAACAGGATGCTGTACAATCATGATTGTGGAAAAGAGTTGCCTAAGCAGTTTTTAATGGTCTTGGTGTAAAAGGAGCCAAAGTCATGAGAATGTCACATGGCTCCTTTGCTTATAGGAAAAGGAAAGGACAATAAATTAGGAAGTTCTAGGGTCTGCTGTTAAACCTTTTTTGAGCACAACAGATTTGGAGTATTTATTCTCTTTCTTGTAAAGCAACACTCCCAAGTTTTGAAGCAGTAATGTTTTGGACACTGACCAGTTTACTGATAGGAAGAGAGTTCTTTTCTATTTCTAGCAAAGTAAGCAAGGCTGGGATTTGGCACTGTCAACTATATAGTTTTGCCAAACATTTATGTATTGCTTTTGGCATCCCCTTCTGATATAGTAGGAGTTCTGGAGGAGAAGTGAACAAGAGGAAGGATACCATGAAAGGAAATTGAACACCCCCTGCCCCCGGTTCATATTGTCTGTATAAAATGCACAAAGGAACAAAAGAAATCAAATGGTCAACAGTCTTCTACTTCCACTCTGGTTTTCATCTCCACTTTCCTCCCCCTTCCTTAAGTCTCCTTTTCTGTTGTGTTTATCTGTCAACAGAATGAAGTTTATAAAGTCTATCCCTATCAGCAATAATTCATTTCCACTTACTGATACATTTTAAGAGACCCAGGAAGTCTCTCTCTTTTGTATCCATAAATAATTCCCACTGTTCTGAGTGGGGTTATTTGTTGTTTAGTCGTTTAGTAGTGTCCGACTCTTCGTGACCCCATGGACCAGAGCAAGCCAGGCACTCCTGTCTTCCACTGCCTCCCGCAGTTTGGTCAAACTCATGTTAGTAGCTTCGAGTGGGGTTATATGGGGGTTTAATTACACAGGTATTAACTTTGATGGGTATCAGGTAATCACAGTTTATCAGAAATTTAGAATTGTGAGGTGACTCTTGACATAAGAAATTTGTTGAGAAGCTGGTCCCATGATGAAATTGCCAAATATAGCATATACATGCATACCATTTGTGCTGCCATATAGTTCACCAAACATCAGGACTGTTTTTAAAATTGCACTCCTACTGTACCTATATTCAAGCAAGTAAATCAGTTTATGAATGCTCTCCACATTTACTTTCTTTTCAGACCAAATACAGTACCAAATCAAGCTCACACTGTAAGAATGTTAACACCCTCTGGCCAGCAGCATAGCAAGCCACTGGGGTGCCCGTGGCGGGTGGGCGAGCCTTGTGTGTGTGCCCTGCCCATGGAGGCAGACGTCCCTCCTGGCGCATCACCCCATGCTCCATTTTCCAGCAGCACTGGGCCCACTGGAGGGAGGCCATGGCTGAGTGGCAGGTGGCGGCTGGGGCACCTACGTTCCGCCGTTGGGCCACCCTCTGGAAGCTGCCACCCAGTGTGGATTGCCCTCCCCAGCCCCCTTAACTATGCTACCGCCTCTGGCAGCTTATCACTTTGGGAAAGTTTATGTTTTAAATGCTTCTAGAACTTGATTCTTTGTTTGATTGCCTCTGGAACACCTAATAGTTTAAATTTGTTTTTTAATGATATGATTTTAGGATGGTTCCCTGTTCTAGTGCTAATCATGTAGGGTAGCTTGGTAGCCCTAAGGAATCTGCCCTAGTCCTTTCTCTTTGCAGCTACCCCCTGTGTATGACTCACCTTAGGCCAGTGGCACAGGGCACCTACAGCCTTACAGTGGTTTCCTCAAGAGTAGGGGAAGAACCAGCTGAATTCCAACAGTCAAATTAAACTAAATAGTTGCACTAGCAGCCAACTCTGCCAGGTAGTGTGGGATAGCAGCCATGGCATCCTGATGGCCTTGTAAACACAACACAAGCATAAATGGGCCTGGTTTGTTAACAGATGAACAACAGGTGTCTGGGTACTTCAGAACTGGGATAGCCAACCCCAAAAGTGTTGGAGCATAGAATTGGGAATAAAGACAGGTGTACATGACTTTGGCCCGAATAAATGTGCAGAGTTGAGTAGATTTATCTTTCTGCAAGCTTCTTGTAATGTTCTAGTAGGAAGTGAAGAAGCCATAACTGTGGATCTTTATATAACTTTATTATTTAGAACGGAGGGGGAGGAAGTGGTGTATTTCAGTGAAATATGGACATGTTTCCCCTTTTAGTGAATTATGAAAGGATATTGAGAAACGTGTATCTCCGAGGAGGGGAGGGGGGCGTCCCCCCTGCGCTTCTGGAAACTTGATGTATGCAGCATGAGTGTTGGGACTTTTTTTCCAGATGGGAGGAATGTGCCCGGTCCTTAGTGAGGCTTGTTTTGTCTTCAGCCTATTCAGGCCGCATTCTTCCTCCCCTTTAGGGATTTCCTGCTGTGAATCCCCCCCCCCCCCAGGTGAAGAACCTGCACTTCGGTTAAAAATAGATTCTGAAGACTGCCAGGAAGAGTTTGTGCACTGTGGTAGCAGGATTGCCAGAGTGTTCAGGCTTAGAAGTGTTTCATATTTAGGGTGTTTTCTCCTGCAAAGTGATGAAGACTCGCTGGTGCAATATGTACCAAAAAGAAGAATTAAAATAAAGCTATTACACTAATACTGCAGTGGTTTGGAAACTGCAAATGTGGCTATAATGGCACTCTTAAACCATTACGCTTTGGTTGCCTCTTGGGCTTCTTCAAATGCCTCCTTAGATTACTCTGGGAGATTGTGGGGACCAGGGGCTATTTAAATGAAATGTTAAACACATAGCCGTTTCTCTTAGGTTGCTCTTTAAAATAACAGCCGCAAGGAGGTCCTGAATTGGCACAGAAGATAGCTATCTACATATTGACCTGCTTATGAACTTCCCTGGAGCATCTGCCTGCCTTCCTAATACAGGGCGATGGAGTCCTGGGCTCATTGGTTCCTTGGTCTAATCTAGTGTGGCAGTTCATCTCTTGATACGTAGGCACCTATTTCAATTCCCTCCCCACCCCCATTTTAACAGTGTTTAAATACATTCAGCATTGGTCTGGATTGCAGCCCAAGGGTTACTGCTTTGCAAAGTTATTTAAAAACGTTGTGACCTAATTGGCATTTGGTCAACGTGCTATGTATGCCATATATTGTTGTTACCTAGCAGGCATCCTAAGCATTAAGTGACACTGGGGGCCACTGGATAAGATGGTTGGACTTCAACCCGAGAGATCAAGGTTTTAGTCCTAGTTCACCACGGAGTAGGGAATGATTTTCACTGCTTGAACAAACTGAAAATAAAACGGAAGAGCAACCTCTCTCCAAGCTAGAGTGAGGTTTAACACTCAAGGTGGAGAGAGTAACCATGTGGTACTTTTGCAAGATTGAAGTTTCCTGTTCATTGGGTACATTGTCAGAATTCATAAGCTCTGAAGTATATGATTTTTATGAAATGCAGCATTCTCTAATTTATAAACACACACTAAAAAAAGGGGAAGGCTTGTACTTTTTCAAGAACACTAATATCAAAATTGAAGGCAACATTGTGTTCTTCACAGCCGGTTTAAACTTGTTTGCAGTTGCTTCTTGTTTTCAGACTACATGTCTGACAGGTTTGGAATAAGAGGTACTATTATGTTGGTTCTTCAACACACTCAAAATTAGTACATTTTAAGTCTAATTTAAGCCTACTTTCTAATTAGTCTAATTTTGTGTGCAGTTGAGAAGTTTGTCAATATGCGAGGAAAGCTTATAAATATGCAGTCCTAACACAATATCATATCGCCATTTTAAAAACTTTAGTACAAGCCTACTGTCAACATGAGGTTGAATGAATTCCCTTACATCATCTTGTATTTGCTGTCTCCTCACGTACAGCATAGTCAATTGATGGCATGCCTCTTGAAAGGTAGCATACACCTTCCAATCTTTTCTTTTTGTACTTCCGGTGACATCAGATTGTTTGGGGCAAGGTCTTCCAGGAAACTGTAGACTAGATATTGTTCACAGAATTCCTCTTGCCAAGTTACTCTACATTCTGTGGTAAAATGTCATACTCACCACTGAATGTCATTAGACTTGTACCATCAAGTACAAAAAGAAAAGAGTGGAAGGATCTGTGTTGAGGCTGGAATTAGGGGTGAATAGCAACGACATTCAGTGGTGAGTATGACAACCTCAGCTTTAGTAGCTGGAGTCAGTTCCTTCTAGGCCAGGTGGGGAAAGGCCTGCAAGGCAGGAAGCAGGTCTTCCACGTCTCACAGCCAAGATTAAAACTAAATGAGACAGAAGCCACTTTCTGATACCTGCAAGGCTGTTCAAAGTATGTTTAGTGGATTACTCACCCTTATTAATTAATCCTGTTTGCATTGTTGCCATGGACCTACAGTTTTATGATTTGGTTGGTGGGGGGAAGTGTTTTGAGAAGGGGTGCTAACTTGAATTAAATATTGGGGCAGCCAGGTAAGCCCCACCCCACATAATCAATCACATTATGCAGCACGCACACACCATTTGAATGGCAATGCCCATTAACTTTGAGGGCTCTCAGTTTGAGGGTGGCGGCAGCGAAGGGACTTTGGTCCCTAGGAGTTGGCTCTTATGGTTTTGAGAATCTAATTTATCCACTCTTATTGAGTTTAATTTTGAATACCCAAAGGCAATGACCACTTAGAAGTCAGATGTTTGATTTTGACCACGCAACTTTAAAGACTTTGAAGAAAATGTTTGCACTATAAACTTCCAGCTAATAAACATGTAGTTGAATAAGATGTGCCTTGTGTAAGTATTTTACACAGTAAAATCTAGTATGCTTCCTATCTGAGAACAAAACTGCATGCACACTAGAACCTTAACACAAAGCATTTTCTCTCTTGCTGGCTAACCTAAATCTCTTTTTGCCCAGCTAATGGTGTTCCATTCGTGTTGACCATCACTGTGCTTAATCCACAGAATTGTCTTTTTCTATTCTGGAAAATATAAAACAGGGCACAGATAGTACGAAACCCTCCTTTTAATGTGAAGTTGCAATCCCAGGGTATTTTTCTTCAATTCCTACCTTAATAGCACCAGCCTTTTCTTCTGTCAGGTTATTTAGCAGCACACTGTACTTTGGCATGTTAGCAAAATACTGTTGTGTTGCAGTGCGACCTGTGAGCTCCTCATGGCATAATGTTCAACTGCTTTGATGTTTCAAAGATTCTGTTAAATAGAAATTAAATGATGCTATCCTACTTGCCCCACACTTTACTATTGCCATGGTCTTGCAAGTTTTGTTTTCAAAGGTGCAGCATGTCTTCTTCAAACAACAGCGACTTGGCAAAATTCAAGACTGCAGCATTTTTGGCTATCCAAAGTAGACTTAGAAAACTGTGATGTGAGATACCTGTGATTAGTGAAAATATCTTTGTAGTGATGATGTTAAAGTGGCTCACTAGTATAGGAGATGTGGTTTGTATGCCGTTGGTTCCAGGTTCCAATGCCTGGCATTTGCAGGTAAGACTGAGAAGAGCTGTGCTTAAAACCTTGAAAAGCCACTTCCAGTCAATGTAGCTAGCAGTGAGCCAGATGGATCAGTGATCTGATATTGTATAAAGCAGTATCGTCTGTTGCTAGGGGAGACTGCATCTGAGGAGAAGGTTGAGAAGAGAGCGTAGACCAAACAGTCTGCTGCTGATTCAACTGATCATTGTTATCAGGGGGGAACCAATGAAGAAAAACCTGAAAACAGAAAAACTAAACCACGTGAAAGCAAAGCATTAAGTGCAATATTATGATCTAGGGCAATAAAACAAGATGATGCAGCCATCCATAAAATAACAGTTATATTGGAAATAGCACATTAATGAAACCCCCCATTAATAGCAAATTAAATTCAAATACAGGAAGAAAAGTCCACTTGGTAGGACAGCCATGCAGATAACCTATTACTCTAAAAATCTTACGAGTTCTCTGTAGGCCAAATTATTGCAAGCAGTATTTTTATCAAGGACAGGGGACACACAGTGTTGCATGTGATAACCTCTATGCAGTGTCATAATAAAAAGTACCGTAGTGCATAATAGCCATGAAATAGCTTAATCAATGGTGGTGTCAAAATAATGTCAAGGAACCTTTACTTAAAAACAGTGGGTGGTATTCTACTAACTTGTTCCTTCAGCACAAAGATTTCCACTTGCATAATGGAACTCCCCCTCCCCAAACCTTTTCTGCAAGGTTGGGTGAACCCCAAAAACCGATTTAAGGGGTGCGTGGGGAGAGTAGGAAGAAAGTTCCATTGCACAGACAAAAATACTTGCACTGATGGAACGAGTTAGCTAGCTGTTGCTCGGTGAGCGCATGTTTTGATGTGAGCAGCACTGAAATGAATGAAAAATTATTTGTTTAGCATACATGGTGACAGATACTTTGGGGAAAGTGTTGAAACCAGAGTTAGATTAGCAATCTTTAGAAAAGTTGGTGATGCTGTGGGTGATAGTATTGCTAAATATTGCATTACTCATTTGAAGTTACTGAAAATACTTGTGTTGCTCTATTGTAATCGTTCCATCAGTTTCAAGTATTTCTGCTTGCTAGACGGAACCATCTCCCCTGTCCTGCTCCCATGCTGCTCTGGGGAGGGAGAGGTGTTCTCGCTCTCTCTCTCTCTCTCTCTCTCTCTCTCTCACACACACACACACACACAGAGAGAGAGAGAGAGAGAGAGCGCCAATTTCAGAGAGAGGCACAGGTGCCCCATTGGTCTAACAGGACGTTGCACTTGTTGTCACTAGGGCATGTATTTAGTTGAATCTAGCCCTCTGTCTAGATGCACAATAAAGAAATGTTGCACAGGGTCTTGATTATCCTCAGAGTAATAAAAGCCCTTCAGTCAGCAATGGAATGAAGCATTGCCTCTATATTTTAACAGATCTTATAGACCTACATTGAGCCATAAACATGGATGTCATACAGCACATGTGCATATGTTGACTATTATATTAGATGTCTGACATAACCCCACCCTCAAAGAGCTGACTTGGCAGCTGTTCAGTTGATTTTGTTTGGCTAAAGCCTCTGTCAGTGGCTAGATACCCAGACGGGCAGGACTGTGCTTTGTAATAATTGTGGGGTTTTTTTGCTGCATTTTTAAAGAAACAAAGGTTGCTGTTTTCAAGGTATGTTGGCAGTATTCAATCTTAAGATATAGAAAGTCACATGAATTATTTTATTCAATTTATTTATTTAGATGATCAGGCCCTCTTGATTATTTTTAGTGTGGCTCGATTGGCGGATTTACACCTAGGTTTTCATCTCTATGGCATAGAATGGTTTGGGGGCAGGTTACCCTGCTTGCATGTGTAAAATAGAGCATTGCGGACAAACACTAAATATTTTGAAATGCTTTGCATGCATTCCAGGTTGCTTAAGGATGGGGGCGATGGGGTTTATAAATAAATGTATCTGCAAACGCAATCTTCACAAGGATTGTGCCAAGTTTTCTGAAGATCACTTGCTTGTCCCAAAGTGGCAGAGCAATTGTGGTGCAAAACCCCCAGCAATGATGACAACATCTCCCCCCACCTTTCTATTTGCATCTTCTCTGGGAAATGCTCCCCACCTCCCTTAACACTTCGTGTTCAGTGCTGTTATAAAGAAAACAGTTACTTGGCATACCCTCAAAATGTGTAAAAGGTAGGACCTTTCAGTTACTGTGCTTTTATTTTTGTGGACAAACCAGGCATGATTCAAATCCTTGTGCACAGCAGTTTCCTTTTCCTTTTGTTTGAAATGCAATGTATGCTTGGAGATTCCCTGTTGTGGAGGTAGAAAGGAATGGGAAAGCCCCTGTAGGTGTGGGACTCTGCTTCTGAAACACATTTGGTGTGGGCGTGTATTATCTATATCTACACACACACTCGCTCACTCACTCACAGAGCTGCTTTCTTTCTGGATGATTAATTCATTAGATTTCAAAATAACAATTCAATTAGCTGGTGCATTAGGGAAGTTGCTGAACTCAAGCTACTGTCTCCAGAGGAGAAACCTTTCAATTTTAATCCTTTTCCCTTGATGAATGGGAAAATGTCAACACCAGTTAGTCTGGATTTACTGTTTGGGTTAAGGGTTTTTTTAATTTTTTTTACAGTAACTCGCTTGAAAAACCTACAAGAAAACCACTGGCATTGTGTGCCTTATTTTATAAATATCGGGCGCACATTAACTAAAGCAGCCTCTTCACCTAAGCCTCATTCTGGAGAGCTGCATGTACTTGGATATGCAGTCTGCCCTTTTATTTGACTAGAGGGTTCCAGTCTGCGCATGTAGGAACATATAAAGATGCCTTATTCCGAGTGAGACCAAGTTATTAAATACATGCTGTTGATTCCTGACTGACAGCTGCTGTTCTTGTTCTTAGGCAGCGCTCTTTCCCAGCCTTGCTACTTAAGCTCTTTTAACTGGAGGGCCCCGACACTGGAGGAAATTTTATACATGCAGAGGATGTACTTGACCTATAAGATTCTTCTCACATGTTTCTCTGTGTGTATGGATTAGGAGTGTCTGTTGAAATGAATGAACAAGCTTCTATAGTTGCTTCTCCCAGTGTTCTTCATATGCACCAGGATGTGGCTCTACAGCTGTAAAACTAATTATAGTAACAGTTGAGCATGGGTAGGACAACCATGTTTGTTCTCCAGCAAATACAAGGTTTACGTTCCACTCCTAGTGTCAAAACGAACGGCACAAGACCTTTTGACTGCATTGTAAACATTTATATCATTGTATTCTGCAAATGTTAAGGAACTGGTTCCTTCTTGCTATAAATAACAGTATATAACAGAAGAGCTAAAGACCATGTGAGAAAGGGTTTTGGGAGACTTCTCAAAGTCCTTGTATTTGGTCATCTACCTAGAGTAAACATCCTTTAATGTCAGTAGTTGTGAAAATAAGGAAATTCATTTAAGACTTTACATTTATATTGTACTTTACACCACTACAGCTAAAACCATATATAACAAAACCCACCTCCCCTAAGATGGAGGAACTATGAGGTTATTTGGTACCCACATACATATGTGGTGGACCTGCCCAATCCAGCAGAGTTTCTGGAATCAAATATTTGCAAACTGCAGTGCAATCGCGGGGTGGACTGTGAATGCTGTGCTGGAAATTGCTTCATTGTCAGAGGCCCACTTTGCACATAACACTAAGTTAAACCATGTCTCAGTATTAGCCAATAAAACAGCAGTATCGAAACATATACAAGTAAATTAAACAGAAATTCAGAAATTAGTCAGACATGGAGGGCAGGGTCCAATCTTTTGAGTTAGGGAAAGCTGGTGCAAAAAGATATGCCTTCACAAGACATCTGAAGCAATGGATGGTTGCTGCTTTATGCATGGCAAAGTCGAGGGCATCCCACAGTACAGTGGCAACAACAGGAAATGCTTGTTTTTGGGTCACCACCCTCTGATACTGTCTAGGGTGCACTGCCACAAGTAACATTTCTGCACATGATCTAAGGATAGAGGGGGATGTGTGTGTAGTGGCTAGCCTACTATACAACACGTAGATTTCAGAATGGCATAGCTAGAGAACAACAGCAAAGAGGAGCAAAGAGGCCATGATCCAGTCTCCCAAAACCTGGTTGTTTGTTTGCTTAGTGTGGTGTGTGAACCATCCCGATGTAAATTATGTACTCTGAATACGCTAAAAAGCATTGCACAAATTCTAAGTATTATTTTTAGAAGTGGTAGGGGAGGGGGGAAATCCCACTGGGCACATGCAAGACCTTGGGCATGCCTGAGCAGCACTGCAGATTCCAGCCATGATACATCCATTCATCTAAGGAAAGGCAGCAACTGCTTTAGGCATGTCCAAAATATGTGTGACTGCATATACATGGTTTGCACCAAACCCAGAAGTGACCCAAAAACATCACCAAAAGGGGCAGGGGTTTGGCGGGGCGGGGTCTCTGTAGGCTTTCAGTGGGTGTTCCGATTATATGCGACTTCAGTAAGCACACAGTGCCTCAAAATGTAATCCCCGCACAAATAGGTCACTGCCTGTAATGTAGCTTTTGAATGCAGATGCTTCCTTTTGTTCCAGCTGTGGATGTACTCTCACCCACAGGTAAGAGACTCCAGTTACATTTAGAAATGGCTTTGTGGGAGGGGAGCAGAGCTTGTTCTTCTTTAATCCCAAAGGTTAGGTTTTTCACATGCAGTGCAGCTTTTCCTGTCAGGTTTAGCATGGAAGGCTAGAAGCATTTTCCTTCTCTGGTACTTCCATTTCAGTGTGTGGGAGGGCCCTTTGGAGACTGCACTCATATAAATGCTCATTTATTCAGTAAGCGCGGTGCTCAACCTGTTCAGAGAGGTGATTACAAACACTCATTTTATTTTTGTTTAATTTTTGTCAGGGGTGGTTCTGCTGTCTGAAGACCTGGCACGAGAAATGGGGTCAGGAGGTGTTTGCTTGGGAAGTCTCTAGGAACAGAACTGGAAATTTGCCAGACAACACTGAGTCATAATATACATGCTCCAAGCTATCGCAGTACCTCATGAACTCACTCTTCAAATAAAATAATCACTGTTGTCAAGCTGTATACATACAATAAAACAAATAGCCTAGCTTCTCCTCTAGAGGTTCTTTGCTACATTGGACTCTGGCTCCTGTTTGCTGAAGGCTAGTCTTAACCTAAAATCTGCTGATGTGTTTAACAGGAGGAAACTAAGGCAGAAACTCATGGTCTTTTAAGTCAAGTTAGCACAATACAGAAGCATGGTGCCAGAGCAACATACAAAGTTTAAAATACATTGTCACCAGCCTGATTTCTGGCATGCACAACAGAACACCACCTTGAAGATCTCAACTGGCAGACAGTATCATACAATTGGAGAATTGTAGAGTTGGAATGGACCATGAGGGTCGTCTAGTCCAAACCCCCTGCAGCGCAGGAATCTTTTCCCAAACATGAGGCACGGACCCACAACTCTGAGATTCAGAGCCTCGTGCTCTACTGACTCAGCCATTTAGGGTTTTAAAAGTCAGAACCAGCACTTTGAACTGGGCTGGACACGAATCAGAAGTCAGTGCAAGAATGATGTGAAGAGTGCAAATGATGTGAAGATGCCTGGCGGAAATATGGGAATGAACTCTGCTTAGTAGTACTTGAGTGTGAAAACATACTATTAGAAGTGTGTGTGAAAATATTAGGTGTTTGGTTGGTGGTGTTAATTAAAATTACATTTAAATATATAAGAGTTTCAAAGTGACTTACAGGAAAACAAAGCAAAATGAAAACACACACCACAACCCCCCCCCCAAAAAAAACCCCCTCAATGATAAAACAGGAAAATTGTATTTCAGATCTAGAGTGGGAGCTAGATTAGCTGAACTTGCTTGTATTTTCCAGATCTGATATTACATAGATTTACACCACCAGGAATTATATCAGCTTAGCAGCTGTATTTTCCAGTATCTACAGAAGGGGAACCAGAAATAATCTCCTTCTAATTCAACTTTTAAATGACAAGTTGTCCACAACCAAGGCAAACGGTATGTCAGAAATACCTTTCACTTGAGTCTCCTTTTCAGTGTCCTCTGTGTTAGACTGATGACGGTGATGTCCCAGAAGATGGATTGTACCTTTCGTAGGTCACTAGCTCTGTTGCTCAGTGTGTGCCAGGAATAATCTAAAAATTAATCCCATCAGCAGAATTCAATTTGTCAGTGAAACAATACAAACGGCTGCGTTTTCTCTCTTCACGTCCTAATTAATTAGATTTTAGGCTAGTTAATTAAATTGTAGGTTTCTTGCTTTCTGCTAGAATTCTACGTGAAACACATCTTAGATAAGCATGCATTCTTTTTTCTGATACCGAAAAGAAAAAATCGCTTTCACTGATGTGTAATCATGATTGCAAACTTTTATGAAGACCCTGTCCATATAACGTTGCTAATCTCCCTTTGCTTCGTCCTCATTTCCCTGTGCCTCTGCAGTATTTAGATTGCAAGCATGTGAGCAGGGTCTTGTCGTTAGTTTTCATTTTTGTGTGTGAAGCGCCTAAAGCATTACACAGCTTTAATAGGAGCAGAAATGTGCTTTTTGTGGGGAGGGGGCAGGACGACTCATCTTTGAGCTTATTTCATGTTAATAGCAAAAGTGGTGGTGTGTTGTGCTCTTTCAGCAGAGAAGTAGAAATTATGAAACGTATTGTCTATGTTTTGTTTTCATTGTTTTGTTTTTGCATGTGGTGTGTATATCTGTGCGTACACACACACATACATACATACATACATACATACAAACAAGCAAGCAGTAGTTGCACACTGGGTCAAACAAGGTACACCTCATGTTTCCAATTTCTTAACCATGAATAAGGGATTGGGAGAAAGTTCCAGCATCATGTATCGTCCTTCCTTGGCCTTTCGCTGACTTAATCATGTCAAGCATTTCCTAACAGAAATGGATATTTCCTATTTTGATTGACTTATATAAGTGCTAACTTTAATTATTAGTTAACACTAAGACTTACTGGCGTGGTTCACATAACTTGGTTAGCCAAGCTCTGACTTCAGACTACTGGCCATCTGCTCCTCTACTTATCTCCAGTCTTTTTTTACTTCTGTGCACACTAACCACCTCAAAATTAGCGAGGAGAGAGTTTATCCAGAAGCCTGGGTTTGGACAACACACACAATTTGACTTAGCTCAGTGCGGCAATAAAATATGTGAAATACCCCATTAACATGTCTCATATGGATGCGACCAAGTTGTGACTCTGATTATCATTAAATTTTGAAAACCTCAGGCCTGACACTTAGGTTACTTCAACAACAAGGCAACCACCGTAACAACAAACCTTCCAGTTCCGTGAGTCTTGACACTGAGCAGCTTTAATCCACTTTCCCAAGGACTGATGTGATGCGGGCTGGAACTGCAAGGTGGGCTTCTCGTGTGATGCTCTGGGGCTTCTTCTGTGCCACCGCTGTAATAGAAGTTGCTCTATAGCCCAGTGGTTAGAGCACAGGCCTTGTAAGACAGGGGTGTCAAGTTCGATCCTTGCTGGGACCTGAGTGGTTTTCCCCTTCCTCTTTTGGGAACAGCTGGGATAGCTCATTCAGTAGGGCGAAAGACTCTTAATCTCAGAGTCATGGGTTCAAGAGCCATGCTGGGCAGAAAATTCCTGCATTGTAGGGGTTGGACTAGATGACCCTCATGGTCCCTTGCAGCTCTACAATTCTCTGATTCTAAGTAGTGGGCATTTGTGGTTTAATTCTTTAGTTTCTATTGCATACTTTATGAATATTTAAGGTTATTTGCTGGGAAGGGATTGTCTTTCAGATATAATTTTTGTCGTTATTTTCCACATTTCCGTGCTCGTGATGAACCTACTGGTGGGGGCTGGCTGTGTGCAAGAAAATAAGAAAGGTTCTAAGTTTTGTTTGGGCATGCTTGCCTTGAGAACTCTTCCACAGATGCTGTCATTCTGGCTCAAATGTGCATATGCTTCATGTTCAAAGGAATCTAGGCATAATTTTCTCCTGTTACTGTGCAGTAGTGCTTCCCCAGTGTATAATGATCGTCTTCTGCCAAATTGCTAACTTGCTTTGCTATCACTACTATTTTGCTGCCTGTTTTCCTTTTCAGGCAGTCAAGTAATCTGTCACAGAACTGAAAGCAAACATTTGGGCTCAGTGATCAGAGGATTGCTTTCAGCCTTAAGTATCCAGGATGTATCTCGCTCAAAATAGGTTTTTGTTTTTGTTAAAAAAATGTTGCAGTCTTATTGACCATACTTGTCATGCAGCGTGTAAACTTTCTTACCCTCTGGAATGGATTATTGATACTGGTGTTTGGATTTCTTACTGAACTGTGTTAGTGAGTTGGCTCATGTTTTCCGAAATGAAGGTCATCCAAAAAACTCTAATTTTCTCACTTGGCAGTGGTGCAGCCCTTGAGAAACTCTAGGGCAAAGAACTGTTTTCAAAAAACATGTTGGCAGAATGGGGAAATTGGAACATAGGAAACATGATAGCAAAAGATTAGTATTTTATATGGGTTGTATCCAGCTAAATTCAGTTCAGAATATACCCATTGAAGTTAACGGGCCTGTTAGTCTACTCCCCCCCCCCATTTATTTAATAATTTGATAATAATTATGAATAATCAACAAAACCCTGCTCCAAAAAATACTTTGCATCACAATATTCTGCAAGTACGTATGAAATAACATAAGGGACGCGGGTGGCGCTGTGGGTAAATCCTCAGTGCGTAGGACTTGCTGATCGTAAGGTCAGCGGTTCGAATCCCCGCGGCGGGGTGAGCTCCCGCCGTTTGGTCCCAGCTCCTGCCCACCTAGCAGTTCGAAAGCACCCCTAAGTGCAAGTAGATAAATAGGGACCGCTTACTTAACGGGAAGGTAAACGGCGTTTACGTGTGCTGCGCTGGTGCTGGCTCGCCAGAGCAGCTTCGTCACGCTGGCCACGTGACCCGGAAGTGTCTTTGGACAGCGCCGGCTCCCGGCCTCTTAAGTGAGATGAGCGCGCAAACCCTAGAGTCGGTCACGACTGGCCCATATGGGCAGGGGTACCTTTACCTTTACCTTTATGAAATAACATAAAATTGCAGCCTTATTCTTACAAAACCTAAAGACCTATCAGAACTTGCTTTTGCAGAGATTGCAGTATTGTAGAAGGCAAGCAGTTTCCGCAGAATTTATGTCTGCATTCACTTGCAGTTGTTGTTATTATATAAGAAGGGGTTTTTTTTGCCATCATAGCCAAATCCCCAAGTTTGTTAAACCATTCTTTCCAGGGAGGCAGTAATGTAACCCGTTTTCAGCCAATAACATCCTTGCAGCTATTAACAAATAGGGTGGCTATTACAATTGTTCTGTCTACGCAAGCATTGCAGTTTGCCAGATAGAACGACCCCCCTCCCCCATGTGCTGTTCCAGGGGTTCTCCCACACAAATCCAGCCAATTTCAGGAGGTGCAGGAACATGTGGGGGGGGGGAAGCCCCATCGCGCAAGAGGGTGTTCTTGGTAGGGCTGCCACTGATGGGGTTCATTGGGTGAATTCCGCCCATAGGGTTTAAGTTTGTTATCTTCCTTCTTCTTGGTGGTGATACATAGTTCGGCGATATCAGTACGGGATCTAAGGGAACTTCATATTTCAATATTTCTGTTATTATTCTAATAATAATATTACAGTATTTTTGTGCTTAACTAAATGTCTGCTACATGGTAAAATGTTCCATTCTCCTTTTTCACCTCCAGCACATTTTTGAATATGACTTATTTATTGCTCCCTTCTATTAAAAATTAAAGCCAAGAAAACAGATGTCTTACATTTTTGTGTGTTTCATTTTATTTGCTTATTTCTTCAAAAGAATGTTTTTTAATCCCATCCATTATCCTATAGACCTTACAGCGGTATTTTGTCTTCACAACAACCCCAAAAGTTTGTTTTTTGAAAAAGCTGAAAACTCATCTTGGCAGCCAGAATAACGTATATGTGCATGTTTTGAAATATTAAGTAAAATGTCTCATTTCTTTTTTTCTTGTTCTATTAGGATGATAGTGATGGGATTCCATGGTCGGAGGAGAGGGTGGTACGAAAAGTCCTTTACTTATCCCTAAAGGAATTCAAGAATGCGCAGAAGAGGCAGCATGGGGATGGCATCAATGGGAGTCTCAAAGGCGTGAATGGTAAGTTTCTTGGCGGATCAGCTTTGCTCCAGCTCTGTGTGCTATGTTTGGGAGTCACAGCAGAAGTTTCTTGGAGCCTGCTTTCCCCCTTCTGTTTCCCTGTTATGTGTCACATCATACAACTGTGTGAGCAGTCAGTTCATTGAGGGGGAAGGAACTTGCTTTCCATGTTTCTGGCAACCTCTTTTGGAAGCCTGTTTCTTCCTGAGCAAGATCAAGTCTACGTAGTCTAGCATTGCAGTTTCTCACCGTGATCGAAAGACTAATGGAGAATTGATGTACCGGTTTTATGATGAAGAGAAGTTTACTACAAGTGCACCCGTTTGGAAACTCATGGAAGCAGCGGAGTGGTAAAATTGTTTTTGTTGCATGGAGAAGTGATACAGATGACTGTCTTCTTGCTGCAGTGGTCATACATTTTCTTTTTTAAAAAAATAATTTTTATTAACCAGCCAATCAAATCAAATCAAATCAAATCAAATCACATAAATTCCGAATTACAAAGCCAAATTTTAAATTTTGTTGAGGGAACCCATTTTTCAAGATCCGAAGGGGGATTCTGATCATCTTCTTGCTACTGCGTTAATGTCCAAATCAGTCCAAACAAAGTTATCCAGACTTATCTTGCTGTTTCCACATCACATCTTGTTCATATATTTTCTCTTTTTTCTTTATGATCTCTTCTGATAATCTCCTTAAGCCGATAAACACCAATAATAATCCTGTGTGAATTTTTTCGTTCTTCCAGTCCTCAAATTGAGATGGTTTCCATATATCATCGCCTTCATAGATAACAGCGCTCTTTCCATCATTAATTACAGAACTGTCGTTCTTAAGTCCCACTGAGGAGTTTCACCCACAATATAAAGACAGCACTATTTCTCTATTTCTCCTCTCAGACTTAAGTCCTCCGACAGAACTTCCCAATATGGTGACGGTATTTTTAACTGCGTCATTCCAAAGCCCTTATACATTCTACGCTCTTCTTAAAACATGCTTTGGTTCGAAAGTTTATCTCCACACAGCCTTAAATCCACAGCTTAAGTCCTCAAAACGACATTTCTGACTTGTGAGTGGGGGGATTCTTGTTTAATCACATAAAGGAATGAAAGGAAAGTTTTTTCCCCCTCCCCCATCAGTCCCTTTGCCATACCGAGTCTTGGCGTATCTTCTCATGATTTATACTTGTTCCCCCGACTCGTCTTGTTTTATCAGCGATCTCTTCTGTTAGCAGTCTTTACTCCCCCTTCTTCCTTGAAATATGTGCATTCACTTCATCCAAATTGGTTTTTTTTTTTTTTTAAGTTCTTGCAGCTAGTGGCGCGGATCAGAGACGGCGTCCAGGAGCGCCGAAATCCCACAGGAGGGCATTGTGCCTAGTGCCCCCATCCCCACAAATTCGGGGGTGGTATAGGGCACAGCAGGCAAGGGCAGTCCCCCACCACAATCCTGGGGGGGGGGGTAGGGAGGCTATTTACTCCCATCACAGCCTCCAATTTACCTCGTGTGGGTCGGAGAGATGTTATTGTCAGCCATCTTCTGATGCGCCCCTAGTGGTCCCCTCTGTGGTCATACATGTTCATAACTTAAATAACTTGCATAACTAAAATGCCCGTCTATATTTGCTCATGTTTGTGTATTGCATAGGCAATCGTTAAAAAATTATCCCTTTCAAATTAGTTGAGCCTCATCCAGAAAATCTTGGAGCATTCTTTTAACAAATATTTTCACTAAACGAAAGGAGGAGAAATGTCACTGTATACCTTCTTATTTAGCTTTCGTTCGACAACCACAGCAGTTACTTCCAACCTATCTAGAGTATTTCCCAAATGTCTGCATAACTGCATGCTTACCAGCATATTACAACAGCAGCTGGCTGCTTGTGTAGTTTTCCTTGTGCTTGTACGTTGCATCATTTCTGATGCGTCATATTTCAGCACTTACTCATTGAGAACTTGGGTGTTTGTTAATAAAGATACAAGGATGTGAGCTGTTTATCTACAGAAGATCTACTGTGCGGTCAATTTATAGCATCTCACATCTGAAAAAGAAACTCCCTCAGTTTTCTCATAAATACCAATCTGAAAGATAGTCATGTTTTAGCAGCAAACCATACCAATTTTCCTGGACAAGTACACACAACAGCTTTGGCTTTCTGTATGGCTCTGCTTCGTTGATCTTCCATCAAACAGTTTCTTTAAGGAAGGTTTCTTATTCCATTGTGTGTGTTTTTACTCTATAGTCTGCAGGGAGCAGAAAAGGCCTTGAAGGCGTAATGCACAACAACTGTATGTTGGGAAGCTTTGAGGGAGTGCCAGGTTACAGAGCATGACTGAGATTTTATAGTGTCTGGTTTCTTCCAAGTAAACTTGATGAAAAGCGGGTTAACCCAGTTTTCTATCTCAGAACAGCTCACACACAAGGGAGTACACATCTACATCAAGAACTGCACTCTGAAAATACAAACTGCACCAGTAAAACACAATGTGTATGGCCTTGAAGTGTTACAAACTGACAAAATGTAGGAAGGTTTTCTTAATTTGCATAACTTTGCTAATTCTGATTTCAGCTACAATCCTGTACTCACTTAACGTGAAAATATGTTCTATTGAACTCAGTGGTGTTTACATCTAAAAAGACATACATAGATTGCAGAGTTAGAATTACTTTAAAGGTAAAGGTAAAGGACCCCGGACAGTTAAATCCAGTTGCGGACAACTCTGGGGTTGTGGCTCTCATCTCGCTTTACAGGCCGAGGGAGCTGGCGTTTGTTTGCAGGCAGTTTTTCTGGGTCATGTGGCCTGTATGACTAAGCCGCTTCTGGCGCAACGGAACACCCAAACCAGAGCAGCGCACAGAAACGCCATTTACCTTCCCACCAGAGTGGTACCTATTTATCTATTTGCACTTTTTTTGGCGTGCTTTCGAACTGCTAGGTTGGCAGGAGCTGGGACCAAGCAAGGGGAGCTCACCCTGTCACGGGGATTCGAACCGCTAACCCTTCTGATCGGCAAGCCCAAGAGGCCCAGTGGTTTAGACCACAGTGCCACCTGTGTCGCTATAGAATTACTTTAGACTTATGTGAATATAATTGCATCAGTCTGAACCCTTATGAAGCAGAGGGGTTTTTTTAAGGAATAGTATTGTGGGGAAAATTTGTTGAGTGAGGTAGAGTATGTGTTGCTGTATGTCCAGAGGAATGTGATACAAGGCCTTGAACATCAACATAACACACAATCTATTTACCCCATGGCAGAACAGTGGAGCCTTTGACAGACACTGGCTGAAATCCTGTGCACAGAGTCTCAGGACTGTAAACACATATATTCAAATCATTTGCTCCCAACTTCCCAATGCCTGATGAAAGAAGAACATGTTCACTTTGTGATGAAAAGCTAGCAATGAGGAGGCGCAGTCATATTTCTAGTGGGAAGGAATTGTATAACCAGGGTGCCACAGCAGAGCAGGCCCTATCTTGAGTCACTGCATATTGCAGTCATAGGAAGGACCATGAGGAAGACCACTCTCACAGATCTTAAGGGTCCGAGGTACCAAATATTGAGAGAGGTACTCCTTTGATTATGCATGTCCCAAACCATATAGCACTTTATAAACTAATGTCAAGATTTTAATTGAGCCCAGTAGCAAATCAGCAGCTGGTCCAGTTCCTCAGGAATTGCTGCCATTTGAGTTCACAATGCCGCTCAGTAGCCTGGTGGCCACATTCTACGCCAATTTCAGTTCTTCACTATCTTCAAGGGTAGCTTCATGTAGAGCACATAAAGGGATGGTCTTTATACAAGGTGCTCAGTGCAGATTTTGCCAGTTTCTTTCGACAACAGAAACTTGAGATTGATTAATTAAAAACAAGGAAATAGGCCCTTGACGAAGGCATTTTGGGCCAAAACATGTTGGGGCCATTGTATAAATAATTGTATAAACCCATCAGTTTTTTGGTGTATGTGAGATTCATTTCTCTTTTTTAAACACCAAACCATGGTTTGGCATTATGTCTCAACAAAACCAATGTCGTCTGTAGTGATTTAGAAGGATGAAATTTAATAAACAGATGAGTTAAGTTATCTACATATTTTCTTTACTAGGTATTTGCTTTGTTGCCTCTGGATATTCACAGGGTATAGAATGACCACTGTCCTGTTTCTACAATGTGCCTTTGTTCGTTTTGTTTCTGTTCCACCATGTGGGAACACTAAAATCAGAAGGGGATATTTTTGTGTGATGTCAGGAAACCCTTTGTAGCATTCAGTGGGAGTCTTTCTCACTCTGGGAAACAGGATAACACATCAGCAAGCCCAAGGGAACATGTGCTGTAATTTTGAATGTTACTATCTGGTATTTCAGCAACGGTTTTAATAAGCCTAGGCCTTGGGTTTGAGATCGTGATAATCAGTTTTTCAGAGGTCTCTTTGAAAGAGAGAATCTCATTCTCACGGGAAATAGCTTTCTTTCTAATGCTGCTTTAGACATGAAATAGACTGCTGTAAAATTGAAGTATAGAATGTAACCATCCTTGGCTTTTATTCATGAGGCTGTATTTTGTATCCTTCAGCAAAGTAGCACATAAAACAAGGCATTTTTCCTTAAAACGAAAAACCACGAAAAACTGCTCTTGAAAACACATGGGCATCACTTGAGTAAACAACAAAAATACTTAGATAATGGACATAGATATTACCCACATTAATTTCCTTGTGCTCTCTACGTTCATCTTATGAAAGACATTGGACATTGAAAAACCATGGTTTGTAGAAGCCATGGTTTTAGTGCACAACCCATGACTTGAGCTTTCAAATAATTGGCAAACTGCAAGCCATGGTTTAAAGTTGGCTAGCTGGGTTGTGGGTTTTTTTGTTTTTTTTTGTTTTTTTTTGTTTGTTTTTTGCCTGTTTAGTTCTCCTTTCTGTAGATTTAGTGGCACCTAGAAGTGGGATAACAGCTGCAGCTATGCTTTGCTAATTCAGGCATTTGGCCAAAATCAAAGTTAATAGAAACTGTAGTTTGCAGACCACTTCAAACCATAGTTTCTGAGGGTTTCACATAGAGGATATGTTTTGGTTTTTTTGTTGTTGTGCTCAACATCTAACCTTATGGAGCTGGACATATCTGTCCCATTCTCCTCTATATAATTTGTGAGAAAACAATTGTGTTCCCATTTGTTAAATTCTCATTAGCCCTATGAGGTCCAGTGTTGTGATCTGTCATTTGGTGTCGCAGTTTGGCCCTATAGGTAGAGGGCCATTTTGTGACAATACTAAAGCTGTGCTCTGCAGTACTGCAAACCTCTGGCTAGCAGCTAGTGAATAATTTATTTTATTTTAATTTATTTTGTCATGGTGGTACTGTCAGCCTACTATAAGTCTACTTATGCTAGCAAGGCATTTTGACATGGAGACAATGATGACTGGCAAAAAAATTTCAAAGTGGCTCCACTACTGTATTCATATTATTATTTTATTATTTATTAAATTTGTTACTTGCTTTATCTTGCCCAAGGCAACTCAGAGTGACTTACAACCACACTACCCTCCACTATCCTCCTTCCCCTCCCAGAAAGATCTTACACCAACATTTTTCTCAAATTGGCAATAGTAAAAATGCTGACATGTAATGTGAGGCAAATAGCATTTTGTCTTGTAATCTCACTGAATTTTTCCATGCAGAGAAAAGGTAGCATATAAAAGTCATGGTTGGATTTCTGGGTGGCCACCATACTAATGATTACAAACAACTTCTGAGTGTGCTTGTGGGGTTCTTGGTTATGTGCAAACATGCCATGATATGGTGCTGAAACCCCAGGAACCATCTGTGCTGCTTTGAAAACTTCCAGTTAAATATTATCCATTTTTCTATACACCAGTTTTCATTCAGGATACTTTGTTTCCTGAAAGGATATTAAAATGTAATTATTTGGAGAGCGTTTCATTTATTTTTAAGATGAGCTAGTGGGATATAAAAATACTCAAAGGCTTAAGCAATAATACTACCCACATTTCAAACTTTCAATCTCAAGTTTATGACCTAAAGCCAGGGATAAAAGATTCCACACAAGTCTTCACTTTTTATTAAATGGGAACAACCATAGATAGACTATTCCAGTTTTGAAATGAAAGCTTTTAAATGTATAGAATTCTAACAGAAGTCTCATTTACCTTAGTTTTTAATTACTGTATCTAGGAAATTCAGGAATAATAAACAGACATTTAGAAATGTGGGTTTTATAGCAAGCCTCTAAGGGATGTTATCACAGGTTTTTGGTTTCTGGTCTTTTCTTTTTCTTTTTGTGGGTAATATGCAGGCTGAATGCACACCTCCAAGCCACTTTCAGAAGATTGCTGCACTAAGCAACAGTGAATATAGTACTATGGTGGTCCAGGAAAGGGTTTTAAGAAGCACATTTAACATAACAGAAGGGAGAGACTTACTGGATAAAGACTGGGGGAGACTTACTGAAGCATATAGAAACTGCATGACAGAAGCCAGAGGAAGAAGTGGGAACAGGGGACAGAACAGAACAGAACAGAACTTTATTAGCAAAGCCAACAGGCCACAGCTATACAAGAATTAGAAATAAAATAAAATAAACATAAAAAGGGAATAAAAACAAACAAAAGGAGGTCCGTCAGGTGAACACGTCTGTCACTCAGATGGTGGCCCTTAATTTCACAGCTCTCTCGATGAACCTTGCGACCTTCTCAGTTGTCTGACTGTCCGTATCAGATAAGAGAAAGAACAGTATAATGTCTTGTGGACGGCCGGGGTTGGGGAGGATGAGTGGAGTAATAATCTCATTCCTTAGGTCTCTATAAAGGGGGCAGGATAAAAGGACATGGGACACTGTTTCCATGTTGCCATCTCTGCATGGGCAGAGTCGTTTTTCGAATGGAGTCTTTTGATAACGACCTTCGAGTACGGCAGAGGGAAGGACATCCCATCTAGCCAATGTAAAGGCGCGTCTATATTTTGGGATGGTTAATTTAGACAAATATGAAGCTGGAAAATCAAAGTGAGCGGGGGGAAAGTGAGTATACCATGGACATATTTTCTTTAGGATGGTCAGGTTGTTTTGCCGTTCAATATCTTTCAGGCGCTGGCCTATTAGGCTCTTTGCTCTACTGAGGCCCATTGGTAGTAAGGATTGCGAATGCTTCAGGGGACAGAATGAATGATATACGGGCTGGCCTGAACCAGAAAGAAAGATGGTGTAGATTCATATTCCGTTAATTAAATAAACAATCTTATTACAGTGTTAGAACTTATTAAAATTCTAGCCCACCCTCCTTCAGCTTAGGGCAGCACCCATTGTGTTACTTCATGAGGAAAAGTGGCAGGACAACAAAGTGACTTCTTCCTGTCACCTAAAGGTATATATCCATATGTACCCCTCGGGTTGTGAATGTTCAGGTCAAGGTAAAGGGACCCCTGACCATTAGGTCCAGACGCGAATGACTCTGGGGTTGCGGCGCTCATCTCGCTTTATTGGCCGAGGGAGCCGGCGTCTGTTCGCTTCTGCAGACAGTTTTTCCGGGTCATGTGGCCAGCATGACTAAGCCGCTTCTGGTGAACCAGAGCAGCGCACGGAAACCCCGTTTACCTTCCTGCCAGAGCGGTACCTATTTATCTACTTGCACTTTGATGTGCTTTCAAACTGAATGGTCAGATTTCTGCTCAAACTAATTGCAGGAACATTTGTGTCACTTTGTAGTGAGCGAAAAGCTGTGGCGTTCCTCTCCTCCCTCTTTTTAAAAGCAATCAGTCAGTTCTCTAATTGTACCCCACCCCTTAAAACTAAGTTTTAGTGAATTCTAGTAGATTAACTATTAATATGTAACTTCATATCAGGGGCCTGGGATAACAGAGAAAAAGATGGGCCAGATCCCCTTTCCAAAAAAAAACCACTTCAGACCTGGGCTACAAGGTTAGTACCTAGGTTAACTTTAATGCAGGAGAAGGAAGGAGACAGACTGTGAGCCTCTCTCATGCTCATCATCTCCTAACCATGATGAGGACATTGGAAAGCTTAAAAGTAAATCTTCATTGTTGCACTATGGGTGTTGGATAGTACCACATAAGGTCCACATGACTTTTCACCCACCACTAGGCAGCCTGTGAACCATTCCCACCCCCCACAGTTACCTCACCACCAAACAGAGATGCATGCTTACGTTGACTAAGATGAGAACTCTTTTTATCATGATGGCCACATTTGCTCTTGGGCAACCATCTGGGGGCCACATGACCATTGTGGGTGAGGCCAGAATGGAATGTGGATGACACAACAGATGTGACTCTTCCTTTTGTAAGAGACTCTAGATCAGTGTTTCCCAACCTTTTTTGGGCAAAGGCACACTTGTTTCATGAAAAAAATCTCGAGGCACACCACCATTACTGCCCCGTGACGTCAGTGCGCAGCGTCACGCCGGGAGGGACATGAATTGCTAGCAAATTACATAATCACCTCCTTGAGGGCTGGCTCATCTTCTCCGAAGGCAGAACCCCATTAATTAACAGCACAGACTCACACCATAGCCAAGACGAGGGGGGTAAACCTCAGTCATGCACAGTCATGCACATGTGGGGGCTAAATGAGGACGAAGACTGGGCAAAGAGCAGGGTTCAAATCACCCCACCTGGCCAGGACAATCCCTGGGTGCTCCCTTGGGCCACTCGCCTGACCCACCTCACAGGGCTGTTGTTGCGAGGATAACATGGGGAGAACCACGCGTGCCCCCGGGAGCTCCTTGGAGGAGAAAGCGGGTGATGAATGCAATGCACGAAATATATGAGAGGCGACCAGGTTTTGCAGGTGAGGGGCCCCCGCCAGCCTCTGCTTCCAACATCCGGCGCAACGACGCCGAAGTTTCCCCCCGGGCTCGGCTCGGGGAGCAGCGCTGCTCCCCCCCGACTCCCCTTCGCCCTCCCGGCTCTCTCTGCCGCCCACTGGGGACCCCCCTCACCTGCCAAGTCCGGAGCGCCGGTGGAAGTTGCATGCATGCATGCATGCAGGGCGTCGCGTTGCCATTGCATTGCACTGCACTCCATGCAACGCCTGCACGCATGCATTGCCTTGCACGCACGCCAAGGGGTCTCCCCGTGGTCCGATGCGTCCCCTCCAGCGCGGATGCAGCATTGCAAAAATAAAAAAACCCCGACGCAGCCCTACCTGGGGGGCAGCCTCCGCCTCCGCCGCTCCGCCTCCGTGGGGATCCCCGGGCTCCATCCTGCCGCCCGATCTCCGCGGGGGCGCAGGCAGGCTGCGCGGGGTCTGCGCGGAAGAGCCCCTGCCCGCCCGGCCGCCGCCGCTGCGCTCATTCCATGGCCGGGAGAAGAGCGCTTCAAACAAAATGCCCGGCCTGCCAGGCCACGCTGGGAAACGTAGTTTGCGCACCCCGCGCGGGCGCGGAGCCCAAGGGCGAGAGGACTACGGATCCCGGCAGCCCGGAGGGGGAGAGGCCGGGTGCAGGGATGGAGGGACGGGTGGGTGAGCGAGTGAGTGAGTGGCAGCCGCCAAGCCTTGGCCGAGAGCCAGGAAGGGCCTCCCCGGAGGAGGAGGAGGAGGAGGAGGAGGAGGGAGGCGCAGAGCGGGAGGGAGGGAACCCCAGGGGTCATCTAGTGACGGCGCCCCAATCGAAAATTTGACTTTTTTAAAAAAAAATCTTTCAAATTTTTTAATTTTTCCCGCGGCACACCAGGCAACATCTCGCGGCACACTAGTGTGCCGCGGAACAGTGGTTGGGAAACACTGCTCTAGATGTGTGATGAGAGATAAGGACTAAGGAGAATTCTGAGGGCTGCATGGAGGGAGCTTGAAGGCCACACAAGGCCCTTCTTCCTGAAGTTCCCCACCGCATGGACAAAACAATTCCTGACAAGCATACCGCTCAATAAAGGCCAAAGATGCTCAGAGTGAGGGTTAGAGAGAGTGGTTCGATTCCTAGCCACTTGGAATGTGGACTCATCTCTTCACCTTGCTTATTATCTCCTCTTGCTGACTGGTCTGATGCAGAGGAACAACCGGAAGAGTGCAACAGCTTGGGACAGATGATGGGCTGCATTGACAGAGTGCAAGGTGGCTGTTCTTTTCTGTGTGCAAGGAAGACTCACATTTTGCAGCTGAGTAGGGATGATAATGTACTCAGCAGCATCTGCAGATCTTTATGGTTCTGTTTTCTTGCTTGTACTCTCTGACATATGTACTTGTATCTCTTATTGCAGGAAGAGTCCCAAGGTAACCTTGATTCAAAAAGAACAGGTGCGGGAATGAGAAGTCTAGACTCTAAATGCATAATTTTGTTGACTTTTATGGTTTTTGGCTGCCTTCCATTCTCTTATCCTGACAGTGACTTCTATAAGCTTATCAGGTTCTGGTGCTTTTTTGGGCAGATTTAAAATAATCTTTGGTACCCCATTTACTGGAGAACACATTCATAGCTCTCCATTTCCCTATAAGGAATTTGCTTTCCTGACTACCTCAGCAAGAGGAGTTTATGGACCTTTGCTTGACATGTGATGCTTATTTTCAAGCTTGGCTCTTTGTCATAGAACCCTATTATAAGGAAGCATCTGAACCCTAATGTTGTAGCTTGTTGAGTGGAAGGACCCTAACAAGTTTACTCTGCTTGCCCAGCATCCGACTGAGTCCCAAGTTTGTGGTTGAAAACCTTAACACTAGGCTGGGGACAAAAGTTGTCTGGTTGCTGTTCTGAGACAGAGGCACCTGACTGTGATGTTTCTCATTATTGCTAACATTGGCTCCTCTTATTTGAATATTCGCTCTTTGCAGACCACAGCCAACCAGCTCTGCTTTCAGATGAAAATACTAATAGCAAGCAAGGAAACCAGTCATAGCAAACTTTCACCCCACTTTGTAGTCCACATGAATGTCTAGTCTCAAAAAGGAAGTCTCCTCATTGGTGTTCAATGACTGTAGTGCCAGCTGTCACTTTTGGTTGCACTAAACTTAATTTGGGTTCTTCTTGTTTTGATAGTAAGGCTCTACTGCCTTTTCTTAATGGAAGGACCAGTGGTTGGTGTTTTAGTCTAATCTAGTGTTTCCCATTTGCATCTTCAACTGATTTCAGACTACAATTCCCATCACCACTGGTCTTGCTAGCTAGGGATGATGAGAGTTGTAGTCCAAAAACACCAGGAGACCTCAGTTTGGGAAACACTGGTCTAATCTGTGCCCCATAAGGGAATAAGCACACTTTTATGTGTCCTTCTTAACAGTGTTCTAGAGTTGTAGCTCCGGGGTTTTTAATAATGCTAGAAATAAATGGTGGTGGCGGCGGCGGCAGCAGTGTGATGTAGTGGATGGAGAGTAAATGTCACATCCCTTCTCAGCTACGCTGCTCACTGGTGATGTGGGGCCAGTTGCTCCCTCTCAGCCTAACCTACCTCACAAACATTTGGTTGAAGCCTGATTTCCAGATTGCTAGCCTTTGGGAAAGTCCATATTCACATTACACGAACACCGATCGTGTTTTAAGTTCAGCTGCCATGTGTGTGTCTCAAGTTATAGTTGTGAAAAAGATCATTGATATTCTCTTGAAAGAAGTGCTGCTAAGTATATGGAAATATGTGCACATGTGAGGAATGGCAGCTATTGATGTGAGAAATGCTGCTGTTTTACATAATTTAACTGCAAACAGTAATCTAGGGATTCACTCTTCTCAATATAAGAACAAAGAAACAGTGGGGTCACTCAGAGGAGAAGATGGTGAAATGCAAACAGGGGACACAGAAAGGGCTGAACTCCTCAATGCCTTCTTTGCCTCAGTCTTCTCCGATAAAGAAGACAATGCCCGACCTGAAGAATTTGAAGCAAATGATTCAGCAAAGGAAACACAGCCCAGAATAACTAAGGAGATAGTACAAGAATATTTGGCTAGATTAGATGTATTCAAGTCTCCAGGGCCAGATGAACTGCATCCAAGAGTATTAAAAGAACTGGCAGATGTGATCTCAGAACCACTGGCAGTCATCTTTGAGAATTCCTGGAGAACAGGCGAAGTCCCGGCAGACTGGAGGAGGGCAAATGTTGTTCCTATTTTCAAAAAGGGGAAAAGAGAGGACCCAAATAATTACCGCCCAGTCAGTCTGACATCAATAGCAGGGAAGATTCTGGAGCAGATCATTAAGCAAACAGTCTGTGAGCACCTAGAAAGGAATGCTGTGATCACCAATAGTCAGCATGGATTTCTGAAAAATAAGTCATGTCAGACTAACCTGATCTCGTTTTTTGACAGAATTACAAGCCTGGTAGATGAAGGGAACGCAGTGGATGTAGCCTACCTTGATTTCAGCAAAGCATTTGACAAGGTGCCCCATGATATTCTTGTAAAGAAGCTGGTAAAATGTGGTCTTGACTATGCTACCACTCAGTGGATTTGTAACTGGCTGACTGACCGAACCCAAAGGGTGCTCATCAATGGTTCCTCTTCATCCTGGAGAAGAGTGACTAGTGGGGTGCCACAGGGTTCTGTCTTGGGCCCGGTCTTATTCAACATCTTTATCAACGACTTGGATGATGGACTCAAGGGCATCCTGATCAAATTTGCAGATGACACCAAACTGGGAGGGGTGGCTAACACCCCAGAGGACAGGATCACACTTCAAAACGACCTTGACAGATTAGAGAACTGGGCAAAAACAAACAAGATGAATTTTAACAGGGAGAAATGTAAAGTATTGCACTTGGGCAAAAAAAATGAGAGGCACAAATACAAGATGGGTGACACCTGGCTTGAGAGCAGTACATGTGAAAAGGATCTAGGAGTCTTGGTTGACCACAAACTTGACATGAGCCAACAGTGTGACGCGGCAGCTAAAAAAGCCAATGCAATTCTGGGCTGCATCAATAGGAGTATAGCATCTAGATCAAGGGAAGTAATAGTGCCACTGTATTCTGCTCTGGTAAGACCACACCTGGAGTACTGTGTCCAGTTCTGGGCACCACAATTCAAGAAGGACACTGACAAACTGGAACGTGTCCAGAAGAGGGCAACCAAAATGGTCAAAGGCCTGGAAACGATGCCTTATGAGGAACGGCTAAGGGAGCTGGGCATGTTTAGCCTGGAGAAGAGGAGGTTAAGGGGTGATATGATAGCCATGTTCAAATATATAAAAGGATGTCACATAGAGGAGGGAGAAAGGTTGTTTTCTACTGCTCCAGAGAAGCGGACACGGAGCAATGGATCCAAACTACAAGAAAGAAGATTCCACCTAAACATTAGGAAGAACTTCCTGACAGTAAGAGCTGTTCGACAGTGGAATTTGCTGCCAAGGAGTGTGGTGGAGTCTCCTACTTTGGAGGTCTTTAAGCAGAGGCTTGACAACCATATGTCAGGAGTGCTCTGATGGTGTTTCCTGCTTGGCAGGGCGTTGGACTCGATGGCCCTTGTGGTCTCTTCCAACTCTATGATTCTATGAATATCTAAGTTGCATGTACTGAATCTCTCGTATGACAGGCAGGCTCAGATTTCTTCCCTATTACTTTATTGTGTTTAAGAGCTTTTCCTTTCTGCTCCTTTTCATTTTGAAGTCCATGCCAGCATTCCTGATGCGTGCAGTTCCACCATCTTTGATTGTTCCAAGTATGCTGTGCAACATGGAATTTGACATATTGGGCAGGAAATGGTTGCTCAGTCTTTTGCTGCAGGCATAACTCTCTCTGGCAGTAGCTTGGTGGGATCCCTTCTTCCTGTAGAAAGTATCATTTTTCAGGTTTAAGATCCTTCCTTGCTTCTGAAGTTAGGAAGTATAAATGAAAGCAAATGGCATAAATGGTCAGAACTTGGGTTTTATGTGTATTCATTTTACTTACTTGAGTTTATATGTATCCCACATCCTCTGTGCTGGATAAAGCCCCCTTAAGCATCTCCCAAAATGCACATGAACATAAAATTATATCTAAACCAATAAAAAGGCAAGACAATAAAAACTAATAGATCATGCTTAATTTTTAACATTTGGGAACAACATTCCTGACGCTTCACTCTTGGGTCAATTTATATTTTATTGAAAATAAATTTTACTCTCACCTCTAAAGTTAGGGTGAAATTTGTGCAATTTCACACATTTATATTTTGAGGCATTCAGAGTGAGAGCATCAAGGAAGCACATAAGGTTTTCTTCTTAAATACTGTAAGTTAAGTGTTTTTGTTTGGGGTGCAAATAAATTATTCATTAGGCTTTCAATTTGGTCTGATTTTTCCTTTGTCTTTCATTGTCAGCAGATTTTTCCATGTGTTATACAGTGTAATTTCCCCCAAGATGTTTATATTTTGAAGTAAAATTAATTACTCCCGATCGGAGTTCTGCAGGCAATTACGAAGGTGCTTTTGTACAAGCCAAGCAGAGCTTGTAGGAGTAGAATGTATCTGGATACAGCTGGGAGGGGGGGGAGTGTTTGGTTTTTGTTTTGAATTGCTGTGCTTAGCAGAGGATTAAATCTATTGTCAGATAATGCTTGCTCTGGAGGGTCAGCACCCCATTACTGGGTCATGTGTTACCGCTGTAAGAGGCCTCTTCAGAGCATGTGTCACATTGGAAAAAAATATTTCTTGAGTCTGTCTGGAGGGCTGCCCACGCTTCAGGCAAAAGCCATGAAGGGCTGTTCTGAATGACATGCATTACAATATCAAATGAGGTTGCACAATTGGAAATATGCCACAGCTTTTTGCTTTCCATAGTCAGATATTTGAGCTCCCTGCAGGAACATCTATGCAGCCATGCTGCTACGCATAGAGACATGCAGGCCTCTCAGTGAAGGGAAGCATTTTCTGTTTCCCTGCCATCTTAATTCATTCAAAACACTTACCAGCTATCTTGCAGTCGCTTCTCTCTCTGATTCTAGGTTTGCGTTTTCTTTTCTTCTTAAAAAAATAGCTTTCAGATTTGCTTTACTGTTCCTTTATTTCATTTACGCTGAATTCTTCAAGTCATTGATTCCAAAATGGTATCTTTTACTTCAGTTGAAATTGTTTATTGTCACATTTTGTTTTCAAAGCTGTAAAAGGTAACTGCTTCAAACCAGTTTTGGATGATACATTGTCCTATCTGTTTGACGCCCCTCGTTCTTTCCCCCAAAGCGATCTTGTGCGTTTTGCCTGTTGTGCTAAATCTGCCCTCCTTGGTACAGGCATGCCTCAGAGATATTGTGGGTTTGGTTCCAGACCACCGTAAATCAAATATCGCAATGGAGCGAGTCACGCATTCTTTTTTATTTCTCAGTGCATATAAAAGTTTTGTTTGCACTATACTGTAGTTCATTAAGTGTGCCAATGGCATCTTCTTTTTAAAAACAAAAAACATTTGCACCTGCATCCTCTTAAGGAACCTCAGGAGCCGCCAGCAGCAGCAGTTCCTCCAGTCCTTCAGTTTGTAAAAATCACAGTATCTGTGACGCACAATAAAGCAAGGTATGCCTGTACTGCACAGCCCAAACAGAGAATTGTGTACAATACTATATGCTTAACTCCTGGTGAGAGCAACCTCAGAAGATCCCAGCCTCTATTACAGAGGTCTTTTCATTGACGTTGATATCTGAGGCCTACTTTTGAGGGTGGCTGAGGATACAGTGTGCCTGAATGAATGAATTTATTGAAAATACTACCCACAGTGAATTTCTAGAAGACAAATGCAGCACCCCATTGCCTCTGACATATCAAAGCTTTTTAGGCTGTCCATGATGCTTTAGAGCGCAATATGAAATCATAGTAAGAAACGATTATTTCACAGTTTTGCTGTTTTCCAGATGGAACTGGGGGGTGGCAACCTAGCTCTACATAAAAATGATTGTTGATTTCTTTCTCTTTATTTTATTAATTTCTGTAGTATTTGAAATGGTATTTTCTCACTTCATTCCTCTTCCCGGGGCGGAGGGGACAAAGTAATACGTATTACCATATTGGTGTTGGAGTTGCTTGCCTCTTACCAGCCTGGTAACGTGTTCATGAAGGAGGCCATGTGTGTGGGTCAGTGACATGGCTCTTTAGCATATACTGTCAGGGAACTGACATCAGAGGAAAGGGAGTTGGTAGGGCTCCCAGAGACTGGGAGAGAGTCAGCAGCCAAAGCAGGGACCAGCAGGGGGAGCGAGGGGTCTCTGGAGGAGGATCTCAGTAATGCTGAGAGAGACGCAGCAGCCCAGGCAGGAAACAGCAGGGGAGAGAAAGGGGTGAGAGACACGTCCAGCGAAAATAGCGGGGAGGTGTCAGAAGCAACTGTAGGGAGACCCATTCTTCGCCGGAAGCTGCCACGTCGTGAGTCCAGGAGACGCGTTTCCGTTAAGGAGCTTCTTTGCTGGAAACGTTTCCGCAGGCAGCCACTGTCAGACTCTACTAGTGACTAGAGCAGACATGTCTGAGGAGCTCTGTCACACACAGAGGTTTGTGGAGCCGCACAAACTCTGAGGGGGCACAATTTTAAGCACAAGCAGCTAATCATCCCCTGACAGCAGTCTGACAGTCTCTGTACGCTGCCTGTGCAGGAGAAAGCATCATGAGCAACCCAGCCGGAACCGGAGAGGCAGGGGTTGGAGCTGGTCCAAGCTTGGAAGAAAGGTATCAAGCTCTGGAGGTCCAACTTGCGCTGCAGACGGCGAGGCTCGAGGAGAGAAGGGCTCAGGATGCAGACAAAAAGGGGAGAACAACTCAGTTCCCCAGAAAGGTACCAGGATTGGTGCAGAAGTTTGGGGGGGACCCCAAGGATTACCATGCCTTTAGGACAGAGAAGCAATATGCCCTTAATGTGCAGTTTGATGAGTTCCCTGATGAGGAATCGCGAGTTGCTTTCGTAATTGGGCATCTTGAGAAGGGGGCGCGAGACTGGGTTCGACCCCTGATGGCAACGCACAATGATATCCTAAAGGACACTATGAAGTTCTTTCGTGCAATGGATATCATGTTTTCCAGCGATATTGAGGAAGGGGTGGTGCGCAGACAGCTAATGGCTTGCAAGCAGGGAAGCAGATCTGTCCGTGAGTACTGGACTGAATTTACCATGCTGATTCACAGATTGGGGTGGGATTTATCGGCGGCACCCATTCAGATGCTATTTGAAGAAGGTCTTTCTTCGGCTGTGAAATACGAGCTGTCCCGGAGCCCCAGGGCGGTGTCTATGGATCAGCTGACCAAATCTGCGCTGACCATTGGAGCGCGCCAGGAGGCAAGAGCCTTGGAGAGGCGGGAAGGGAGAGGGGAACGTTGGAAGGAGTTCCGCATTCCAGACATTCCTGAGCCAGCTTTCCCGCCGGCAGAGCCGATGGAAATCGGAACAGCCCGCGCGCGCGCAGTTTCAAAGCCCAGTGAGGGGGCTAAGAAGGAGGGAAAAGGAGCCCGGAAATGCTATCTCTGCCAACAGCCAGGCCACTTTGCCAGAGTCTGCCCCCAGAGGAAGGAATGGCAAGGGATGGTGGGAGCTGTTGAGGGGGGAGAGCAGGGAGAAACGGAGCATGTAAAAGCCAACGCCTGGTTGCCACCGTCAGGGCACTGCAGCCAGGCCAAAGAGCAGTGAAAGTGCCCGTGCCAGAAGCTCCTCGACCTGCTCTAGTGATTGAAGTGTCGCTAGAGCTGCAAAATGGACACCCCCTAAAAATAAAGGCGCTGTTGGACTCAGGCAGCTCCTGCAATTTTATGAGCAAGGAGTTTGCTGCTGAACACCAGATACAGACTATCCCTTTAAGCAACCCCCTGCAGGTGACCACGATCGATGGCAGGGAACTGTTGGGAGGAGGAGTCAGCTTGCAGACCGTCCCAATGATAATGAGGGTGGCAAGGCACACAGAACTGATAGCGTTTAATGTGGCCACCTTGGGAGGCGCTCCCATTATTTTGGGAATGAGCTGGCTAGCCCTACATGATCCGCTGGTGGGCTGGCATCAAAGAGTGGTTTCCTTCGGTTCAGCACATTGCTTAGAACACTGCAGGGGGGAAAAGGGGTCAGCAGGGGCCCAAGCCACCCTGGCAGGGACTGAAGTAATGGAGAAGGGGAAGGTGCCACCACAGTATGCTGATCTCAGCGACGTGTTCAGCGAGAAGGAAGCTGACCAACTACCCCCGCATAGGCCCTTTGATTGCCAGATCAATTTACTCCCTGGAGCACAGCTTCCTGTAGGCAAGTTGTATGCCATGTCAGACAGGGAAATGCAGCAGTTGCGAGAGTTCATTGACAAGAACCTGAAGAGAGGCTTCATCAGAGAGTCCAAGGCAGCGGGGGGTAGCCCAGTGTTTTTTGTGGATAAAAAGCACACGGACAAGCCGAGACTTGTATGTGATTTCCGGCAGTTAAATGCAGTGACAGAGCCGGCGGCTTTTCCTATGCCCAGGATTGATGATATTTTGACCAGGGTGCGGAAAGGAAAGATTTTTACAAAGCTGGACCTAAGGGGGGCGTACAACCTGATACGTATAAGGAAAGGGGATGAATGGAAGACCACCATGTTCACCCCTTTGGGGGCATTTGAATACCTCGTTATGCCTTTTGGATTACAAACAGGCTCCGCGTGTTTTCAAGCCTTCATGAACCACGTACTGGGGCCTTTGCTCTACAAGAATTGCGTGGCCTTCTTAGATGACGTGTTGGTGTATTCAGAGAATGAGGAGCAACATGTGAGAGACGTCAGAGAAGTGTTGAGCAGGCTGCAAGCCAACAGGCTGTGGGTGAAACTGGAGAAGTGTCAGTTTCATACCAAGGAGGTGGAATTCCTGGGGTACCGCTTGTCAGACAAGGGGTTGGCCATGGACCCCGGCAAGGTTCAAGCAGTGCTGGAATGGAAAACACCCAAAACCAAGAAGGATGTGCAGAGGTTCCTAGGGTTTGGAAACTTTTATCGTAAGTTCATCCGAAACTTCGCCCACCTGACGGCGCCCATCACGGACTGTCTCAGCAGTAAAAAGAAGTTTGTTTGGACGGGGGAGGCGGAGCGAGCGTTTGAGGAACTGAAAAGGGCCTTCGCCTCTGATGAACAACTTCTGCATGTGGATTTACAAAAAAAGCTGAGGGTCGAAACAGACGCTTCTGACAGAGCCATAGGGGCGGTGCTTCTTCTGCAGCCGGGGAAGGAGGAGTCAGAGTGGCGACCGTGTGCCTTCTTTTCGCGAAAGCTGAATAAATCCGAGAGGAACTACACGGTGTACGACCGGGAACTTCTTGCGATTCATGAGGCTTTCCGGAGATGGAGGCACCTGCTAATTGGTGCACAACATAAGGTGCAAGTGTGCACGGACCATAAGAATCTAGAGTATTGGAGAACTGCGCGAGTGCTCAACCAACGGCAGTTGAGATGGGCCCAGGAGTTCTCCAAATTTAACTTTGAGATTTGTTACGTGCCAGGCCCAGAGAACGTTAGGGCGGACGCTCTCTCACGCAAACCTGAATATTTGGAGGGGGAGGGTGCACCCGAAGAGACCCATGTCATTCCCGAGGACCGCTGGGTGTGTGGGGCGGCATTGGTGGGGCAAAGGGAACTGGTAGAGGGAACGGTGCAGGATGAATACGCCCAGGACAAACTCAGGGGTCTCAGGAGGGAGGGAGACAAACCCGGGGGTTTTGAGGAGAGAAACGGGGCGTTGTACTACAAGGGAGCGTTATATATACCTGAAGGGGAATTGAGGGGAAAGGTACTCAAGCAACTGCACGATAGCCCCACAGCAGGGCATTTTGGGCAACACAAAACCATGTGGCTGGTTACCAGGGAATTCTGGTGGCCCAAGGTCAGGGAAGATGTGCGGGAGTATGTGAGAGGGTGTGACCAATGCCAACGAGCCAAGGGGGAGAGGCGGGCACCGGCAGGTTTATTAGAACCACTACCCACGCCGGAAAGGCCATGGGAGGCAGTGGCAATAGATTTCATGACTGATCTGCCAAGGTCCAGAGGGAAAACAGCCATCATGGTTGTGGTAGACCTGTTAACCAAGATGGCCCACTTTATAGCCTGCTCACATGCGGTCACAGCGGAAGAAACCGCTAAATTGTTTGTGGAAAATGTGTTTAGGCTGCATGGCGCCCCCTTGAGGGTGGTTTCTGACCGAGGGAAACAATTTACTTCCAGGTTCTGGAGGAAGCTCATGAGCTTATTGCATGTAGAGGTGAATTTCTCAACTGCCCGTCATCCAGAAACCAACGGGCAGGCGGAAAGAGCTAATGGTGTCCTCCAGCAATATTTGAGGTGTTATGTGAATGACAGAGAGAATGATTGGGTGGAGAAGCTGGCGTTGGCAGAATTTGCCTACAACAATGCAGAGAACGTGTCCACGGGGATGAGCCCCTTTTGGGCTAATCACGGGTGTCATCCCCGAGCCTTCCCAGGGGGGGAAGGGGAGAACTGGAGCGTTCCAGCTGCAGAACAGTTCGTTGAAGAAATGGAAGCGATCCATCGCCAGCTCCAACTTAATTTAAACAGGGCGAAGGAGGAATATAAGAGGCAGGCAGACAAAACCAGAAGGGAAGGGGAAAGCATTAGGGTGGGGGACCAGGTGTGGCTGTCCACCCAAGGGTTACCATTCAAAGGGGGTTGTAAGAAGTGAAGACCCAAAAGGCTGGGCCCATTTGAAGTCACGCAGCAGGTCAACCCAGTGGCTTTCAGACTCCGGTTACCGAACCACATGAAGCTGCACCCAGTGTTCCACAGGTCGTTGCTGTCACCGTATAAAGGGGACAGAGAAGGGAGGGTCAATAGGGGACCAGCTATGGAGGAAAAAGAACACAGCTACCATGTAGCGGAGATTCTCGATTCCAGGTGGAAGGGAGATCAAGTAGAGTATTTGGTAATGTGGGAAGGGGAGCCGGAGTCGGAAAACACCTGGGTCATGGCAGAGGATGTAGATGACGAGGTTTTGATAGAAACTTTTCATCAGAGATTCCCTCGTAAACCTCAGCCAGTGGCGAGGTTCCGGAGGGAATACTTCGCCACCACCGACGAAGAAGAAGAGTTGGAGGGGTTCTCTGATTCCGAGGCGGAGGAGGATTCAGCGAGCCAGAACGAAAACCGATGGAGGGAAATGTTCGAGACGTCTGAAGATGAAGAGGATTCTTTTCGGGGTTTCAGCTCCTCACCGCCCAGAGGAGAGAGTAGGGGCGGGGGGGGAAGGGGGCCCTGGAGGGGAGGTGGATGTCAGGGAACTGACATCAGAGGAAAGGGAGTTGGTAGGGCTCCCAGAGACTGGGAGAGAGTCAGCAGCCAAAGCAGGGACCAGCAGGGGGAGCGAGGGGTCTCTGGAGGAGGATCTCAGTAATACTGAGAGAGACGCAGCAGCCCAGGCAGGAAACAGCAGGGGAGAGAAAGGGGTGAGAGACACGTCCAGCGAAAATAGCGGGGAGGTGTCAGAAGCAACTGTAGGGAGACCCATTCTTCGCCGGAAGCTGCCACGTCGTGAGTCCAGGAGACGCGTTTCCGTTAAGGAGCTTCTTTGCTGGAAACGTTTCCGCAGGCAGCCACTGTCAGACTCTACTAGTGACTAGAGCAGACATGTCTGAGGAGCTCTGTCACACACAGAGGTTTGTGGAGCCGCACAAACTCTGAGGGGGCACAATTTTAAGCACAAGCAACTAATCATCCCCTGACATATACGTTCCTGGCGTGGTGTGAGAAGAAGCCACAAAAGATGCATCTTTCATGCGGTAATGCATTGAAAAAAGCAACCGTAGTCTATTTATCTAAGAGATGAAACTTAAAAAAAGAAATTAACACAAAGGCTGTCTTAAAGAGAAGGCTCAATTAATCTGTAGAGTTCATCAGTTCATTGATAAATAGGGCAGCTTTTAGGAGAAGAGAAGGCTAAGGGGTAAACCCTGCACAAATCTGACATGGAGTCCCTAAGATGGTTGGATAGCGCTTTAGGCACCTCCACTCAGCCAAGCTGGTGCCAAACATATTGCTCTACTTTCCTTTGGACCACATCAGTGAGGCCGGGGGGGGGCGGGTCATCTTTTCATACCTCGTAGGCTTGTGCCATGGGGAGGCCACTTCAGCGCTGCTAACACAGCGATTTGACTTCATCCCCAAAGTCCACTGCCTCTTGAGACAGACAGATGCCAACAATCAAAATAGTGTGTTGTTCTGGAGCTGGCTCTGGAGATGTGGTGTGTGCAAGATTTCATTTAAACGAATGGGAAATGTATAGCCTTTTCTGTTTTAGTGGGGCTTATTCAGAAGAAGTACTTTAATGCACTTGCATTAATTTAAGTAGTGCTCCACCAACTGATCTCTGCGTTACCCTTTAATTAATAGTTTACTTAATTGTAGCTTAAGGGCTGGCCCTATCATTAGGCAGAGTGAGCCAGCCACCTCAGGTAGCAAATGCTGGGGGCAAGAAGCAATAGGTAACCCCTAGCATTTGTCACTTGAGTTGGCCAGCACAGTCTGCCTAATTATAAGGCACAACTGAACGTGCCTTGAATCCTGCTTTGTACCTCCCACTCCAAACTTGAGAATCCTGCACCTTCCGTTAGGTATGATGGACAACACTGTCCCATTTTCACTGTGGAATTAAGATTCAGTTGCCAGTACACTCATCTTCTGTATGTGGAATGTGTGTGCCATCTTGTTCTCCATCTCAGGAAACAAAATGTCTCAGGCTAGCCTTGCGAGGCTGAGAGACTAAATACTATGGCACTGTGCTTTGATAATAATAGTGATAATTTTTAAAAAGGCCCGCTGGACACAAAATGGCTGCTTGGAACGGTATCATTGCGGCAGCTGCTGTGTGGGGAACTGTTCCTATGGAGCAGCTTGCCATGAGAACTGGCCCTCAATGAGTGTTGTTTGTACTCATGCCACTGCTCAAAATTCCCGTTCGTGTTCAATAGCCACACAGAGAAAACTGCACGGCAGCAGCTCATTCATGTCTAAAGCCAGTACACACAAAAGAAGCATTGCACAAAGTGACCAAGCTGTGATGGTTATTCCAAGTGAAATGGGCCTCAAAGATCTGGACAAAATGTTAATTTTCAGGCTGAGACAGGAAAAGGAGGAATTGGTTTAGCAAATGTACCTATCAGTGTTCAGTTGGAGCTTATACACCGAAGTAATGCGAAATGAAACATGCCCCCGGTTGCTTGACTTTGTAACAATTTTGGATCAGGATGAATGTAATCGGAAGGGCAATGTAGGTTTCCTTCAACTGCATGATTAAGCCAATTCCGTTTTGCTGATCTCTTTCTTTTGACAGCCTCACAAAACCAGCCTCTGCTGTAATGTCATGCATGCTTAGCTTCCATAGTAATGATGTGTATCTACATATATAAAATCACTCTTCTGTCTATTTACAAAGACTGTAAAAGCTATGGACTAATACTTTTTGGCGTGACAGCAACTGAAAAGCATATGCATGTGCTAGGATTATCAATTTAATGCCCAGTAGCTTGTCATATGTAAAAGCCAGTGTTTACTCATGTGATGGCCACAAGGACAGTCAAATTTGCGACAGCCGCATTTCTTTTTTAAAAGAAAACCAGTCCATTTTTAAATAATTTTAGACTACTGTCCTAAATTGGAATCCTTTACAACTTCAAGCCTTTTTCCCACTGTACTCAAGATACTGCATGAGTACAACAAATAAGGACTGAGCATAGCAGATCACATCACAATGAAAGACTCTAAAATATGAGACAGGTTAAGCTTTTAAGTCCTCTTCAGGAACTCCGGTTAAACAAACACATGAGGGGGAGATGCAGGGACAAACGTTTTTGCTCCACCCCACATTGTCATTCTTTTCCCCCAGAAAACTTGGAGGTCGCTTGTCTGAAGCAGAGAGGTTTCTGTACTCATGGAAGTTCCCTGAGTATTTGTCCCTCTCTTTGTTATCAGCCCAAAGGTAACAGAAGACGACCTGAGAAATAGGTACTTTGGTTGACATCATTGCAGGCGAAATAGTGGTTGAGATTTTGGCAGAGATCATTGTGTTGTCTTCTCAAAATGGCTTTCTAGAAAAGCTTCTTGCTGACCAGGGTTGTGATGTTAGAGGTAGAAATGCTGTTGTCAGGTAGACTATTTGATTTTTTTAAAGGTTCTTAAAATGGTGTGAAGCTGAGGTCCAGAAATACACCCTTGTAAAGAACAATGGAGCGCTAAATATAATACTGCAGTGCAATTCAGCAGAGGAGCTACAATCTGCCTGGCTGGTGTTACACAAATTGGTGTAAGCTATTCACATTATGTTGAAGGTTGTTAATATAATATATTATATTATATATCTGGCATACAATTAAGTCATTTAACTATGTTTGACTTGTATGCACTGATCAGTATTAATGGTACATAGCAGTAACTCTTGTCTGCTCCTTGTGAACTAGATAACAGAGGTGAAAACATTGGCGCATCTATTTCCCTCTTCCTATCTCATCGCAGCCTGATAAATTGAAGTGTGCAGAAATCATTACTGAGTTTCTTCCATTATCTAAGAGAGAATAGAAACCCTCCTGCATTTTGTGAGCTGTACGATGAATATATGTAGTGATTTTTTTTCTGAAAGGCCTCGGGGGGGGGGGAGAGGAGTGTTCCATTTTCAAAAGGAACTTCTTTTAACTATTATTTTGAATTCTCTTGCATTGTGCCCCTTAGTCGGATTGTTCCACTGATGGGGTCCCAAAGGTTATCTTTTAGCTGTTAAGGAGTTCATTTTTTCCCTTTAAATCCTCAGCATCCCATGCCATAGAAATTATATCTTATGATTCCAGTTATATCAGCATAAATCTTGCCCTTTTGTGTACTGAAAAAGGAAATGTAAAACTAAAGTAATTGTAAAAGCTGCTCTTTAAATATATTGTCCTTTGCATATATTTGCAGCACAGACTTAATTAGCCTGGAATGGCTTTATTTTTGTTGTGTGAGACTATGACACATGATGTTGGGGGGGGAGACTATGTGTGGGACTATGGCGTGTAAGATGGGTGCGACTGCCCCTGTATGTGTGTATGTGGCTGCATGTGTGAGAGGCAAGAGCATCTCTTTAAAAAAAATGTACACATTGCAAGCATCTGAAGATTGCAATGGGGCCGAAGGAGTGTGAAGTGGTAGTTCATCTGCCACTTCCAAAACCCTGCTGGCTCCTGCCTGTGCAGACTTAGAGCGTGCGCGCGCACACACACACACACACTCTTTGTATTTTCAAATTTCCAATGGAGGGAACTTAGTTGCACTGCTGACAGGCTGTCATAAAAGGGGAGCCTGATCCTGGTGCATTTCTCGCACCTGTGGAACTCCCTGTTTGGGTGCCTTTTGCCAGTGAGACATCCATTAGTGGTAGCTCTATGCCCACGGAGCTACTGTGGGCATAGTGAGAGTCTCTATAGTGGTCATGCTCCTCTTTTCACTGGCAGAGAACCACCCCTGCACAGTGTTCTAACCCTCTCCAGCCAGTAGATCTGTAAGTTCGGTTTGCTCTGCCCAGATCAGTTTTCATTTATTTGGTAGAACCAAATGATAAAAGTGTTACGGGACTGTATTATTTCAGGCTGCAGAGGGAGGAGTTTCATGCCATGTGGCTGCTTGTGTCATGGTGCAACTTTGTCATGATAGGATAGGCCAGGGGTCAGCAACCTTTTTCAGCCGGGGGCCGGTCTACTGTCCCTCAGACCATGTGGTGGGCCGAACTATATTTTTTTTGGGGGGGGGGAATAAATGAATTCCTATGCCCCACAAATAACCCAGAGATGCATTTTAAATAAAAGCACACATTCTACTCATGTAAAAACACCAGGCAGGCCCCACAAATAAGCCAAAGATGCATTTTGGATCCCTCCCAGTCGGGATTCAGGCCTCATCATGGGACTGGAACTGCCTTGGTCACACTGGTTGATGATCTCCAGTGGGCTAGGGACAAAGGTGAGAGCTGTTTCCTAGTTCTGCTGGATCTCTCAGCGGCGTTTGATACCATCGACCATAACATCCTTCTGGACTGTCTTTGAGGGGCTGGGAGCTGGGGGCACTGTTATACAGTGGTTCCGCTCCTTCCTCCTGGGCCGTGTTCAGAAAGTAGTGGTGGGGGATGAGTGTTCATTTTTTTTTTTAATAAAATTTTTATTGGTTTTACAAGAGTTTTTATAACAAACAAACATAAAAGAAAAACAGACAAACAAACAAATATAATTTCAAAATGTCCTTTCATAAACTTCTTTCCTCGGACTTCCCCATACCTCCCCTTTCTGCATCCTCATGTCCAAGTTTTATAGCAACTTATAAATGTTTTTTCCCATCCTAATTCATCATAGTCCTTTCTTAATCTAATCTTATATTACTGCAACCCTTTCTCTCTGTAAAATCTCGACATTCTAAACTTCATCAAGTTTATAATAGTTCTTAAGATAAATCTTGAATTTCTTCCAGTCTTCTTCCGCAGTCTCCTTTCCCTGGTCACGAATTCTGCTCGTCATTTCCGCCAATGTCATATAGTCAATCACTTTCATCTGCCATTCTTCCAAGGTGGGTAAATCTTGTGTCTTCCAATACTTTGCGATCAGTATTCTTGCTGCTGTTGTTGCATACATGAAAAAAGTTCTATCCTTTTTTGGCACCAGTTGGCCGACAATGCCCAAGAGAAAGGCCTCTGGTTTCTTAAGGAAGGTATATTTAAATACCTTTTTCATTTCATTATATATCATCTCCCAGAAAACCTTAATCTTCGGGCATGTCCACCAAAGATGATAAAAAGTACCTTCAGTTTCCTTACATTTCCAACATTTGTTATCAGGCAAATGGTAAATTTTTGCTAGCTTAACTGGGGTCATGTACCACCTATAGACCATTTTCATCACATTTTCCTTTAAAGCACTACATGCCGTAAATTTAATACCAGTGTTCCACAACCTTTCCCAGTCAGCAGACATAATATTATGACCAATGTCCTGTGCCCACTTAATCATAACTGATTTAACTGTTTCGTCTTGTGTATTCCATTTCAACAGCAAGTTATACATTCTTGACAAATTCTTAGTATTGGGTTCTAACAATTCTGTCTCAAGTTTTGATTTTTCCACCTGGAAGCCAATTTTCCTGTCTTGTTTAAAAACCTCCATTATTTGATAATAGTGGAGCCAATCTTGTACTTTGGGTTTTAATTTTTCATGGCTCTTTAATTTCAGTTTCTCTCCATCCTGTTCTAAGATCTCACAATACTTTGGCCATCCGACCTCCATATTAACTTTCTTGTGGGCCTTAGCCTCTAAGGGTGACAACCATCTAGGGGTTTTGTTTTCCAACAGATCTTTATATCTCATCCAAACATTAAACAACGCTTTCCTTACAATATGATTTTTAAAGGCACTATGCACTTTGATTTTGTCATACCAAAGATATGCATGCCAGCCAAATGCATTATTGAAACCTTCTAAGTCCAAGATATCTGTATTCTCGAGGAGCATCCACTCTTTCAGCCAGCAGAATGCTGCTGCTTCATAATACAATTTTAAGTCCGGCAGGGCAAATCCCCCTCTTTCTTTTGCATCTGTTAAAATTTTATATTTTATTCTGGGCTTTTTGCCCTGCCAGACAAATTTCGCAATGTCTTTCTGCCACCTCTTGAAACAGTCCATCTTGTCAATAATCTGCAAAGTTTGAAATAAAAATAACATTCTAGGCAGTACATTCATCTTAATCACTGCAATTCGGCCTAACATTGACAATCTCAAATTTGACCATATTTCTAGATCTTTTTTAATTTCTGACCAACATTTTTCATAATTGTCCTTATACAGATTCAAGTTTTTAGATGTTAAATTAACCCCTAGATATTTCACCTTCTTAACCACCGTCAGACCTGTCTCTTCTTGAAACTTATTCTTTTCCATATCTGTTAAGTTTTTCCCTAAGACTTTAGTTTTTGTTTATTCAATTTAAATCCAGCTACCTGTCCAAATTGTTGGATTATTTCCAACACTCTTTTTGTACTAGTGTTTGGCTCCTGCAAGGTCAAAACAAGGTCATCTGCGAACGCTCTTAACTTATAGTGTTTGGTTCCGACCTTTACACCTTTAACCTGCTGGTCGTCTCTAATCATGTTCAGCAACACCTCCAGGACCGAAATAAAAAGCAATGGGGAAATTGGGCACCCCTGTCGTGTTCCTTTTTCTATCTTAAGTTCCTCAGTTATTACATTGTTTACAATCAACTTAGCTTTTTGTTCGGAATATATTGCACCCATACCATTCTCAAATCCTTGTCCTACCCCCATCCCATGAAGATTCTTTTTCATAAAACTCCACGAAATATTGTCAAAGGCTTTCTCCGCATCCACAAATATCATAACTGCTTTAGTATTTATGTTCACCTCTAACTTTTCCAAAATGTCTATTATATTCCTAACATTGTCTGAGAGGTGTCTTTTTGGGAGAAAGCCTGCTTGGTCTCTGTGAATCTTCTCCATCAATACTCTTTTAAATCTTTTTGCTAAAATGTCTGCAAAAATTTTGTAATCCACATTCAGTAACGAAATTGGGCGGTAGTTCTTCAGTTGAGTCTTTTCAGTCTCTGTCTTTGGTATGAGTGAGATATATGCTTCTTTCCACGATTCGGGTGCCTTTTTTCCCTCTAAGATCTCGTTACAAACTTCCTTTAACGGTTGTATCAGCCATTCCTTTAAAGATTTGTAATATCTGGAAGTCAGTCCGTCTGGCCCTGGAGATTTGCCCAATTGCATGTCCTGAATGGCACCCTCTATCTCTTGTTCTGTTATTCTCTGGTTTAGATCCACCTTGCTATGATGAGAGATTTTTTGTAATCCATATTTATTAAGGAATTTATCTATGTCCTCTTCATTTTGTAATCCTTGGGAATAAAGTTTTTTAAAGTAACTCACAAAACAATTTCTTATCTCGTTGGGTTTAGATATATTTTTTCCATCCACTTCTAGAGTTGTGACTGTATTTAATTTCTGTCTTTTCTTAAGTTGCCATGCCAGAAGTTTACCACATTTGTCTGCCGACTCAAATGTCTTTTGTTTCATTTGCTTTATTTTCCATTCTATCTCTTGGTTCATCAATTCCATATATTGTGTTTGATACAGCTTAATCTCCCTCAAAATCTCCTGGGACTTTGGTTTTGATCTTAATTTTTTCTCTCCTTCTTTTATCTTTTCCAAAAAATTTTCCTTTTTCTCATTCTGTTTTCTCTTCTTTATTGAATTTTGTTGAATCAAAAATCCTCGCATCACAGCTTTACTTGCGTCCCAGATCACTCTTTTTTCCACATCGCCCTTTAGATTGATTTCAAAATAGTCCTTTAGAGTTTTTTGGGCCTTCATGTGGATCTCTCTATCTCGAAATAGGGTGTCATTCATTCTCCATCTAAACTGACCAGTTGTTGTAAATTTCATTTCCATCTTCACGGCGTTATGGTCGGAACAGGTTTTTGGGCAGATTTCTACCTTCTTAATCTTCGGAGCCATTCCACTAGTAACCCATATTTGGTCGATTCTGGTCCAGGTCATCTTTGCATGGGAGAAAAAGGTTCCCTCTCTTTCAAGAGGGTTCCTTGTTCTCCAAATGTCTATTAAGTCCATATTTTCAGTCATTTCGAAGAAAGTCTTCGGGAGTCTCCCTTCTTTAGTAAGTGTCAGTCTTTGTGTCTTGTCCATGTTTGTAGAAACTACACCATTCATATCTCCCATGATTATCATATTGTATTCCAAATAATCCGTCAAAGTTTCATGGAGTTTTTTGAAGAATTCTGCTTTACCTTCATTTGGTGCATAGATCCCAATTATCAAAAATTTTTCTCCTTGTACCTGAATCTCCACCGCTAAATATCTTCCTTGTTCATCTTTGAACATCATTTTTGGAGCCCACTTCTCTTTTACATAAATCACAACTCCTCTTTTTTTCACTTTGTCCGACGAAATAAATTCTTGTCCCAATTTTTTATTCATAAGCAGTCTCCTGTGTGCTCTAGTTATATGGGTTTCCTGTAAGCAAATCAAGTCCAGTTGTTCTCTGTACAAAATATGGAATACTTGTCGTCTCTTCAAAGGACTGTTCATCCCATTACAATTCCAACTAAGGAATTGCAGGGCCATCTTGTTATTTTTCTGGTATTCCTCCAACAGCTCCCAATTGTTGTTCCTCCTCTGTTGGTGGTGGAAGATTCTGTCCAAACGAAAGGTTCAGGATGTCTATTACACTCTTTTGCTCAGCAATTGGGTCTACAGTTCCTTTCTGTAAATCTTCTTGATTTCTTTGCAGGAACCTGTCTTTATCCTGTATCGTCTTTATTTTCACCTTCTTCCCCCTATAGTCAAAAGACAGTCCCTGTGGAAATTCCCACCTGAAGAGAATGGTGTTCTTCTTCAACAGGTAGACCAAATCCTTATAAGAAGCTCTCAAGTCCAAAATATGTTTAGGAATGTCTTTAAAGATCTGTATCGGTGAGTTCCCAATTTGTAAGGCCTTTTCAAAGTGCAGTCTTAGAATTTTGTCTCTTTCCTCCTTCGATCTCAAGGTAATCAGACAGTCTCTCGGCGCCTTTCTGTTCTGTCTTCTGCCCAGTCTAAATGCTGTTGTGATTTTAAATTCGTCTTCCTCTAGATCTTCCCAGGAATCAGCAAACTCTTTCGTTAAAAAGTCCGTAAGATTGTCTCCTTCGTCCTCTGGAATTGATCGTAGTTTCAAATTCCTTTCTTTTCTTTGTAGTTCCCACAATGCCAGAGTTGCGTCGTGGTCATAGACCTTCCTGGCAATCGGTTCTAATTTTTCCTGGGTCTCTCCAGCAATAGTTCTGGCTTCCTCCGCAATTTGACGTGTGGCAGAATTTTCTTGCGTAAGCCTGTTTATAGATTCTGTATTCAGGTCAAGTCTTGTTGTTAAATCTGTCAATTTCTGTGAATTCTCTGTCAATTTCTTGGTATTTTCTGCCGTCTGCTTTGTTAAATTCTCCAGAGACTGGTTTATCTTAAGAAGGGCTTGCGACACTGCATCCATGGAGACTGCTGTACCTTTTTCTTGTCCTGTTGTCACTGTAGGGGTTATGCCTGAGATCGAGCCTCTTTTCTTGTGTTGCTGTAGCTGTTGTTGATATTGCCTTGTCTTGGCTCTCGTGCTTATCTCGTCTGCTGGGCCACTCATATCCCAAGGTCGTTTCCCACGAGAGCCTTCTCCTAAAGGAAAATTCCACTGTCCCAAAGCGTAGCAACTTTTAATTTACCCTCTAGAGGGAGCAAATCAAAATGTCCGCAAACAAAGGCAAAGAGTATTTAAAAAGCAAATTTATCGGGAGGCTTCTATATGTATATTGCAACACTTTCCCAATAGATAGAGTCCCAGCCTTCCCTGATATATTGTGTCCACAGAGTCCCAAAACTTTGTAACAAATAAGCAATGAGACTTCCACTTTGTTACTTTCACAGGCGTCTAAAGTCAGTTCAGTGTTCCTTTGTTTTAATAGCAGTTTGTGCCAGGTTGAAGGCTGCAGAGAGTTCCCTTTCCTTTAAGTTGGTCATGCAGCTTATAAAATCACTTATTCCTCCCCTCTGCCCTGCAAGCTAGAGGGGATAGTCAAAGTCCAAATGTCGGATTCAAGCAGTTAAAGACAATATCCCATATGGATGCAGCTCAGTAACTTTCGTTGCTTTAATTGTCATGCAGTCGGGGGAAGGCAGACTTCCTTAATTTTCGCCTTTCCCGTTTTCAGCCTAATTTCAAGTAGTTTTGACACGAATAGAGGTTCAATCTTACTCACGGGTCTTTTTTGTCCAGATTATTCAGGAAGGGAATCGGCGCTCTCCACTAATGGCGACGCGGCTTCACCCTGCGGGCTGGGTAGCGATTCTCAGCACCGCGCTCCCCGTTGTCGTTCCGGAGCCTTTAAAAAGGCTCTTTCTGCGGTAAAGGGGGGCGCTTCAGGTGCCCACCGAATCTCCTTGTTCACAGGCTCCGTTCCTGTGATTTTAGGGGTCCCCCGCTTGCCGTAGCGGGTCAGACCCGAACTCGCAGAGCCATCCTCTCTCCGAAGCTCGGAGAGGGAGCAGCCATTAGCGCTGGCGCCGAACCGGAAGTCTCGGGGGATGAGTGTTCAGACCCCTGGGCCCTCACTTGTGGGGTGCCTCAGGGTTCTGTCCTCTCCCCCATGCTTTTCAGCATTTACATGAAGCCGCTGGGAGAGATCATCAGGGGATTTGGGCTGGGTGTTCATCAGTATGTGGCTGATACTCAGCTCTACCTCTCTTTCAAATCAGAACCAGTGAAGGCAGTGAAGGTCCTGTGTGAGTGCCTGGAGGCGGTTGGAGGTTGGATGGCGGCTAACAGATTGAGGTTGAATCCTGGCAAGACAGAAGTACTGTTTTTGGGGGACAGGAGGCGGGCAGGTGTGGAGGATTCCCTGGTCCTGAATGGGGTAACTGTGCCCCTGAAGGACCAGGTGCGCAGCCTGGGAGTCATTTTGGACTCACAGCTGTCCATGGAGGCACAGGTCAAATCTGTGTCCAGGGCAGCTGTTTACCAGCTCCATCTGGTACGCAGGCTGAGACCCTATCTGCCTGCAGACTGCCTTGCCAGAGTGGTGCATGCTCTGGTTATCTCCTGCTTGGATTACTGCAATGCACTCTACGTGGGGCTACCTTTGAAGGTGACCCGGGAACTACAACTAATCCAGAACGCGGCAGCTAGACTGGTGACTGGGAGCGCCCGCAGAGACCACATAACACTGGTCTTGAAAGACCTACATTGGCTCCCAGTACGTTTCCGAGCACAATTCAAAGTGTTGGTGCTGACCTTTAAAGCCCTAAACGGCCTTGGTCCAGTATATCTGAAGGAGCGTCTCCACCCCCATCGTTCTACCCGGACACTGAGGTCCAGCACCGAGGGCCTTCTGGCGGTTTCCTCACTGCGAGAAACCAAGTTACAGGGAACTTCTCGGTAGTGGCGCCTTCCCTGTGGAACACCCTCCCACCAGATGTCAAAGAGAACAACAACTACCAGGCTTTTAGAAGACATCTGAAGGCAGCCCTGTTTCGGGAAGCTTTTAATGTTTGATGTATTATAGTATTTTAATATTCTTTTGGAAGCCGCCCAGAGTGGCTGGGGAAGCCCAGCCAGATGGGCGGGGTATAAATAATAAATTATTATTATTATCATCGTTATTATTATTGTTATGTTAAATAAAAGCACACATTCTACTCATGTAAAAACATTGGGCAGGCCCCACAAATAACCCAGAGATGCCTTTTAAATAAAAGCACACATTCTACTCATGTCAAAACACGCTGATTCCTGGACCTTCTGCAGGCCAGATTGAGAAGGCGATTGGGCTGCATCTGACCCCCGGGCCTTAGGTTGCCTACCCCTGGGATAGGCTACACACAAGTACTTGATTTATGATCCATGCAACTATTAAAGACCCTGTAGCCCTCTTTCGTTGACCCAGCTATGGGATTTCCTTCTTAGAGAGACATGCCAGAACACTTTCCTCTGTCCCATTAGGTGTCCTGTGAAAAGCTCAATTGCCGAAGCAGGTGTATGGTTTAATCCAGAGGTTTTCAACCTTTTTGATTCCACAGCTCCCTTGACCAACTACATTCTTTCTGCGGCATCCTTGTGGGGCTCAGGAGCCCAGTTATGTCACCCCTTGCCTGCAGAGCTGGCAGCCTCTCACCCTTTTTCGAACACCCTCCCTTATGGATTGTTCCCTCAGCCCCCTCTCTCCTATCCTTGGGAGTCCTATGGGCAGCAGCTGCTTCTGTTCCTGGTCTCTGAGCTGCCCGCCCCAAAGAAAAGTGCCTCCTCACACTGCCCCACAGGGGCCTGGGACTTGTCTGTCCATTCCCAACAGCAAGGGCTGCCTGGGCTCTGTCGCCCGCTTGATGGCTTACTGACTCTGAAGCCGCCTCAGCTCCTGGCAACCAGCACCCCCTGGCCAGTCCCAGAGACACCATTCGCCTGCGGAGCCTGTAGCCAGGGCTGCTGCAGCAAACAGCCAGGCAAGCCTTTGAGAAGCAGAGACAGGAAAGGAAGGAAGGGGCCAATGTTGCCTGTAGCACCTCACCCATCATTCAAGGCAGCTCACGGTGCCACGGTTGAAAAGCCACTGGTTTAATCTGCCATGAACCTCCTTTTAAGAAGAAAGGCAGGATATAAATTCATAAGTATAATACACCCAACTCGAGATAAAATTTGAATTCTGGTCTCAGGTTGCTTTTAACAGTGAGATGCAAGAATGTTTTTATTTTGCAGACTGACGTGAGCGAAAAATGAAAATAGCTGCATGTCACAGGATTATTTTTACCACATAGCTAGCTGTATGGAGGAGTATATTTGGTACCTTCATTTTCTTGAGACACCCCCCCCCCCATCCTCTTGCTTATAACTCTTGCACTTTCCTATAAAGTCAGCATTCCCTTCTCTGTCTGTGGAGGTGAGGAAGAAGAAGAAGAAGAAGAAGAAGAAGAGTTTGGATTTGATATCCCGCCTTTCACTCCCCTTCAGGAGTCTCAAAGCGGCTAACATTCTCCTTTCCCTTCCTCCCCCACAACAAACACTCTGTGAGGTGAGTGGGGCTGAGAGACTTCACAGAAGTGTGACTGGCCCAAGGTCACCCAGCAGCTGCAGGTGGAGGAGCGGAGACACGAACCCGGTTTCCCAGATTACGTGACTACCGCTCTTAACCACTACACCACACTGGCTCTCCCAGGAAGAGAGAAGTAGTCTTTCAAACTGACTTCAAGGTTGTTTTGTTTAACGTTGGCTACTTTGCACGGGCTACCTTTTAAAAACAACAAAAAACAACCAGCTCCTCTTAGTTTTGTTTTGGTTTTTTGGCATGAATTATAACCTGCATGTAAATCACAAGATGGGCATGTACAGAGCATGTGAAGCAGTATAATTGAATGACCAGAGAATCTTTTTTAATATATTGAAAGCAAGCATCCTCCTTCAGGCCTGGATGCTCAAAGGAAATAATAAAAGCAGATGCTTGCTGCGCAGCCTCATTCTGCAGACACCATGCTAATTAAATTATGGCTAGGCAATGCTGAGGGATTCGAGTTACAGAGTTCCTCTGGAGACAAAGCAGTAAATGAGAAGTTTATGTTGCCTCTGGCAATATAACAATGGGGCAAGCAAGGCATTTTCTACGCTTTGGTAACATTGGGTCTCACCCTAGGAAGACCTACAACAAAACACAAATAGTTAACTTTTCTGAGATGGAAATCCCCATTCAGTGACAAATTTGTTTGATTTACTGAGGATACGAATTTGAAGTAGAGAGAAAGCTGTTTTCTAAACACAAGTGAGTCAGAAGGCAACAGGACTCTTTCCTTGACTTCATACACTTCATATGGTTGGGTTTCGAGTGTGGCAGTTCTCCAGAACAAATATTACTCTTGAAAAATATATATGCAGTTCTGTCATAATAGTTACCTAACTAACTAGAGCGCCTCAATTATATGCTTGATCTAGACTTCCCTGGAGTTTGGTAATTCTAAATTTAATCAACAGCATTAAAAAAAACAAACCACCCCGCATATAATACAAAAGGAAATGATTAGTTAATGTCAAATGCCTATGTAGGATACTGCCAGGAAGACAAAATTTGCTTTTTAGGTTCACTGAAGATATTTCCAAATATTACTCTGCTTCATGAAGAGTTTGGTGTAATGGGCTACAGTGGGTTTGGTGTAATTTTTAAATGTTGAGCAAGATAAGTTTTAGTGAAAGGGGAGGGGCTTTGAATATGGGGCAGTTGATTTATTTGCATTATGAATCCACTTTACAGTCTAGTTAGTGAAGACAAATCAAAATTACTTTTGTGCAAAACTTGGCTCTTTTTATTTTTGCTTTGCATCTCTTTACACCGCAGAGTATCAATCTTCCTTTATTTTTCTCAGTAAGGAAATTTGTTTCTTTTTTTAGTAGGGTTTTTAAAATGGGTTTGTAGCCAATATGCATGAGCTGTCACTCAGAAAGAACTGTACTCTACTGTCTTCTAAAATAAATGACTTGCAAGTATAGACCTTGAGGGAAAAGAAGGTAGTTGGATAGAGCCCTTGAGTTAGGTTACTTGCTAGACTATAGCCAGAAGTTTCGAAATACCCAAATTGAATAAGAAATAATGTTTTCTCTGCTTACTCAGAATTGATAAGTGACACTGAATTAATTGAAAATGGCAGCCGCCCCCCAAACCGTATTTGGTGGGTAAAATTTAACTTTTGAATTTATTTACATTGTGGGGGGATTCACAGGTTATAATCCTATTTATGATTAAATACTACTTTACAAAACTCAGAGTAATATCTCACCAGTTGCAGATTGTGGGTTGAAATCTGAAGGTTGTTTGTGAAGCAAGCACTGGAGAGAGCTTCATTTAGCTTTATATCAGTCTGTAAATGCACCCTAATTGTGATCCCATTGATCCACCTGGTGTGTACTGGGCAAATGTTGTAGCTGCCCAAAAGCTGGCAGGGCTACATTTTTTGTGCCTCACCCTCTTTCAACAGAAACTTAACCATATTGCCAAACAGGATGGCATCATTTGTAATATAGTGTTGGCAAAAGTTCATCCACTTGCCACATTGTAATGCTGTATCTTTCCCAATGTTTTTTTTTTTGTTGTGTGTGTGTGTGTGTGTGCGTGTGTGTGTGTGCGCGTGCGCATATGCACATCACTGTGTATTTTGGAACTGTGGAGAACAGGATGGTGTTTTCCAAGATCTGAATCAAATTGCAGGCATTACATATTCAAAAATTCTTAGTTAAATTAAGTATGTCATATCTTAGAGTGGTGGTGGTGGTTTTTTAAAAAGATCTTTGGTGCAGTCTCTGCCACAAGTTTAATATGCCCATAAATGTTTAATGGTTTTAATGTGACTTAGCAAACTGTTATTTAACTGCTATTCACTCAGTCTAGAGTCAAATCTTACACTGTTACTTCTGCGTGAGAGCACAATCTTTTGTTCATGCCATGGTTAGGGTTGCTACCCAGCTGGTTTGTTTTATGCCCTGGCCCCATTTATTTTTAATAGCCTATTATTTAAGGACTAGTTAAAACAGAGAGGGAGAGAGACAGGACAATTTAAAATCCATGTGATACTTGATCTATAAAACTTAATTGTGTCTTTAACCCTAAATAGATCCAACTAAGTCCCACTATAAAACTCAGAGATGTATTTCACAATGACTTCAATGTATTGTAAAATATGAACTTTTATTAAGAATTAATGCAGGGGGACAATAATTAAGAAATGCCATATAGGGTCTTTAACAGCTTTAGCTCCCGATATAGTACCAGAGAAGCCTGCGGTACTTTAACTCTACACTCTTTTCAGTACAAAAATGGACAAAAAGACAACCTACTGAAAGGTTACGTTCTGCATCAACATAAATATGAGCGCTGCTCCCCACCCCCACCCCCGCTGCTAAAGGGTTTAAGGTCATTTGGTTCCTCAGCACCTTGGGTATGCAGTAACCTGGTTCATTTTGTTCATTTTGTTCATTTGTTCATTTTGTCATTGTTGTTCATAGTTAATACATTTTGTCCTTCTTAATTATAGGACTGCTTAGTAATGGCCAGTCTAAAGGATTACGACCTGGGTCTGAGCACCTAGAGAACGAGAAGGACGATGCGTCGCAAGTGTCCTCAACTAGCAACGATATTGGTTCTTCAGATTTTGAAGAAGGACCATCAAGGAAAAGGTAAGATTCTCTTAAATTCCAATAGTCTAGCAGAATATAGTCTGGTAAGTGAAGTCTGAAAAAAGGTGCATTTCATGCTAAAGTATCTTAGTATGCCAGTGTAGTGCAGTGGATGCTATATGTAAGGATGTAGACCTGTCAGAAGTTGGTTCAAATCCCTGCTTAGCCATAGTCTCATTGCATGGCCTTGAGAAACTCATTAACCTCACAACCTTGCTTTCTCAGACATAAAAAAGGGATCTGTCTGAAAGAGTTGTTGTGAAAACAGACAAGATGAAGACCAAAGAGGACTCGGGTTGTTAACATTGTTGTATGTTTCTTTATTATCTTCTTTCCCTTTCTTTTTTACAATGGATGCATCTTACATTTCATACGGTTGTGAAAACAGTTCTCATGTCCTGATCTCATCAGCTTAAGATCCATTTGAAGCAATTGCCCCTTGTAAGGCTTTCTGTGGTTAGGTTTCATTTTTGCAGCGGTTGATTGGTTAAACGAAACATTCAGTCATACTATTTATTCAGATCTGTAAAGGTAATTGTCCTTGTCACTGTATAGTTTACATACAAATAATGTAATTTCACGAGAGAGAACCGTTAGTGTCAACACGTTTGATTTACATGGAATGGAGCCAAAGGACAATAGTTTAAAAGGCATAGATAATCAGAAAGTGCTGCCTGTATTCTGGGGGCTCATTATAGAGATGCTGGTTATTGTCAGTAGGGGGGCTACTCTGATATAATAGTGTAACGATTTTGCTTCTGTCTCATAGAAGTCTGTAAAGAAATCCTTGTTGACTCTCATTACGCTGGAGTCTGAACCACTCCCTATCCTTTCAACAATGTAAACTAAAATGGAGCACCTTTCCCCACCAGTTTCTTGTAGAAAATATGCCGAAAGTGTGGAGTGGGTTATGAGGATTTTGTTTCTTGTATTAAATGGCATGACTGGGAAGAAGTGAATTACTTTTAAAAAGAAAGAAAGTAAAAGCTATGCTGCAGCCCTAAAGCAAGATTACTTGAAAACACAAAGAATTTTCTGAAGGATTTTCTTAGGTTTTCCATATTGCCTTCATTCAGTTTCTTAAGACTAGGTCTGTTCTTCTTTTTTAATATTTATATTTTATTTAACTTTTTCAGTGAGGAAAGAAATGAATGAAAGAAAGAAAACAAAATACTTGAAATGGCGATACAATGCTATGGGTGTATAAGTAATACAATTATTCCAACAAATGTGACATTATTAAAAAGACGTTATACTTTTTATAAATGGAATCCAAATATCCTTATATTTATCCATACACAATCTGCATCTAAAAGCAATCTGTTCATATGGTGCAGGAGTTGTCATGCCTTCTATCCATTGATTGAAGGGGGCCGTGGTATTATCTTTCCAATGAATCAATATCAAGTCTTTTGGCAGAAGTAAAGGCGCAGAGAGTCGATCTACAATATATTGTAAACTATATTGTCAAACCCAATATAGTTGCTATATAGTTTAACATAATATTACCATCTGAAAAAAATTAAATTTCCCCCCCAAAGTAGTATTTATGCATCCTGGTACTTCCCCCAAAAAATTTGTAAGCATCAAACTTTTCATAAACGTAAGTTTCAAAAAAGCATTTTCCTTATGCGATCTCCAGCAACATGTTGTCATAGACAGTCCCTTTCTGTACAAACATAGCAGAGTCCAATAAATTCTAAATATTATTTTTTGTTGTATAAAACATAGTTTACAATCTAATGACACATTTGTTACGGAAGCTAAAACATTGTCCCACTGCTTAGATAAAATAGGAACCTCCAATTCTTTATATTCTATTTGCTTCTCAGATATGGTGCATTTCATTCATTTCTCTAGCTGTAGGAACCCAAATACATTTGTAGTTGTGTATAGTAGGTTGTGTCCATGCACGCATGTGGGTGTGTATGACAGAGATAGAAATTACCAAACATGATGCTACAAAGCATTTAAACAAACAAAAGAGGCTTGATACATTGAAACACCAGATACATCTAAAATAAAAAAATAAAAATGGTAAAATATACCTTCTGAGCTTATTTTCTCATTCCCATACCATTTCCTTTTTAGTCAATTCTTTTCTGCATTTCCATTCATCAGTTCATTTTCCCTGAGGCTTGTTGGTGTTACCAGTTGCTAAGATAAATAGTTGTTAACTCACACAGAAAGTCAAGGTTGCTGTATTGGCCCATAAGAAAAAGAAAAGCACATTTGTGCAGTTCCCTTTTAGGCCAGCTAAATATTACAAAATGGTGTGCAAACCTTTGAGTTCTCCAGACCCCTTCATCAGACTAGATAGTAAACAAAGCAATTTTACCAACAGCCAATATTATATCTCCAGTTCTGTTGTGTAAGTGGTTCTTTATTAACAGAGCCCTTGCTACTAGGGAAACCCATTTTTTGTTGCTAGTGCTTGAGTTCTTAAGAAGGGAATTAGCAGTGTGGCAAAATGCTCTTCCAGGCCCCAAACTGCTGTTTGGAAAACAGGATTGATATATATATAACAACCTCAATAACCAAATCAGTATCAGATAAGTTGGGAAAGATTTCTCAACCCATGTGCAACTGAATATATCAAATGTTATAACCACAAAATACCAAAACCATTAAAAAATAGATAAATAAATGTTTATATATAATAGACACCTATTCGTAACAAATGCCAAACACATTTAAACCAAATAGACGTTTGAATTTGTGTCTTTAAGTGTTCTTTTGAATTTAGATTGGGTATTATGTAAAGATTTTTTAGTGCTGCTCAATCTTGCCTTCTGCATGGGTATAGTTTTTCTGTGGTCACACCACTTTTCCGTTGTTGTATTATTTGGCACATGAGAGTCTTGGTTTATTTTGTCCATATGTGTATATGATAATTTGTGCTTGATTCCATTGCACCACTGAAGAAGGCCAATGTTTGGTCGAAACAGGTGTGGTATTTGTTATACATGAGTGTATCACATATAAACATTATTATGAAGTTTATTTTTTATTCATCTAAGTATTTGCTTTTAAATTGTTTGGTTATAAAGCTTCATATATTAAGTTGCACAGTATTTGAGAAGCCCTTTTACATAGTTGATTTGTGTTTGCTGCTGTTTTACAAAATAGCTTGGCCCCAAATAATGCAAAACCTGGCCATCTCACTTTTAATCTTTAATGGGTTCAGAACTTGTACACTGTACTGAGATAGTGAACAAGGGAATATGCCTAAAACACTGGAAATCCTGCTTCAACCCTTCCTTTTTTACAAACCAGTGGCATTTCTCATCAAGTATATATGATTTTGCTTTTGAATATATTCCCTTCCTTTTCAAATGTCATGAATGACTCTTTACCCACTCCCTTTTTTTGGGGTACATTTGTGTGCATCCAAAAATATGGTATGGGCATACTTTGTTTTATTGCGCTTCACTTTATTGCGCTTTGCAGATATTGCTTCTTCAAGGACACGGGTGCAGCTGCAGGCTGCTTCCAGAAGAAGGCAACCCCGCCCCCTGCCACCTCTGCCCATCTTCCGCCCACAGGATTGAAGCTGGCTAGTTTTTCCCTTCCCACCCCTGTAGCCAGGGGGGCCGGGCTTAATAGACCTACAGTATAGTGTAAACATAACTTTTATATGGGAAACAAAACAAAAAATTGTGTGACTTGTTTTCTTGTGACATTTGCTTTATTGAGTTGGTCTGGAAACGAACCTGCAGTATCTCTGAGGTGTGCCTGTATATAGATTTTGTAATGTTATTCTCAAGATTGCCTGTATTTTATATTTATCTACATTTTAGGAAGTTTTGCCCCCTAGTGGTTAAAATTTTCCTGTTCATCTCTGAAGCAAGGCTGGATGGCGTGCTGCCAGTTGAAATATGCATTTAATCAAGAGCATGCCAAACTTAGGCTATCAATGATTCTCTCACTCCCATAACTAGCATATGCATTGGTTTTGGTTTTCTACTAATGCCACATGTGCTGTATGTCTTGTTGCTATGCACACTGGAACAAATCATAAGCTTTGTGCAGATAATGAAGCAAAGACCTTTGAGGTCCTTGTTGAGTAGTAAATCAGGCTTGGGAGATGATAGAATCTTGCTCCTAATTAAATTGGCACCTAACTTCAGCCGCTGGAAGCTATTTCATATACTTCAGTGCTACTCCATAGGACTTCTCCTACAAACCAACCCCCTGAGAAGAATAGTTATGCTGGAAATAGTTACATCCATGTCTGCTCAGGAGATTGTAAGTTGCATATGCATTGCATGCTAACATCCAGGAGCGAAAAATAATGTCAGCAGCAATAGTCTGGGATGAAAATAGTGGACTGTCTTACAGGATTGTTGTAAGGATAGCTATGTATGTGATGTGCTTTTTGATGAAAAGCTGTGCCCAAACAGGAATAATTCTTAAGAAAATTATGTTCTGGGCACTGGAAATATTAAGCATTTTATTTGCCTTCTATGTTAGACTGACACACAGCATTTAATGAGTTTTTGGATAGCTACTCATTTTACAGGGCAGGTGTTTAGTTTGAATCGGTGTTTCAAGGGAAATTGGATTCCTTTGTTTGGTGGTATAAAGGTTTCACACCACTTGCTCTCTTCTAGGAGAGGTCAGTACACAGGAATTTGTTCCTGGTCCACCAGAACGAGCAGGAAGATCAGAGCAGATCTTGTGCCTGTCTCAGAAGGACCTTCATTCGATCATGGGACAGGCATTTAGAGGACTGCTTTCAGCCATTTGGTATTTCAATATCAGACTTCATCCAGTTAAAAAATGGTCTCCTGATTCTCACGTCCTGCTCTGTTCCCAAGTAGAAAACAAATGTTCTTATAAGTGACCTCTCTGGTCAGCAAACCATTCCAGGTGGCTCTTGCATGGCGGTAATGATCATCCCTGCACAGTAGCACCTCTGATCGGTGGCAACATATTGGAGGACAATATAATTCCATTTTGTTGATGTAGGCCAGGCATGTCCAAAGTCCGTTTGGCCCACCGGTCGGTTTAATACGGCCCCTGTGGCAGTTTATTTCCTGCTGGGGTAAAATCATAAAAAAAGCTCAACAACTCTTCAGCCTTAAAGAAAAGGTCAACAACTTTGGTCGGCCCTCACGGCCCTTCACGTCATCAAATCTGGCCCTCTTTGAAAAAAGTTTGGACACCACTGATGTAGGCTGATTTGGGAATGTCTAAATGCTATGAAGCAGGCCTGTAACGTAATATGGACACAGGACAGTCCTGTAGATAAGTGCTAATAATATTTTCAGCGCCTCCCTCACATCTTCTATTTATCCTGTGGCAGCTTGCCTAGAAGAAATTACTACTAACAGTGGGTGAATGGCTTAGTCAGGTGCAATGATGGAGGCAAGCCATTCCTGGGAGTTTGGTTTCCTTCATTTCCTTGCAGCTTAATGTTGTCCACCAGTAGAACATCTTTATTTTCCGGATATCAAAGTACTTTATGAGCTGTTAAACCTCACCATAAACCCTGTAGGGATTACATATACAACCGAGGGATTGTTCTATCAAATCTTCAAATGTCAGTCTACAGCTGTGCAGGTATGGTGCTTAGAAAATATTCAAACTCAAAAGACTTCTCTACAGTCAAAATAATGATTAGGAGTCTTCCTCGAGGACAATTTGTCTTTGTAGTTGAACAAAGAACGCTCACTTCAGCACTTTGAATACCTACAGCATGAGCTATAAAGTGGTTTAATCCTTTATAAGTGTTTGTCTGGCATTGTTGACCAGGAATGTAGCAAATTATAAACAACCAAGTGTGTAAATAATAGGCCTTCATTCATTTGGTTTGTAGGGTGGATAAGGCTACATAAAATATCTTGTGTAATGTTGAGAATCACTCCCTCTCTCCGTTTGTGTTTTTTGGGGGGGAGGAGGGATGTACAGTTGATCACATTTTCATTAAAGGTAAAGGTAAAGGTACCCCTGCCCGAACGGGCCAGTCTTGACAGACTCTGGGGTTTGTGCGCCCATCTCACATCTATAGGCCGGGGGGCCAGCGCTGTCCGCAGACACTTCCGGGTCACGTGGCCAGCGTGACATCGCTGCTCTGGCGAGCCAGCGCAGCACACGGAACGCCGTTTACCTTCCCGCTGGTAAGCGGTACCTATTTATCTACTTGCACCCGGGGGTGCTTTCGAACTGCTAGGTTGGCAGGCGCTGGGACCGAGCAGCGGGAGCGCACCCCGCCGCGGGGATTCGAACTGCCGACCTTTCGATCGGCAAGCCCTAGGCGCTGAGGCTTTTACCCACAGCGCCACCCGCGTCCCGTGTAATGTTGAGAATCACTCCCTCTCTCCGTTTGTGTTTTTTGGGGGGGAGGAGGGATGTACAGTTGATCACATTTTCATTAGGTGTCACTTAAATTTAAAACTTAGATTTAATTGGTTTTAACATGCCTGGGGCATTATTACTGAATTGTTGTTGTTGTTTAGTCGTTTAGTCGTGTCCGCCTCTTCGTGACCCCATGGACCAGAGCACGCCAGGCACTTCTGTCCTCCACTGCCTCCCGCAGTTTGATCAAACTCATGCTAGTAGCTTCAAGAACACCATCCAACCATCTCATTCTCTGTCGTCCCCTTCTCCTTGTGCCCTCCATCTTTCCCAACATCAGGGTCTTTTCCAGGGAGTCTTCTCTTCTCATGAGGTGGCCAAAGTATTGGAGCCTCAGCTTCACGATCTGTCCTTCCAGTGAGCGCTCAGGGCTGATTTCCTTCAGAATGGAGAGGTTTGATCTTCTTGCAGTCCATGGGACTCTCAAGAGTCTCCTCCAGCACCATAATTCAAAAGCATCAATTCTTCGGCGATCAGCCTTCTTTATGGTCCAGCTCTCACTTCCATACATCACTACTGGGAAAACCATGGCTTTTACTATACGGACCTTTGTTGGCAAGGTGATGTCTCTGCTTTTTAAGATGTTGTCTAGGTTTGCCATCGCCTTTCTCCCAAGGAGCAGGCGTCTTTTAATTTCGTGACTGCTGTCACCATCTGCACTGATCATGGAGCCCAAGAAAGTAAAATCTCTCACTGCCTCCATTTCTTCCCCATCTATTTGCCAGGAGGTGATGGGCCCAGTGGCCATGATCTTCGTTTTTTTGATGTTGAGCTTCAGACCATATTTTGCGCTCTCCTCTTTCACCCTCATTAAAAGGTTCTTTAATTCCTCTTCACTTTCTGCCATCAAGGTTGTGTCATCTGCATATCTGAGGTTGTTGATGTTTCTTCCGGCAATCTTAATTCCGGCTTGGGATTCATCCAGCCCAGCCTTTCGCATGATGAATTCTGCATATAAGTTAAATAAGCAGGGAGACAATATACAGCCTTGCCGTACTCCTTTCCCAATTTGGAACCAATCAGTTGTTCCATATCCAGTTCTAACTGTAGCTTCTTGTCCCACATAGAGATTATAGATACATAGACAGTAATTCATAATAATTTTTCCCGGAAACTCCATGCAGAAATGGGGCCATTTAGGCGTTGTACTGAATTCTTCTCCTCAAAGTACTTTCCTGTTTCATTCCAGCCAACAAAACACTCTCTCTCTCTCTCTCTCTCTCTCTCCCCCGCCCCCAAGAAACTATATTAGCACTTTTAAAGTGCATTTAATATTTGCATATCAATTAGAAATGTGCTACTGATTAAAAACAGCAATGAAGCATTTTCCAGCAACGTTACATGAATAGCTAAAACTAAAAGCACACATCTTCAAGACAGGCCCAAACTTATTTGTTTATTTGAAATCTTTTAATAAAATAAAAGCTATGCCTTAAAGTAAGAGCATGGGTAAATCATACCTGAGAAATATTTGTGGTATGTGAATATTAGATTAGGTTGAGATCTCTAAAAATCTTGTAGCAAACCATTTAATCTAAAATAAATAAATGATAAGAGATTGTCAAGGACCAGGATCCAGCATATCATTATATTTAACACTTGGTGCCCTTCTTACCATGAACTATGAATCCCTAAGTTAGGGATGGGGAAGCTGTGGCCCTCCAGATGTTGCTGGACTCAAAGTCCCATCTTCCTCACCCAGCGTGGCCAGTGGTCAGGAATGATGAGAGACGTAGTCCAACAACATCTGCAGAGCTAAACATCTCTGCCCTAAGTGAATAACTCTTCCATGGCTAAACAGATTGCACCAGTGCTACACAGTTTGTGAGTTGTTGAGCTGAACGCAATGTGAAGGTTGCATACAGCAGCCCACCAGGAGCTTGATGGGTCTCTAGTTTTGGAAGCCTGACCTGCAAATCTGGGGTGGGGAATGTTGAAGCACCTAGCACACTGCACTGAATGGCTGGTTGCCCACATCTGCAACTTGGTAGGATACAGCTTAGTTGTGTGTTGTTGTTTAGTCGTCTTAGTCGTGTTTGACTCTCTGTGACCCCATGAACCAGAGCATGCCTTGGAAACTCTCACTTTCTTCTCAGAGCTTCTCCTTTTTCTGTCCATGGAATTTTCTTGGCAAAATACTGGAGTGGTTTGCCAGTTCCTTCTCCATCTTAGTTGTGTAGCCCTCGCTTAATCATGTATGAAAAGGGCATTTCAGTCCAACACTGTGCCTCTCCACCAAAGGTCAGACCATCTGTAGTACCCATATGCAGCTGAAAGTACAGGGTCCAAATCACAGCATGACAGAAAAAGAGAGCAGAGTAGCAGCCACATTTGGACTCATGCACTACTAAATATTTTCTCCATACCTCCAAAGAAGCAGAAAATCAAGAGTGCCTTTAAGCAACAGCACCATTCCCTCAGAAATGTGCTGTCCTCCACATTTCTGGGTCATGAATAACAACTCCCAGACAAGCCTTAACCCCAGCACATCTCTGTTTACAAATTAAGCACTGAAAGCAGAGTGTAACACTTCATACTCTCATTAGCTGAGTCAGCTTGGCAGGGAGCCTCCACTCCTGTTTTTTTGTCTTCAAAGTCTGCAGTTCTTTTCATCAGTCTCACTTTACTTGTAGATGTCTACAGTGGACTCAGCCATACAGCTGCAAATAATTTTTTTAAGTGTTTTGGAAAGTACAGTATACAAATGTGACACTAGATGGCAATGGTGAGCTATGGCAAATTCAATATATTTTTTTCCAAAACATTTTTTAAAAATGCATTTTCACAGCGTTTTCTAATATGTTTGCCGATTCCACCAGTGTTCATAGTTGGCAAAGAAGTACTACTTTTAACATTTAGCTGTAGTGTCCACCTATCCTCACTATGATGCTGTTTATTAAACTTTCTATACCGCCCTTCATCTGAGGATCCCAGGCCAGTTTACAATCTAAAAGCCCCAAAATACATACCATATTAACAACAGGACCCCCCACCCTCACCCCATACAATCTTTAGTTAGCCAAAGGCCTGGGAGAAGGGGAAGGGTTTTGCCTAGCACCTAAAGATATGGGTCTCCCTGGCTGAGCGCTCTGACCATTGCACCACACTGCCTATTTACTTGGAGGCTTGAGTCTCACCTTTAAAAGTCCCTTAGTCCTGCAATTCAGCATTCTCCCTACAGTGTTTAAAGATAAACATGCATAAATGTGCTTATTCTCACATGAGAATAGCAGTCTGGATTATTCTCCAATTACATTGCTGTAGCATATGTTTTGCTCTATGCAGAATGCTCTATATTAATAATCCTTCAAAGGAAAGTAGCAGTTTATGACTACAGTGGTGCCTCGCAAGACGAAATTAATTCGTTCTTCTGAAGGCGGGCGGGGGGCGAAAGTCTTTGCTCCCCCCCCCCCGCCTGCCTTCAAAAGCCGTCCAGGACAGCGGAGAAACGCAGCGCGTTTCTCCGCTCTCCCGGGAAGGCAGGCAGGGGGGAGCAAAGACTTTTGCCCCCCGCCGGCCTTCAGAAGAGGTCCTGGACCTCTTCTGAAGGCTGGCGGGGGGTGAAAGTCTTTGTCCCCCCTGCCTGCCTTCCCAGAGGCTTTTAAATCGCCCCGGACAGCGGAGAAGTCAGCATTTAAAAGAGGTCCCCGGAGATTTCCCTATGGGCTTTCTTCTTGCGAAGCAAGCCCATAGGGAAATTCGTCTTGCGAAGCAACTCGCAAACGGAAAACCCTTTCGTCTTGCGGGTTTTCCGTCTTGCGAGGCATTCGTCTTGCGGGGCACCACTGTATACAGTAGATATTCTAGATTGTGACCTTGATTGTACCATAACATATATGTTCAAATCTAGAATTACTCCATGTAGGATTGTTGCCTTTTTCTCCATAAATTTATAGGAAATACTGTTTGAGGGTGTCTTCGTATTTTGTAAATAAAATGAAAGGAGCATAAATATAAATATTTTACCAGCATTTAGTCACTGCTGGAGTTTTCTATGGAAGCACTAAAATGGCACTTAATCAGAATAAAAGGTATATTTAAACAAAGGTCAACATTTTTTAAAACGGCATTTGAATCATGGTCTTAGTTTATTTGCGAGTAGTTGTTTGCACAAGTAAATGGGAAGCGTAATTTCCTGAAGTGGCAAAACTTTTATGCGAGACATTTATTACTAATAAGATGGTTTTATTGCCAAAATGAGTCCAAATTGGATCTGATGATGGGATTTTAGGAAAGCTTGTTGAAGCCATTCTTCTGTGGTTTGTTTAGAAGCAGCTTTGACAAGCAATTTTATGGTTGGCATGTGCTTTCATATTGAAAAAGAGGCGGGAACATTCTGAAGTTGAATCATGAAAATAAAAAGAACACTCAAGTAATGTTTTTGTGCCTATTGTATGTCCAAAGCATTTGAGCACCAACACTGTAGAGGCTTTTAAGAACATAATTTATTTTACTCCTGAATCTGCATTAATATGAGAGGTTGGATACTGACTGTTGCTCAGATTGAAGGTTTTGGATTATACCGTGCCAATAACTGCTGGAATACTTGTACATTGAAATTTAGTTTTCAAACTGGGATTAGAATGCAAACACCATTTTTTAAATTCAAAGTTTCTGCTATTAATTTAACGATTACTTAAAAGTTTAACAAAAATGGCTGAGTCTCTGCAGATGTAATACTTCTTCCTGTTTAAAATTCTATCAAAATAGTCAGGAATTGATTGCTGCTGGATTGGAATCTTTCGGATAAATATTTTTTCTCTTCCCCCATTTCCCAGAGAATACTATCACAGCTAACCAGCAGCAGAAAGGGAAAGGGGCTTGAATCAACTGACATTGGCTATGAGAGATTCAGTATGAAATGGAGCTACTTACACCTTTATAATAGTTGTATAAAAAGGCAAATTTTGGCTGATGCAATTTCTCCTACAATGGCAACGCTATGAAAGCAGTGCCTAAAATGTGTAAAGGCGGTCCCTCCTTAGCTCAGTGTTTCATCAAATTGGAGGTGCGGTGTTGGCACAGTCATAGTCACGGCTGTCATTTGCAGTTACTGCATCCACACTGCCTTGGTCACTTTTGTGAGTCTGAACATTTGTGAATGAGTTGGAGTAGGGGATGAGCACTGAAGTCACCAAGTTCCCGATTCCTCAGAATGGTGAGTATTTAAGTAAGCTACAGCCTTCCAAAGTTGTTGTTGTTGTTGTTGTTTAGTCGTTTAGTCTTGTCCAACTCTTTGTGACCCCATGGACCAGAGCACGCCAGGCACTCCTGTCTTCCACTGCCTCCTGCAGTTTCATGTTGGTAGTTTCAAGAACACTGTCCAACCACCTCGTCCTCTGTCGTCCCCTTCTCCTTGTGCACGCAATCTTTCCCAACATCAGGGTCTTAGGATGCCCCTATTCCCGCAATCCCAATCTTCCTCTCGTGAGCAGAAAGTCTGAAGGGAGGTTGTAAACATACTGTTCTCCCCATGATCAGGAAATCATGATCAGTGTTCTCAATAGTGGGAAGCCTTGTAAGCATGTTCACCCCCAAAACATTTTGGGATCCTGCCCCTCACCCTTAGGATCCTTGAGGATGTGGATTTGGCATTAATGTTTAGATTAAACATTAGATTAGATTGTTTAGATTAATGTTTAGATTAAACATTAGCATAAAATTTCTTAAAATATGTGTATGCTGCAGCAGAGGCATGGCATGAGATATTTAGTTTTATTTATGTATGTTTGTATCCTGCCTTTTATATCCTGCCTTTCTTCCTAGAAGCTATAGATAACTGTCCAGCATTTCCTTGGAAACATTAAAGGAAGGAGATTTCCAGAGGTTAGGCAGGTTACTTCATTGTCTTACATGTATAGGAAGGCTTTCCTAATATTTAATCTACCTTCCTGTAGCTGAGAGTGGTTGCTTTTGTCTGAGCTCTTTAGGTTTCAAACAGCAATTCTCTAACTGGTGGAACCAGAATACTTTGATTTGGGGTATATTAGACTTGAATCATTTTGTCTGACCTTTTGTTAAACATTACCTTGTGGACGCCAAGTACCTTTTACTGCTTACTTTAAAGGAGTTACTCTCAAAAGCCAATAAATTAATAATTGTAGCTCCTACTGTTTTTTACACACACGTACAGAGAGAGAGAGAGAGAGAATATAAATCAAGAAATGTTAACTGCAACACATAAGAAGCACTCCTATCTGGAGAGTCTAGTTTTAGGGAAGTAAAATTTCTTCAAATGCTCTTACTGGTATTGCTGTGACTCCCTTAGATAACATGGAAGTATGAACATTCCTACTGATTAAGTATTTTTTATACTCCAGAGTCTTCCACATTATGATCCATTATTTTGGAAAAGCAAAATTATGACAATTGAGGTTACAGTCTAGAGAACCTGGAAACAATTCATTCAGATGTTTGTATGCCTTTGAAGGACTAAACACAGCACTTTGCACAGTGATGTAATAGGCTACCAGGCCATGGCAAAATGCATGTCTGCACAAAACCTTTTGTTTTGTGCAAAGTTGAGTAATTCCTGTGTAGTCATGTGTTCTCACTGCTATATAAAGACCCTCAAAGACCGATTCACCCTCATCCTCATCTCATTGTGCTGCCGCATCTAGTTCTAGCTTTCACATGCTGTGAAACCACAGCCAGTCATAACCGTTAAAACTATATTTATATGATGCAGACTAACTTTGCTATGCTTTTTTGTTTTATCAGTTGTGTACTACAATACATGACCGCTAGTGCTAGGTTTTTTTCTGGTTTTAATACATGTTTTGTAAAAGCATATATATTAAGTTCCTTAATATATTAGCAGGGGTTGCAGCCTTTTGTTTCTTGACCATGATTGCCATATAGTTTAGCCTTCCTTTTCTGATGGAATGTGAAGAAATTACTAGGACCCAGATGGTGGGAACCTATTAAAAGGACCAATGAGCTGCTGCAGATATCTGGTTTCTAGTGTGCTGAGACTGCAGACAGTAACCTTCAGGAGAGGTTAAGCTGCCCTGAAGCAAACTGACCTTGTGACTTTTATCACTTCCTGTTGGCAGGCAGGGAAAATTTACTCAAACGGATAGGAATTAATGAAGGAATTAATTGAACAGGAAGTCTTTCAACCCTGGAGAGGATGGATGTAATAACGTAGACAGCATTGCTGTTATTGTTGATCTCTGGCAGACTTGGGGTGGGTGGGTGCATGTGTATGTGTGTATTTGGGGGAGCTGATACATGACAAGATTTATCTGTGCTTGCTGAAATTGAAAGCAGGCATAACAGAAAGGATGGAAATCCTCTTGTGGAAACCCAGCCCTGGTGTTTGTCTGTGCTTCTGTTTATGCTTTTCAGCTGTGCTGTTTTTCTAGAAAAAGAGGTGCTGAAACTCACCATGAACACTTCCTTCATTCTCTAAGAATGACAATGGCACCTACCTGAGATGTGCTGTAACTGAGTTCTGGCTGAAAAAACCCCCTCTGCTTTTTAGTAATGGGGTTTGCAACATGGTCATGTGCCTAATACACACACACACACACACACACACACACACACACACACCCCATTCTTTTATCCCACCTTTCTCTGTCAAGCAGGCACAAGGCGGTTTACATCTACCAACTAAAAACCATCTAAGAACAGAATAATTTAAAATGACAGTGGAATACCAGCTGTTTAAAACTATGACAGACAGTAGCAATAAAATGAGTCTTACAAGGTTTCAATTTAAAAATGCCCAAATAAACAAAACTGCCTCAGGGAGCAAAAATACCTTTATGGGGAAATAATTTCATAATTTGGTTCCCACAATCCAAGAGCTGCACTTTCTCTTTCTTGTTTTGTACCAAGCAAAACTCTGCTACTGGCGGATTGATGAGTAGGTCGCAGAAACTGAGCAAGAAAGTTCTTAAAGAGAGGTGGATGGAGGTGATTCCTGAAATAACTGGGCCCAGAACGTTTAGACTTTGGAAGACCAAAGCCAGTGCCTCAAATCAAACATGGAAACAAAGGGATAGGCAGCCGCAGCTGACACAAAACTACCATAAAATGTTAGATCCAGATAACAGTCTAGTTCTCACATTCTGCACCCATTGGCATTTTTGGATTCTGTTTCATGGCCCCACCCAAGACCTGCTCATAGGTAGGCTAAGAGCAGTACGCCAGTTGACTTGCACCTAGTGCCTGACTAGTGCCCTTATATGATTTCACCTGATATCCCTTCCTGAAAATGCTGTACCACCTATGCTGAGCAGACATACCGGTAATCATAGCAGAAAAGTATGAACCCTTCACTGCCATCCACCACCAACGAGATGGACTGTAACCTGTGTTTGATTGAATTAGGTCTCTTTGAGTCTTTTGCCATTTGCACTTTAGCCGTCTCCCAGCTTACCGTATTTTTTGCACCATAACACTCACTTTTTTCCTCCTAGAAAGTAAGGGGAAATGTCTGTGCGTGTTATGGAGGGAATGCCTACGGGTGGCATGCCTACGGATTTTCCTCCTCTAAAAACTATGTGCGTGTTATGGTCGGGTGCGTGTTATAGAGCGAAAAATACGGTAATTTTCAGCCAGCTCCTCAAAAAATCAAGGAGAGGGTCCCTTGCTACAAGACAGACGAAGGATGTCCCAAGAGTAATTGAGTTAATTGTCCAGGTCACATCCAAATTCCAGAGGTCAAGCAGGCTACCAACAGGCCCACAGGTCATATCAGATGGGAAACCCCCAAGAAACATCAGGAAACTATCTGCCTCTATCAGCCTCCAGATGCAGACCATTCTGATAGGCCAGGGTCAGTCTGTTTCTGCCCCCAAGCAATTTCCCCTCTTTTGTAGGCTTAGCATTCCCCCTTTCATATGCTGAAGTGCACCTCCATGGAAACCTTTGAGAATAAAGGGGGAAACGGGAAGGGAGGAAGACAGTTATTCTCCCTTGTCCCTGATGGCACACTGCTCCTCCTTGCAACCATTACTTGTAGGCTGCATTTCACATGATTGCTTTTTATATCGGGGCTTGTGGGACTGTCATGCCAAGTTTAAGATCAGATACCTTGGAGCACACTTGGAATTGATCATTTGGATACATTCCAAGTGTATTGTGTGTTTACATGCTCATTTAGAATGTTGAAACTTCCATTTTTAAATTCAGTTTTATTTTATTGTTTATCATTGACATCGTTTGTGTGTGTGTGTGGGTGCACACGTGTGCGCGCGCATGCACCTGGGCACACATTCCATTTGTAGAATATTCTATTAGAAAAATTAAAAGTAATATCACTGAACATAAATGAATTAATCTAATAATGAGTAATAAACAAACAGACAGAATTGGGGGGAAACAAATAATAGTAAAGACTATTTTTTCAATCAATAGTAAAGACTGTTTCAGTCATACTAACTCAATAAATGGTTGAGATTTCCATGACGATGCTTCGGGAACATAATAAAGCTATAGCAATTATTTTTATTAAAGATTTCTTAGTTTACAAAAATACTTTCATTGTCTCTTTTTTCAAGTTGTGTTTTCTACAGATCAGTTTCATTTGTTGTGAGACATTAGTGTTGCATGCAGTATTAGGCTGGGAAGAAAAGATGGGGAAAGAGGCGGAGGGGGAACGGTGGGTGGGATGGGATGGTAATGCTTCTATTCTTCTGCTTAGTGTATGTATGGGGTTTTGTGTCAGCATCACTTGCATGGGTTCTCTTACTATTCGCTTGATGTATTTCCTTGGTGGTGAGAGAAGTGGTACAGTGGTGCCCCGCAAGACGAATGCCTCGCAAGATGAAAAACTCGCTAGACAAAAGGGTTTTGCGGTTTTTGAGCTGCTTCGACAGACGAATTTCCCTATGGGCTTGCTTCGCAAGACAAAAACGTCTTGCAAGTTTGTTTCCTTTTTCTTAACACCGTTAATACAGTTGCGACTTGACTTCGAGGAGCAACTCATAGAACGCGGTGTGGTAGCCTTTTTTGAGGTTTTTGGTGATTTTTCAAGCTTTTCCAAAACTTTTCCGACACTGCGCTTCGCAAGACAAAAAATTCGCTAGACGAAAAAACTCGCGGAACGAATTAATTTTGTCTTGAGAGGCACCACTGTATAGTGGTTAGCATAGCTATAGCAATTCAGTTATATTTAGCTCCCCCAGGTTAAGATGAAACTGTTTAAAGTGGGCAGGCTTCTCAGACAACTGTGGGTACTTCAGTTGAAACCTGATGCTGTGTCTCAACTGGTGTTAGAGTAATTAAGTGAAACAAAATTCAATAAAGTCATTTTTCACAGTAGGTTCTCTCCTTGCTTTCCCCCCTTCTCTTTTACTGCCTCCCATCATGCACATGTTTCACAATGTGCCATTTACCAGACTAAGTTTCAGGTCTTGTATTTCTATCAGGCTAAGCAATTTGTTTCCATCTACCGTGGGTGCAGTCACAAAATTAAAAGACTCCTGCTTCTTGGGAGAAAAGCAATGACAAAACTAGACAGCATCTTAAAAAAGCAGAGACATCACCTTGCCGACAAAGGTCTGTATAGTTAAAGCTATGGTTTTTCCAGTAGTGATGTATGGAAGTGAGAGCTGGACCATAAAGAAGGCTGATTGCCAAAGAATTGATGCTTTTGAATTATGGTGTTGGAGGAGACTCTTGAGAGTCCCGTGGACTGCAAGAAGATCAAACCTATCCATTCTTAAGGAAATCAGCCCTGAGTGCTCACTGGAAGGACAGATCCTGAAGCTGAGGCTCCAATACTTTGGCCACCTCATGAGAAGAGAAGACTACCTGGAAAAGACCCTGATGTTGGGAAAGATGGAGGGCACAAGGAGAAGGAGAAGTATTACAACATCCATAATCCCTGACCCATTGGCTATGCTGGCCAGGCTGATTGGAGTTGGAGTCCAACAGCACCGGGAGCGCCACAGGTTCATCACCCCTGTTTTAAAACAATATTATTAAACTTGCAAGTTCTGTTATTTCTGTCACAGTGAAAGCACTCCAGGCCTCTGCTAAAACCTTGGTTGATCAGTGGTTTGTTGTGTAAATGTTCAGGCTGCTATTTGCCATCACCTTTGTGGCTGACATGAGTTACAATTCAGCAGTATAAAAGCACATTCTGAATGTTTTATCGCACTGAATGCAACCCAGAAACGGAACCCAGGATTGATCTGTGCAGACAGAACCAGGCTCAGCTTTCAGTGACTAGGCGTGGACTACAGGGTGTTAAGAGGAACATCTTTACTTTCCATTATGGACAATCATCATGATTCCATCCTCAACGGACAGCCTTTTTTGATTCCCTGCTTCTGTCAGTTGTCTGTATTATCAGGTAGTAAAGGGAAAACATTACTGGAAGAAATGAAAAGAAAGCAGGTAGCAGACTCTTCAGCTACTTCTTAGAATAGTTTTATAGTTCATTGCAAGTAACCATTAAGCTATTCTGTGGTACAAGGTTGGAGAGAGTGGTAAAAATGTACTAAATGTTTGTGGGTATACTCAATCCAAATTGAAAAATAGCTTTCACATAGCCACACTTAGAAACAACACAATATAGCCTAACTGTCAAATGACAAAGCAGCTACTGGGGTCTTTACTAGGAGATTGAAACTCTGCCTAAGCTCCATTACTAACCATAGAATCATAGAATCATAGAATCATAGAGTTGGAAGAGACCACAAGGGCCATCGAGTCCAACCCCCTGCCAAGCAGGAAACACCATCAGAGCACTCCTGACATATGGTTGTCAAGCCTCTGCTTAAAGACCTCCAAAGTAGGAGACTCCACCACACTCCTTGGCAGCAAATTCCACTGTCGAACAGCTCTTACTGTCAGGAAGTTCTTCCTAATGTTTAGGTGGAATCTTCTTTCTTGTAGTTTGGATCCATTGCTCCGTGTCCGCTTCTCCGGAGCAGCAGAAAACAACCTTTCTCCCTCCTCTATGTGACATCCTTTTATATATTTGAACATGGCTATCATATCACCCCTTAACCTCCTCTTCTCCAGGCTAAACATGCCCAGCTCCCTTAGCCGTTCCTCATAAGGCATCGTTTCCAGGCCTTTGACCATTTTGGTTGCCCTCCTCTGGACACGTTCCAGTTTGTCAGTGTCCTTCTTGAACTGTGGTGCCCAGAACTGGACACAGTACTCCAGGTGTGGTCTGACCAGAGCAGAATACAGTGGCACTATTACTTCCCTTGATCTAGATGCTATACTCCTATTGATGCAGCCCAGAATTGCATTGGCTTTTTTAGCTGCCGCGTCACACTGTTGGCTCATGTCAAGTTTGTGGTCAACCAAGACTCCTAGATCCTTTTCACATGTACTGCTCTCAAGCCAGGTGTCACCCATCTTGTATTTGTGCCTCTCATTTTTTTTGCCCAAGTGCAATACTTTACATTTCTCCCTGTTAAAATTCATCTTGTTTATTTTTGCCCAGTTCTCTAATCTGTCAAGGTCGTTTTGAAGTGTGATCCTGTCCTCTGGGGTGTTAGCCACCCCTCCCAGTTTGGTGTCATCTGCAAATTTGATCAGGATGCCCTTGAGTCCATCATCCAAGTCGTTGATAAAGATGTTGAATAAGACCGGGCCCAAGACAGAACCCTGTGGCACCCCACTAGTCACTCTTCTCCAGGATGAAGAGGAACCATTGATGAGCACCCTTTGGGTTCGGTCAGTCAGCCAGTTACAAATCCACTGAGTGGTAGCATAGTCAAGACCGCATTTTACCAGCTTCTTTACAAGAATATCATGGGGCACCTTGTCAAATGCCTTGCTGAAATCAAGGTAGGCTACATCCACTGCGTTCCCTTCATCTACCAGGCTTGTAATTCTGTCAAAAAACGAGATCAGGTTAGTCTGACATGACTTATTTTTCAGAAATCCATGCTGACTTTTGGTGAGCACAGCATTCCTTTCCAGGTGCTCACAGACTGTTTGCTTAATGATCTGCTCCAGAATCTTCCCTGGTATTGATGTCAGACTGACTGGGCGATAATTATTTGGGTCCTCTCTTTCCCCCTTTTTGAAAATAGGGACAACATTTGCCCTCCTCCAGTCTGCCGGGACTTCGCCTGTTCTCCAGGAATTCTCAAAGATGACTGCCAGTGGTTCTGAGATCACATCTGCCAGTTCTTTTAATACTCTTGGATGCAGTTCATCTGGCCCTGGAGACTTGAATACATCTAAACTAGCCAAATATTCTTGTACTATCTCCTTAGTTATTCTGGGCTGTGTTTCCTTTGCTGAATCATTTGCTCCAAATTCTTCAGGTCGGGCATTGTTTTCTTTATCGGAGAAGACTGAGGCAAAGAAGGCATTGAGTAGTTCAGCCCTTTCTGTGTCCCCTGTTTGCATTTCACCATCTTCTCCTCTGAAGGACTTACATCCTTCACTTACATCTACTTACATCCTGACCCTTTGAACTGCATTGCTAGATGGCTGCCACCTTTCTTCATCCTGTGTATATGTAGGTGTGGATGCTGGTCAGTTTCTGGACTGTAGTCAGCAGAAGCTGTGTGCTACTCCAGCGGATGGGTGCCCGCTAGTGACTAAACCATTTATGTTGTTATACGCTATAAATATCTTCATGGTATGAGAGCAGAGCTGATCCTGCAGCCTGATATAATTTCATAGTCCGAAGGCCACCAAAGAGGCCATTTTAATCATCCAAGCTAACCTCCTGTGCAGAATATATATTGGCTGAATTAGATCATCTATTTTAAATCATATTGTCTTGATAATTCCAGACTGTTGCAAAGGCTGTCCATATTTTCCGTCTGCATAGGATCTTGACTCTGGCGTTGAATCTGACTTCTTGAAAACATTGGTTTATATTTTTAATATGTTCATAACACTTTTCATAAACTAGGCTGTGTCTCTCAATCATTCAGAAAGCAAATGTTTAAGGAAAGGATTTTCTATTTTCATAATTTCACGGCCCCATTTTCATTTCTCCAAGGATTTATTGATTTAAAGGGATACATAATTATAATGTAGGTGATTTTATAATGAGGATTTTTCAGAGTTTTAGTTCTGTGATGAGAAACTAGTGTGCTGGATGAGATTAATTGGTTTATATTATGCTTAGTAGAGGTGTAGGATTACTGTTTAAAGGTACGATTTGTGCATTATAAAGTTTTTTTTAAAAAACGGAATTGTTTAATAATTACTGACCATATATAATAAAAACTATTATGGTTTGTTTATATGATGGTTATTGTTTCAGTGCCCCCGGAAAAGGTATTATTAAAATTTATTTTCCGTACCATTTTGAGTTCTTAATTTCTGTATTTTTGCATACTTTCCTAATCATTAAATTCTCCTGAAATTATTATACTCCTGCTTCATTGCTACCTGCTGCTTTCAACAGAAATTTATTGATGGGGGGACACAGAGCAGGGCTGGTGAGCAGTGTGGCTTTGGGAAAAGGTGTGGTTCGGTTTAGGACCGAGGTATCTGAAGGCCCACTTTCTGCGTTATGAGCCTCCCAGCCAGCATTCCCTGAAATATTCTTGGATGGGACCAATGAGGAGCCTTTTCTGTAGCTGTGCCTAAGTTCTGGAACTGCCAGAGGAATGTTGCCTCAGCAGTTCGAAAGCACGTCAAAGTGCAAGTAGATAAATAGGTACCACTCTGGCGGGAAGGTAAACAGCGTTTCCGTGCGCTGCTCTGGTTTGCCAGAAGCGGCTTAGTCATGCTGGCCACATGACCCGGAAGCTGTACGCCGGCTCCCTCAGCCAATAAAGTGAGATGAGCGCTGCAACCCCAGAGTCGGCCACGACTGGACCTAATGGTCAGGGGTCCCTTTACCTTAAAGGTAAAGGTACCCCTGCCCGTATGGGCCAGTCGTGTCCAACTCTAGGGTTGTGCGCCCATCTCACTTAAGAGGCCGGCGGCCAGCGCTGTCCGGAGACACTTCCGGGTCACGTGGCGAGCGTGACAAGCTGCATCTGGCAAGCCAGCGCAGCACACGGAAACGCCGTTTACCTTCCCGCTAGTAAGCGGTCCCTATTTATCTACTTGCACCCGGGGGTGCTTTCAAACTGCTAGGTTGGCAGGCACTGGGGCCGAGCAACGGGAGCGCACCCCGCCGTGGGGATTCGAACCGCCGACCTGACGATCGGCAAGTCCTAGGTACTGAGGTTTTACCCACAGCCCCACCCGCGTCCCTTTACCTTTACCTTACAAGCTAGTAAAAACCTTCCTTTTTCAGCAGGCTTTTGTTTTTAGATGGCTGTTTCTGCTGCTGTTTTCCTTTTTAGAGTGTTAATATTTTTGTAATTGATACTTTGAATTTTATGTTTGCAGCCCCCTTGGGCTTCTTATGAGGAAAGGAGGGTACAAATGAAGAAATACCTCTCCTTGTACCAGCCTGTTCTGATCCTTAAGGGGAAATTCATCAGGTGGTGACATAAGATCAGGCCTTCTCAGTGGTGGTGCTCTGATCATGGAACACCCTCTTGATTGAAGTTTGACTAGTTCTGACATTGGCTATTTGCTTTGCACTGTACCCAGACCTCTCCGGCTCCATCACCGTGAGCTCTAATATTCCTGGTGGGATTGAAGCTTTTGCCCCTTCCCCTTTTGCCTCTCGTCTTGCTCAATAGCCAATGTTTCACCTCTGTGATTCTTAGGTCTCTCTAGCACAAAACCAAAAGCACAAACCATAACCTTCCCAGATTCATCATCTGCTTAACCTCCAGATGTTTGTGGGCAGGGAACACAAAACATTATGTCTTAAATGGGAAACAGCTAGGACATATTGTGTGCCCTAAGAAGCTTTCATTTCCCCCCACCCTTTCTGCCCCCCTACCCCTCCTGGCCTTTATCCTCCTGTGCCAGGGGAACCTTGCGTGTGTACTTGTGAGAAAATTGGTTATGCTGTGGAGAACTGAGGTTGATGCTTGATATAAAATGCAGTATTATGGGAAGGGGAAAAAATGTGAATAAGCATGTGTTAATTCTCACTAAGGGTGTATGAAGGGACAATCTGGGAGTGTTTATGCAAATGACAGCAGCTTGGCGGGAAACCAGCAGAGCGTTCATTTTCGGCTGTTGAAATGACATGAACTTGGCATTGGTTTCAGAGATGCCGCAACTCTTACAAAACCAAAGGCGTTAGCTAGTCGAGGAGCGTAGACTCTGCAGTCATCCTGTAGCAAAGCAGGGACACATAATCCAATTGAACTGGGTGAGCTGTAAAGGGAATCTAGTTTGAAGGAAGGTCTTATGTGGGCCAAAGGTGGCGCAGAGGACATCGCCAAATTACCTGTGTTTCTACCAGGATCTAATTATTCATATTCTGGATCAGTTCAAATGCATGGCAATATTTATCTGTCATTAATGAACTGTCTTCCTGGGAACTTAACAAGATTGCCCCATTGTGAAGGTTCTGTGTCACTGTCATAGATAGGAACAGTTCTTGCATTACTTGAGTGACATAGTTGCTGCTTCCATGTGGCCATATCCTTGCTGCTCTGGTAATGTTCAAATAGGTATGCCCGAATGATGTGGTATGGAAAGAAACCATGTTGTATGCCCTTCCAGAGTGGTCTCTGCATTTCAGATGATGCCACACTTTCACAGAATGCAGCCACATGGAATTATAGAAGATACAACCATGTGCTTTGAGCAGCTTGTCTTGTTAAGAGAGGTGTGATTTTTTTCTTCTTCTTCTCTCTGCTCATGTGTATTTGAAAGGGACAAGAGCCTAAAAGAGCATATGTTCACAGTGCAAATATAATGTGCAGCTCATGAATTTTGTACGTGCCCATTGTCTCAGAGTACAAAGAAAAAATTTGAAGGGGCTCTCAAAGGAGTTTATGAATCAATTGCCTATTCAGTGAAATACAGTGCTGCTATTGCTACAAAAATGGAAAAGCCCATGCCATAGTATTATTATTATTATTATTATTATTATTATTATTATTATCATCATCATCATCAGAAAGTTTACTTTTTAAATATATATAACTATTTTTGCCTAATATTTCTCATCCTTCTGACTTTTTTTCATTTGTTTCCAAGTATTAAAAAATTATGAGTTTTATATCTTCTCCATATAAAAATGGGTGGGATATTCAAAAAGTATTAAAAATTGCTCTTTATTTGCCGTCTTAATACTCGTTATCCTAATGAAACCTCCCTTGGTTATTGTAGAAGCTGTTTTACAGGGTTTTTCCTTCTTTAAAGCAACTTGAAGTGCTCAAAAATATTCAGAATTGACATGTTTATGAGACGGCTATATTGGCATTAGCTTAAAATCTTGCCCTTCACATTGACTTAACTTTTGCTTCTCTTCAGCTGTCTTTCCTTCCTAATTGCATTTGTTTTCCTCTGTTTTTCTTAGGCCAAGGCTGCAAGCACAAAGAAAGTTTGCTCAGTCTCAGCCAAACAGTCCCAGCACAACTCCAATAAAGATAGTGGAGCCATTATTGCCCCCTCCAGCTACACAGATTTCTGACCTCTCCAAAAGGAAGCCCAAGACAGAAGATTTCCTTACATTTCTCTGCCTTCGAGGTAAGTGTGTCCCCTATCCCAGCATACCAATGTAGGGGGGGGATGAACTTTTAAGATTTACACTCCAGATACTTATTTCTTCCCCATTATATAGTTCCAAAAGTGTTCGAAAAGGCTGCGGGCTTTTCATGTTGCGAACAGGCCTCCGGAACGGATCCCGTTCGCAACCAGAAGTATCACTGTATTATCTCATAGAATGTTTTCTACAAATAATTTGATGGATTTTGCCCAAAATTTCCTCTCAGCCTTTAAATTCTGTCCAATGGCTGAGGACAGAATTCCATGTCATGTGCGTATCCGTGAAACAAAATCCTGACAGCTGCATTTCCTAAGAGAAGAACAGCCACTCAAGGAATTTTGAGTGGAGATGTGCAAGGTTGAGGTTTTTTAACTTCCCTCCTGCTACGGATTGCCCCTGTTCCACATTGATCTTTCACTGACTCCATCCCAAGTGTGAGATTCTCAACATGTATTGGAGGCACAGAGGTTAAATTATGATACCTCCAAAAGGCATCTTTAAAATAAAGATTAAAAACCCATGGGGACTCTAAATCTGTTTTTGAGGGCAAACACATATTTGGAACTTTTTTAGTTGGAGCAGAGAAAGATCTAAATGTTGGGGTTAAAGCACCAAAACTTACAATTTTCTTGCTGCTAAAGCTGCTTTTTTTACACAGAGTTTAGTTAGCTAAGTGTACAACCCTCCAAAATAAGCATAAACATGCCCTATAGGTATGGGGTTGGACCAACTTTAGTTGGTCATTTATGTTCCATGATTTCAGTGGGTCTACTTGAAGCATGACTAGGTCTAGAATCCATCCCATAATCTCTCCTACTGCATAGTTGATCAAGACCTTTTGCTAGGAGTGGGATTATAGTTGATGGTAGACACACCTAAATCTTCCTTTACTGTACTAGCTAAATAGCAACTGGATCCCCTCTTATCAGAATAGAATAGAATAGAACAGAACAGAACTTCCAGATACATTTTCATTCAGTTGGTTAACCCCAAAGAGTGCTGTTTTTCCTGAGTTGTGTATCACACAGATAGAGGATGTTTTGAGAATGGCAGCTAGTGCTACCCAGCCACTGCTCTTCCTCTGTAAACTACATGAAGAATTACAATTGACTTTCAACACTTCAGGGAATATAGAACTGTGTGTGTGTGTGTGTGTGTGTGTGTGTTTTCTAACCATAATAATGAACAGGATGTAGCCAAATAGGTGGGGAATTCCGAGCACATCACTTTTAGAAAATCAATCTTTAAAATTGATTATTTAATTTACACTGAAGCACTTTTTTTATTTAGGTACGTTTGCATGCTTACTTTAACTTTAAAAATAGCCCCAAAAGTATGTTAGACTCATTTTTAAAATAGCATTTTTAAAGAACACAGTGACAGCCAGAAAGCAGCATGGTTTTTTCCAGTCTTTTTTTTTTAATGTGCTAAGATACTTTGTCCTAAAAAGAGATAGCAGAGTTTGTTAATATATCATAGTAAAGTTTTTTTTAGTGTTTGTTGTTCTTATATTTATAAGATTTGTTTTAACATAATCACATGTTACAATCTAAAAGCTCTAGAGTGAGAAATCTTTGGCCCTCCAGATGTTACTGAACTACAACTCCAATTATCCCTAGTTATTGGCATGGGGGGGCAAGATTTCCCCACATCTGGACTAGACTGTTTGACACTGGGTAGAACAAGGGCTGCCTGGAGAAGAGGAAGTTCCCCTGTGACAACACCATTTCTTCTGTTGAAGCCAAATGCAGAAGTCCCTCACCATCCCTTCTTAGTGTAAAGCAGAAGGGTAGAGACAAAAGCTCCGGTGCAGAATCAGGTTCCTCCTAGATAATGGTAGTGGTTAAATTCTTGTCCAAGACTTGTAAAAATTGGGGCAAATATGAGCTACAATATTCATTCATTCATAAAATGTATTATTACCTGTCTTTCACTATGAGGTCCAGGTTGGGTTACAACAAACATAACTTTAAAACAAATAAATATAAATATAAAATAATATAAAATAAACATAAAACCGTTCCAAAATGGAACAGAGGAGTGTAAATTGAGCAAAGGAGGCAGGTCGCAAAAAAACCCGTAAGCAGACAGTAGTGCTGAATCGTGGGTTGCTGGGGTTCAGAAAGGCAAACTGAAGAGTTCCTTTCCCCAAGTGCTTTCCAAATCAGGCCAAACCTGGTTGAGGCCTGGTTTCAGAAGGCACCTCATTCAGTGACCTTGCCATTCAGTGACTCTTTCTTGCCAGGCTCAGACTTATCAAGGCAGAATGGCTGGAGTGTTTTGCATAACATTTGCATATGCTAGATGTAAATGTATATTTATAGATGCAAATTTAGAAGTAATCACTATAATTTAAATAGTAATAAAACTCATCTCCCCATAGTGAGAAAGACTATGATCAGGTGACCTATCCGGCTGCACAGACTAACAAGTGCTAACTGTTGATGAGTAACTTCAAGGCGACTGCTCGTTTTTCTTACATTAAACTGGGTTTGGACCAGATAGAGTGCTATCCTCTGTAAAATAGGACATTAAGTTAAGCCTCATTAGTTACTGTTCAAATGAACATTAAAACTATATTAAGCACTTTGATTTCCAAGGATGTTAACAGTTTAAATCTGTGCTTATTTGACAGCCCAACTGCCCTAAAACTTGGATGGCCCTCCTACCTTGCTTAACCTCTGAAAGGTCATGCAGCTTAAAGCATTGTATCCAACAGAACTGTACACAAAGAATTTCTCAAGCCCATCCACTCCCCATTCCTGTCCCCAAAAGGCCATAATAATAGCCTCCTTAGTAACACTAGGGTCTCTCTCAAGCTGCATTCATTTTGGGCACAGGTTAAACAAAGCTGAATAAGCACATTCCAAAGCAAACTGCATGTTTACTGATGTGATCATGAAAAGGCTCCTTGAAAATGCAATCCAGGAGGAGAGGAATGGGCTCCTGCTTGCTTCATGGCCTCAGTTTGTCTGTGTGATATGTACAGGGCAAAAAAAAAAGGGGGGGGAGCTGAACCCACACTACATAATCCTAATTCTCTCCCCCACCCCAAATGGGCAATATTTGAAGGTCAAAAATGCCTCAAAATTTCCCATATTCAAAAGGAACGAGGTGTGCATTTAACAGCACGAAGCAGTCTCTTCCCCTCAATAGTAATAAATCTTGACACCTTTCAGCTACTCAAATCTTCAGATAGGCAGCCTGCCTATAGTTATTTGATTCAGGATTTGCTTTTGATGATTTTTGCCACAATAAATCATCAGCCTTTGGTAGGTAGCAGAGAAAAACTGGTACTCAAACAGAAGACTCAAACTTTAATCTGCATTAAAATACTGTGTAGTAATAATTGGCTAATTATGTAGTTAAATAGGATTATTGATTGACCCTAAGCCTTTGATAGCTCTAAGTTTCAAACCTCTTGAATCAAGAATTCAGTCCTTGGATATATGTAATAATAAGAGTACCTCTGTGCATAGTCAGAGTGGCCTCTTCAAGTATTTATTTTAAATTTAGTTTTAGTAATTGCAGCCAGTTTCTGTTCTTCTGGGAGCTGGACACCATTTATATATTTAATTAATGAATATACAGAGTTGCTTAACATACAGAACTAATTGAATTCATTAATTTTTGTATTTGAATCAGCAGATTTATTTATTTAAATTGTAGACCGCCCTTTATCCAAAGATCTCAGGGTGGTTCACAGCATAAAAATACAAAATAAAAACACAAAATGCATAATAAGAATAAAACACCCATAAACCACCCACCCCTCCCACAAACACACTTTAAAGGACATGGAATGTTAATCAGCCAAAGGCCTGGTTGGAGAGGAATATTTTTTCCTAGTACCTAAAGATGTCTAATGGGACGAGTGCTTAAAAGTTTGGTCACTATCTGGTAGCCTAACCCCAGGCAAATGACACACTGTATAATGGGGTGATTAGGAATAAATTTCTAGTAGGAATTCATTTATTGACCTGTGCATGTTTTTTACTTCATCCATCTGCTTTTTATCTACTGATCTTTCCATGCTCCACCTTCTCAGTCATTGCTCTCCCCACTCTGGCCTCATCTGATAGTGCCCCCATTTTCATCTCTAAATTGCTTGAGGGTGGAAAGTTTACTGAATTGTGGGTGCTGCAAGGTTTGTGCTCACATGCAGTTTTCTGCAATCATATCAGTATATTTACAAACAATGCAGGAACCAAGTGCGTGAGACTTTAAGAATATAATCCACATTGGCTAGGAATACTTTTATTATGAAAAGAGATTATTCTCTCTCTCTCTCTCTCTCTCTCTCTCACACACACACACACACACACACACACACACCTACACACACCTTTCTTATAAATTTGTTTGCACAGTGACAATAGTTCTGGAATTCAGAAATGAAAGAAAAATTGGCTCTGAGTGTTCCCAGATTATTGTTCAGTTAAATAGATTGAGGTGCTTTGATCTTATCCAGACTAAATGTCTCTTCCCACCCTGCTTCACCTGAGGATGATGATGATGATTTCAAACTTGTTTAAAGTTTTACTTTTACTTTCTTAATGATAATGCCATTCACCCCTTATTCTGTTGTCCCCTCTGTGAAGAGGGGTCAGGGGTCAGGAATTGAGTCTTTTAGTGCAAGATTCTTGCCATTCAATTACTCCACTCCCCATCTCCAACAAAGAATAAACAGGGTCTTAAGTTTCCCCCCAATTTCTTTCCCATAGGATAAACAATTGTCCCATGCTCCACTGCTTTCACTAGAGCTTTAAAGGATTGGGGGGGGGGGTTAAGAAGATTGGGCTGTATGTCACAGCCATAATACCAGGCTGTTCATGGTCCACTAGTGATGGAGGGCACAAGCGTTGAAGGGCAGTCTGTCTTTCTGCTCCTCACCTTGCATGCAGACTTTTAAATTGACCCAACCACCCACTTCTCCTGTTTATTGAGGCACCAGCAAACTCTGCCCTATGTGATTACTCCTCAGAGAGTAACAGTGTATGTACAGTCGTTCTTTTCCCTTGGAGGCTACAGACCAGATTCTCACTTACACTATGGGTTCTTTGCATCATGCTGGCAAGTATAAAACCAGCCTTTAAATAGATCACATTCTATTTACACCGAGGCCTTGGTGCCAACGTAAATGTGAGTCAGGCTTTATATCCTGAGTACTGAGGTGCAGGCAATGCAGCTTATGCAGGATTTTCCACCTATATATGTACTCATGAAATGGAGCCTCCTGTCAAAAGGCACTGGGGGCATGGGGGTGAGGGGACCCTAATTCTTCAGAAATGTAGCATTTGGCATACCATGTGTTTACTCGGCCAGGCTTAAGGCCCACATACCTTGACCTGACCTCATCCCTAAATCACTGTGACGGCTTAAATTGTTTTAGTGTTTTTCAAGTGCATAGCTGGGCTGTGTTTAATTGCAAGGAGAAAGAGAGTATTAGAAAAGGGAAAAGGAGAGAACCACATAATTTGCAGAGAAGAATCCAGTTTTTCCAGAAACCCACAGCCCAAATTACACAGAACGCTCTTGGGCTGAAATGGTTTCTGTGGGGTTTTAATATCCCAGTTTGATTTCTGTGCAGATGAAAACATTTAGTTTTCACTTCAGTAAATAGTGCAGACACTCTGCCAGGTAATCCTGGAAAGCAGTGAAATGCTGCTCTTGGCAAAACAGATGCTGCCTGTACTGTTGATGGGCTTGAGGCAGTTTTGTTTTTTAAATAACAACCTATATCAAGCCGAGAGGAAACAAAATTATTCTGGAGGCCCTGAAATGTTGTGGTATTTGTGATTTTCTGTTAAAGTTGCCAGTAACAGCATCGCTTCTTAACATACCTGCTTACATTTCCCCTTTTGTTTTATATTTACCTGCCTTCCCAGTCAGCCTGATAAAGAATTCTGTTTGACTTGAAAGCTTGCCCAAAGCTCTTTCATTACATAGTTCAGTCGAATGTGCAGCGACCTACTTAATGTGCTGTCTCTGCCATGCTGAGTGTTGAGCTGTTGCATTTGATTTGTCTCTGTTGTCTGAATAACTCTGTGGGTAATTGTTTAGACCAGAGTTGGGGGAACCTGTATGTTCTTGAACTCTTTACTCAGCTACCCCAGCCAACATTTAAATTGTTTAATCTACTCTTGGATAACTTTTAATGGTGGTTGCCAATTTCCACAACACGTTGGAATTTGTATTATGACCACCCCCCACCTCTCCTGTAAGCTATCTTGTGAATATGTTCCAGACTGAAAAGCAGGGTAAAAAAAAAAATGGTTCAGGTTGCATTTCAACTATAATTAAATTGAAATCCACAAAGATAAAAGAGCACCCCTCATAAATTGGTTCACAGAAGCCAAGAGCTGCCATATCTAACTACAATCGTACTTTGGAAGTCGAACGGAATCTGTTCCGAAAGTCCATTCAACCTCCAAAACCAAAGCACAGTTTCTCATTGGCTGCAGAAAGCTCCTGCAGCCAATTGGAAGCCACAGGTGCCCCATCAGATGTTCGGCTTCCAAAAATAGTTTGCAAACTGGAACAGTCACTTCTGGGTTTGCGGCGTTCTGGAGCCAAAACGTTCAAGAACTAAGCTGTTCGAAAACCAAGGTACTGTTGTATTATTCATGGAGTAGCCTGCAACCACCTGGGTCTTTAATGTTGTTGTTTCAATCCTGCATTTATGAAAAATTTAAGGAAGCAAGTTCTAAGCTAGAGACTTCCTCAGAGAAAAAACTTGTTCTCTCCCCATAGATGATATTGGGGTCAAGCCTAGGTGTGATGGGGCAGTCATTCAGTTATCTGTCCTGTTCCCATATAAAGCAGTGTGTCATTAAGGGTTAAGAAGGGAGCACACAAAATGTGGGCTGGTTGTGTGAAAGAGAGCCTGCCACTCTCACATGTAATTTGGCTTTTAGCTGCATTTGTGGGCAGGCACCATTATCCACAAACAGAAAGGGCTAAGCTGCCAAAGTGCCACTTAAAATGGGTTTAGCAAACACACCCAGTGGTTTACGTGAGCAAACCAGTGCTACATGAGAAAAGAGATTCCCAAACCAAATAGGCATCTTTAATAGGTAATTGGCTCCCACCAGTTAAAAGAGCAGAAGCTGTAAATTTCCCCTGCTGAATGTTGTGTGCCCTGCTGCTATTAATGAAACAGGTGGGAAGAGACGGGGAAAGTGGCACCCTAAACCTCCAATGTGTTCATCCGTCACCCACCCACCACAAGTCCTAACTGATTGCTCATAGCCCATGTTTTAACTGAGGCTAGTAGTTGTGTGCAATCAGATGATATTTAATGCATTTGTCTTGGTATCAGGTTCTCCTGCCCTGCCCAGCAACATGGTATATTTTGGAAGCTCTCAGGATGAGGAGGAAGAGGAGGAAGAAGATGAAGAAGCAGAGGACACGAAGGTGACCACAAACAATGCTTCGTCTTCATGCCAGTCGACCCCCAGGAAAGGGAAAACACAGAAGCATGTTCCAAATGGGCATGGTAGGTCCTTAAATGTAGAACTTCATTTGACAGTGATGAGTCAGGCTATGTGTGCTTAGAGTTAAAGATGGCATCTGAGGGCTGAACTGAGGTCTCCTCCAGTCACTTTGTACTTGTGCAAATAGTATGAAGATTAAATGTTAGCATCTTGCATTGTATTCCCACCCTCGCCCCCTCTTATCTCTTGGGGAATGGAGCAAATATCAAGCTGTTTAAACGCTCATGGTGATGACTGGCATGCAGATACGATTTATTTAGAGCCAGTGTGGTGTGCTGGACTAGGGCGTGGGAAACCAGGGTCCAGATCCCTCCTTGGGCCAGTTGCTATTTTTCAGACTAGCTTAGCCTTCGGGGTTGTCGGCAGAATAAAATGAAGATGGGTAGCACCCTGTTCCACTTGGAGAAATGGTGGAATTATAAACACAATTAATAAATCATATTTTCTTAAGAGTATTGAAGTTAATCAGCATGATGACCAAGTTAGACCCATTGATTCCATTGTGTTTACTCTGAGTAAAACTTAGCTGAGTTACTACCTAATGAATTTAGTTTCATAGGAAGCTGCTGTATGTCAGATCGTTAGCCCATCTAGCTCAGTATTGTCAACTTTTGACTGGCAACTCCAACTGCAGTATTTCAGACAGGGGTCTCTCACATCTGGAGTTGTTGAGGCATTGGAGAGGCGGCCCTTTGGAAGAAACGCTAGCGCTGTGCGGCTGAGCTTTGCCTCTTCCCCATAGGCCCCCAAATCCTTTGGCTAATTCTGTTGGCTTCAGCTCACAGTTAATGTTTTCTCTACGTGTCTTCTTTCCTTTCTTTTCTGTTAAAAACAAAACCCACAGTGTGAAGCCAGTGGCAGCAAGACGTTTGTCCTGTAAACAGCATTATTTTTCCTCTCTCTTATTTGGTATCCTGTTTTCCTAGTTGCTAGGTTAATACATTAGCACTGTCACTAATGCGGCATTTTTGTTCCTGTAGGATCACATCAATTACTTTCTTGCAAATCAGCAGAGCTGCCTGAGTCACAATGTATTTTCTTCACACGGCCTTCATGTCATATCCAGATAAATTGATCAGCGCCTTGTCAGTAGAGCCTGAAAAATGTATTCAGCACTGAGTAGCTTGAAGCCCTAAGCTCTGATAGCCAGAATGAAAAAATACCTGGGCTCCCACACCCCCACCAAAGTCATACATATTCTATTGACATTGGCAGCACCTTCACAGTAAATCAGTTCTACTTTCTTTCCCTGGGACTCAATGATAAATTCTCTTGCCATTCACGCCCCCTTCTCCCTTTGCTGTGTCCTGTAGGGGATGCCTGGTCAGCATCTCTTGGCAGAGGGAAACGTTTCTTTATTTGCAGCTCCTTTTGCATGGAGGCAAACACTGACCATGGTTCAGCTTTCTCTGACTGAAGTAAATGAAAGTAGCAGGTGAAAGCTATACCTCTTCCCAGTTCCATTCTGCAAAGGAGGGTGGGGTTCACCCTGCCCTTGTGAAGAACTGCTGACAATAACCACTCTTTTCATATATCCAAATGCTTCCCTCAGTTAACTGAGACCATAACAGGAGATCTGTCTTGCCCTATCTTGTAACAGGATATTTCCAGTTGGAAGGGAAAGGACAGTTGCATCCATGACCTGCCTTTTATTAAAATAATATTATTTTAACATTACATGTTAATATTTAATATTTGAATACTTGAAGAATAGTTGTTTACACTATATCTATCTATCTATAGTCATAGACATACATACATTTATACTTAAATGCCTCCTCCTTTCTCTCTTCTTTTTTTTTTTAGCTGAGAGCTTTGGCTCTGACTCATTTCATTTCAGGTTCAAGCCTGATTTTGTCACTGAAACAGGTTTGATCCCTGCCAGGAGATGTGGTACATGTGTGCACAATCCAGTTTTATTTCTTAGCAGTGTTTAATACCGTTGACTATGTTTAGCCTAGTAGACCATCTCAGTTAGATGGGTGTACAGGGCACAGTTATATGGTCCCACTACCTGTAGTATTGGTTCCAGAAGTTGGCATTGACGGGGCTCTACTTGACACCATGGCATATAAAGCCACTGATTGGTGTTATCTAAGTGCTGATGATACTCAGCTGTCATTGACTGGCTAGAGGCAGAGGTGTGGTGGGAGGCACCAGCTGGGGAGCCCCCGAAGGAAGAAGGCTCAGAGCCAGGGGATTGGTGATAGGACAACAATGAGTGGTCAGAGGGAGAAGACTGGGAGGAGGAGATGTCAGGAGCTGAAGACATAGCAGGGTTTAGTGAGCAAGAAGAGTCTGTGGCAGAGTGTAGTCCAGAACCGGAGGCTGGAGGCTGGAGAGAAGTGGAGCCAACAGGCAGAGATTAGGCAGGCTGCTGAAGAAGCCAGGGGGGCTCCCCCTCCTGCTGCAACCAGCTCCCTCTCCCCTGGTCTCCAAGAACCCAAAGAGGTATGAAGAGGGCAGAGCAAAAACAGGCAAGATGACGGAGCCTTTCATTGCTTAGGAAGGAACCAGTAGAGGAGGAGCCTTAGGGAGTTGTGGGAACTGGGAAGGCGATGACCTTCAGTCCCCACAACTGCCTCATAGGGGCAAGGTCTACCAAGAAGAATTGCTGTGCTCTCTAGGCCTGGCCTCCTGAGCTGTCTTGTTTCTTTGACTAAATAGTTAATTTCACTGACGCCGTGTGAGTTATTGCTGGCCTGCTCCTGGCACCCGCTCCTGACACCTGCTCTTGATTCTCTCTGCCATTTTAGTCAGATGAAACTGTGCAGATGCTGAATTGGTGCCTGGCCTGGATGAGTGCCAGTGAACTGAAGCTGGATCTTGGCAAGGCACAGGCACTGTGGGTAGATGGTTCCTGGATTCCTGTAATTAGTATTTAACCTGTTCTGTGCACAGTTGCACTCCCTGTAAAAGAGCAGGTTTGCCGCTTGGGAATGCTCCTGGCTCCAGCTTTGTCATTAGAAGCCCAAGGGTTCTTTGAGGCATTAGCTTTGGCTGGTTTGCCAGTTGTGACCATTGCTGCACAAGGTATTCTTGGCCATGGTGATTCATGCTCTTGTAACCTCCCAGTTGGACTACTGTGATGTGTTCTATGTGGGGCTGCCCTTGAAGGCAACATAGAAGTTTCAACTAATGTAGAAAATGGCTGCCAGAATTTTAACTGGGATCTAGGCATATCCACACTACACTAGTCATATTATACTAATCAAGAACTACAACGGTTGCCTATTTATCTCAAGACCCAATTTAAGGTGCTGATATCCAAATACTGGAAGGAGACCCCTTCCTTTACTAGCCTGCCTCTGTTTTGAGATCTGCTGCTGAAGCTCTACCCTAACTCCCTATTTAATTGGAAGTGCTGGAAATAACAATAAAGGAGACGGCAGGCATCTTGGTTATGCAATCCCCTCCCTTTAAGAATTGTGCCTGGCACAGGCAGACATTACAACTTTTTCAGTGCCAGGTAAAGACACTTCAGTTTTTCCCATTTATTTTTACTTGTGTGGTGCCCTTAGACTTCTATATGTTTTTACCTGCAGCTTCAGTCTTGTGTTTTTATTGCATATTTTACTGTTTGTGATAAATATAACAGTGCTTTTTGTTCACTGCTCTGGAATCTGTTGGTAGTAAAAAAGCACTTTAATTAAATAAATAAAACCAAGAAATGTGCATAACATTCACTGCAGTTGACATCTGGCTAAAAGGAAAAAGGAGGGAAATAGTTAACCACCGTATTATTGTTGCATGATTATTGCTCAACCGAAAGTGCACTGTTTGGGAGCCTGGGAGCAGTACTGATCTATATTGCAACATGAATAAGACCCAAATGCAGGGTGTGATAATTTTCGTGGTTAAACTGTTTTCTGAGATAATGCTGTGGTTACCATGTTGGGAAAGTGGTGGGGCAGGTTTTTTGTTTTTTTTTTAAATCCCATGTGACATTGCCTTGTAGTATTTGACTAGCTCATTAGTTGGCCTAGGCCAGGGTAATGACAGTGTTGAAGTGTTTTCATTTGTTTTTATTCTTTAGAGCTCAGAAGCTGCAAGGCATACACAGTGAGCCTGAAACGTTAATTGTTTGTTTTTGGCCTTGTTTTTTAATATTTAGAAATTCCAAACACAAACATTACAATACATTTTTCCAGTGCTTTTTCTTCTAGAAAAAGAGGTGCTGGAACTCACCATGGACTCCTCCCTCGTTCTCTTATAATTGCAATGGCACCCACCTGAAAGTTCTGGCAAGTTCCGGCTGGAAAAAAGCCCTGCATTTTTCCATTCCATAATCATTCAAAGCATTTTTGATAGCTTACTTCCTAAACAGCTTTCCGCAAAAAGATACTGTTGTGGAATGAGCATGTACTTACTGTGTGACATCTTTGTAGAAACTACTGCTGCTACTCAAAACATCGTTCCTTGTCATTGCATCATGTCGAGTAGGAAACAGTTGGCAGGCTTCTGGCAAGTGCCACTAGCTTTGTGTCCTCATGAGTGCGCCATGAAACCATTGGCGTTCCACCTCCCTCGATGCCCAGCTATGTTCTAACAGTGTGGACTGGAAAAGGATAGTCAGTTGTGTTTGTGGTGGGTTTTGGCAAATCTTCTTCTATTTTCCTCCTCTTACAGTGTGAAATGCTTTGATACTTCATGTTCTCCTACAGCTGCAGAGCTAAAGTCCCTGATGAGTGTTTTGTGTCACTAAAAGCATGAGAGTTATACTCTTGCCCTTGTGCCCCCTGTGATTCTGCTGTCCTTTGGACATTAAGCAATCTGTTGTTTGATAAAACATTTCTCTTGGTGTCTGTCACACACTTGAAAGTGCCCCATAAATGCTAGACATTATGACCACTACCACAATTATCAACATTATCTCAGAGAAAGGAAAGTGGCCTGTGGGTTTAGGTGGCTTCACCAGTAACCGACCCTTGAGTATGTATGCTACTTGCTTCTTGGTAGTGATGGTCCACCCATTGGTCCTGTGAGGCTGCTCTGGCCAAGCTTTGTGACATCAGGTATGGGGCAAGTAGGGACACAACAGGGCCAAATAGAGGGTTGCGCCTGCAAAGCCCTGCCCATAGTACACTACAAAATTTAAAAAATCCTTCCAGTAGCACCTTAGAGACCAACTAAGTTTGTTATTGGTATGAGTTTTTGTGTGCATGCACATTTCTTTCACACGAAAGCTCATACCAGTAACAAACTTAGTTGGTCTCTAAGGTGCTACTGGAAGGAATTTTTTTATTTTGTTTTGACTATGGAAGACCAACACGGCTACCTACCTGTAACATAGTACCCTGCCTTAGTCTTCTGTACTTCGAGGGCTACAGATCTTTGAAGCTGATGGCTGGGATTTCAAAGCACCACATGGGATGATAATGGGCCACCTGATACCACTGCCCACCTGTCAAACTTGGTGCACAAACGGATGGGGAGAGAAGGATTTGGTGCCCACCCGTCAGATCCTGTTCCCCAGCCTTGTTTTGTGGGATTGTGCGTTGTCAGAGATAGGCAATATGATGCCCTCCAGATGTTGGGCTCCAGCTCTGAACATCTCTGGCCATTGACCATGTTGGCTAAGGCTACTGCTATGGATAGAATGCTAACTTTGCTACTCTCCTGAAGCTCCCTCACACCATTCCTCCTGGTGTTAGGGCAGCATTAGACCATGCATGTTGCAGCTTGTGCCAGAGCAGTGCAGGGGCTATGCAACTGCGCAGTGTCTATCTGCAAGCGGAACGGACTTCCACTCTCATAATGATACTTCCACTTCTCCTCCTCTCCCCTGCAGCTCCCCAGATTTGCTCTGAAGGACTGGGGGACCATCCAGATCAGATTTGATATTGGGAAAGAGAGGAAGAAGTCCTGTTATGACTTTGGATATCACCCAAAAGTATCAGCTTGTCACTGCTGCTGCTTTTGTACTGTTGTTTTCAAAAGGAGTCTGAACTGGAATCTGTGCTTGTCTTGTTCTTTTCCACTGCTTCTTCTGTTCACAAATGTTTCTTTTTCCTACACAGTCTTCAACGGATCCAGCAAATCAACAAAAGAGAGAGAACATGTTCAGAAACACAGAGTCAAAGACACAACGCCAGGAAAGGACAGAAATGGCGAACACAGGACTGAGAGTCGCAAAGACCAGGCTGCTGCTAACCACCATTCTTCAACAAACATGGGCTTTTCCACAAAAGGGCTCAATGCTAACAACCACCACACCCTTCATCGATCGGCTCAGGATTTAAGGAAACAGGTAATGTGTGGTGCACCAGTTGGGACAAAACTGTCCAAATTTATCTTGAGATGTTTTATTTATTTATCCTCAGTTTATTTATTTACTGAAGAGGTTCTGTAGGAAAACTGCTGTGTCTGCAGCAGTTCGGAGTTTAGAGGCCCTTATCTATACAATGTCCCCCCTGTCTTTTGTTGTGCTCTCAATATCTATTTCTCTCTCTCTCTTTATGGTAATGATTCTTAGATATAGTGCCAGAAATCTCTAGTACTTCCATGAACCAACAGAGCCTAAAGCAAGGCTTTGTTTGGCTGATGTTTATTCAGCTGGAGAAGGCTTGGAAAGACCTGAATGCTTTTGGCTGTTTGCCTATTGGCACTCCTTGAGGTAACTTCCCTATCCATATTTAGCAGTTAGGTCAGGAACCCCCAAGCCATGATTTGCCAATATGTACCTGCCTGATTTAGATCTTTGTAAATGTAAACCAATAGACACCCCCTTGAGATTTGTATGCAGAACCAGAAGAGCTAACACAGGTGAGATTGACTTATAGATCAGGTTCAGATGATCTCTCTCAGCACGAAACATGGTTTATGAAGCCAGAAGTGAGTGTTGAGACTGAGTGGCTCTGCTTTGCCTCTCCACCTCCTCTCCTTAGGCATCAGTTTCAGTGCTCTGCTACTGACTTGCATTAAGCCAAAAGCTTCCTGTTATGTCTAAACTAGAGAACTGTGGCTTAAGTTAACAGACCAGGATAATAAACCAGGATCAGGTTTTGGCTTTTTACCCTGGTTAATTAAGAGTTATTAAGCTCCCCAGTTTGGACATTACAGGAAACCTCTGGCTTAATACAGGGCTGTGAATGAGGTGGTGGAGCTAGCATGAACGTTGGGGGGGGGGGAGAGGTGCTGGACAAGACGGTTGGTCCCTGTGCTCATGGTTTATGAAGCTAGGGAAGATCTACTAAACCTGACCATAGTAGTAATATCACCATTTATTCCATTTGCTTCCTAAAATTTATATACCGCTTGATTGTAGAAAAAAACAACAACTCAGCTTTCCCTGTGTTCATTTGAACAAGTAGACTGAGCAGAATATGAAGATGGAGGTTCTTTGCCCTCCCAGAATGAGACAGCATTAGCAATATGATCAGAAATTCCTTATATACACACACATGTTTTCTGGATGGTCCACAAAAGCACAGGAGATGTGACTCGACACAGGTATTTGTATGCTGTTAAAAACAGCAACAGGAATAGGGCCAGCATTGCAGTGCAAACAGGGTGGAAGCTTAAGAAAGAAACAGGAAAATGATTCCAGTACTTCTTCCCTCCAAGTGCCCCCTTCGTTTCCTGCAGATAATCTTGCAAGCCACCTGTGTGAAAAGGTTTTCATGGCACTCCTAAAGGTGTACTTTCCCCCCTTAACTCTTAGTCTTCTCATACAGTTGTATCTCTCTGAGATAGCATCAGCACATGCTAAACATAAACAGAACACTCACAAGCATAATACTGTAATGAAATAGTGGGGCAGACAGATAATTAAAAACCCTTTCCCAGACCAGACAAATTTGGTTAATGTTGCTATATTAAAGGGATGAAATATCTTCTGCAATTTCCCCAAGTCAATCCTAGAAGTAGCCTCCTTGGTCACTATTATTATATGAGTCTAGAGATAAATTTACTGTAGGGGTGAACTCCTGAAATGAAAATCCTGTTTTCCCCAGTATAAAGTAGAACTAGGCATATAGAAAGATTTACAACTCAGCATTAGATCACAGCATTATATTTTATGTTCTTAGGATGAATGTCAAATTATTAGTTGTGCCCGAAAGGAAGAAATTTGTTGCCCGAGTCTTTGCTCCATCCCCCTTTCTACTTTTCTATAATGTCTTTCCTGTTTTGTAGATTTACACATTTCCCTCTGCTGTGTGTGCCCTGCTCTTTCCCTGCTTTTTCTGCTTTGCTCTCTAGCTCCTTTCTCAGTTACTTGAAAGGAGAGGAAACCTAACTCAAGGAGGCCCTCTATTGATTATGCAAGAGAAGGTCATACAATTGATGCAAGATTATGAGTTGGCCCCTTATATTAAGGGTTCTTTTCTTTCTTTCTTTAAAAAAAACGGTTTAAGAGAACACTTAGCTTTTACATTCAAGTGTGAGAGTTGTGTGAAGACAGAATGTGTTCCACTTGTCTGGTTGGAGAAAACAAAAAAGATCAGTTGTGTGTGCGCGTGCATGTGCTTCTGATTAGTTTAGACTGTGTAACAAGTGATAAAGCCTAATGATTGATCACTGTTACTTCTTCTTAAAATTAAATTGACTTCTTTCTTGTGTGATCAGTGTAAGCACTGCCTCACGATGGAACTCTGGGACTAGAACCTCTATGGTGATGCTCCGCAGCCAGCAGTGCAGACATTTAATAGGCTGACTCACAAAGGTTGTGTGTTTTTGATTAATGGGGGGAGACATGTCAACAGTAGAAAGGTAAGAAACTGCGTACCGCAATTTCTTTTGCTCTCTTCTGCACCTGGGACCCGGAAGGCTCTTTCTTCTAAGGCAATTTTATGCAAAATAAAGACCATGTTAACTGTGTGAAATCTAGAAACTAGACTAATATTTTTCTTCCCTATTATTGATATGCAATGGACTTCATTTTTGGAGAGAGAGTAAAGTATCTGGGAAAAAAAATTCCATAGTAAGCAGATGGGGAAAATCACCAGCTGCTAAGTTGGTCCCAGTATTGTCTCCTTCTAACGTCACCACTTGGTTGAGGGGAACGTTCTGTTTGGAAGCAGAGATGGAAAATTGAGAATGCACCATGTGCTCTCAGATACTGATGTAGAACCACAGAATTGTAGAGTTGGAAGGGACCATGATGGTCCTCTGCAATGAATATATCTTTTTGCCCAACATGGGGCTCAAACCCACAACCCTGAGATTAAGAATCTCATTCCCTACCGACTGAGCTATTCCACAGTCTTCCTATGTACTGTTTTAGAAGCTTGAAAAGTGTGTATTTGTAAAACATATGCACCCATGCAGTTTCTTAGCTGGCTCAGAAGGATCTCATTTGAGGTTTTATTGAAGTACTTTTCTGCACCTAAGTGGTCACGATGGTTTGCCGTTTCTAAAATTCTCTATGTAATATCACAAGTTTCTGTCTTGGCAGTTTTTATTAGAGTTTACAGCTGGCAAAGAAATTAAGTGTGAGAGAATGTTTAGGTATGTGTGCATGTGTATGAGAGGGAGAGGGAGAGACAGCTTTCCAAGGGTCCAAACTAGTTATAGAGATTCTGTCACTATATAATCTTACCCAATCCAGAAGTCTTTTCTTGAGGCTACAGCTGGTTGTTGTTTTTTTTGAGACTGCTATGCCTACTTTCATGTAAATCCCTTAGAGGTTTTTGATTATTAAGCAGCATATATATCCTTTTAAAATTCTTAAAACATATACTTTGCATTGGTTTCAGTCATAGGCCAGTTAAAACAGACACAAAATTTGTTTCAAAGGAACCAGTATACAGTCCTCCCGAGAGTTTTAATCTCTCCATTTCAAAAGCATTTTTTTTTTAAAAGGGGGACCTACCTCCTTGTTCACAATTTAGAAAATTTAATTCCCTTTACTTCCGCTTGCCTCTCTCCTTTTCACTGTTTTTCCAAAATCATGTTCAGTATGCTTGCCTGCCTGCCTGCCTGCCTGCCTCCTCCCCGTCTTCTAATGTTGCTCTGACACAACCTTTGCTTGTTTCCTTCAAGGTGCTTACCAAGATCTTCGTTTCCGCAACTTACCTTCCTGGTCCAGCCTCGTTTCACCACTGCTGTTGCTTGATTCTCTGCTGAGTGCTGACCCTTCTCCCCTGACCTCGTTCTTCCCCTCCTGAACTGTCTGTCTGTTCTTGTAACCCCCTTAGATAAGAGCAGCATCACCTCTGACTCCAAATACATGTCAAATGTTTGTCGGAGTGTGTTTTTAAAACGTGTGTTTCTTTGGTCATGTCACCAAAATGAAGGAAATGGGGGGGGGGGAGAGAGAGCCTGAAACAATAGTATTTCATTAGGGGGAAAGTTACATTCCCCAACTGCTGAAGCTCTGTGAGAAGCAAACTAACTGTGTTTATAAGGTTATTGGATCAAGCTGCCAGGGGTAGAGTTAAGAGGGAATTTTTATAGAAATGCTGTGTGTGCCTCCGTACGTGGCAGTGAGGATGTGTCTTATTAGGAGCTGAGGCTGGTGAGTTTGTAAGCCTTCAGTTCTGGCACTGGTTTATAGAATCATAGACTTGTACAGTTGAAAGGGGCCCAACCCCCTGCAGTGCAGGAATATGCAGCTGTCCCACACAGGGATTGAACCTGCATCCATAGTGTTATCAGCACCCCCCTGTAACCAGCTGAGCTATCCAGGCTAATGTTGATGTGGTGTAAAATATGCTTGAGTCACGGGAGCATTGGAAGCTGTCTTATACTGAGCCCAGGTCGTTGGTTTTCCCAGCCCTACTTGGAGAAATGCTGGGGAGTGAACCTGGGACCTTCTGCACTCAGAGCAGATGATCTGCCCCTGAGCCACAGTCATTCCGAAGCTATGGAATGTTCTGTGACGTCACATGAAGTCTTCCTATGCCGTCGTATCAGGCACCCCACATTTAACATATGTGCCCAATACGGGCTGTTCCTTAGATTTTAGCAAAACCTGACTACACTTTCACGAAAGATAGCTATGCTAAGGTTCCTGCTTAAGCCATTTGCATCTCGTAGGAGATAATGAAATCATGACTGTAGCACATCCAATGAAAAGGGCATGAATACTAGATACCTGTGTGGTATTAGGTGTAGTAAAGCTTACAGAGGGGGAAATGCAAAGCTGTTTATAAACGGGGGACCAAATACAGAATTGTAAAGCAGTGTTAATTTAAAATATTTTTGATTAGTTGTGGCTTCCCCTTTCTTCTATAAATACAGTGGTACCCCCGGTTGCGAACAGGATCCATTACAGAGGTCGGGCCGCATCCTGAGGAATTTGCAACCGGAGGACCGCTTCTGCACATGCATGCGCGGCGAAACCCAGAAAAATACTTCCGGGTTTGCCGCGTTCGCATCCCAGTTTACGTATCCAGAGGGATACGTAAGCGGAGGTATGACTGTAGTCAGTTTGCTTTAACTGTTGTACATTGTGTTCTAACAAGTATCCTATCACCTGACTCTTTGAAGCAAGCAAACTTGCTGTGTTTTAAGAATGGCTTAACGGCATGTTTCAATCCCTTCTACATTCTAGGAATACATTCTAGGCCTTTGTGTCCTAATGTGCTGTTCCTCATTGGCTGGAAAACAGAGTTTTATGCATTTACAGATGTCTACTTCTTTCTAGGTAGCCCTTCTGAGTAGCTTTCCTTGCTGAACACCATCCTATTCCAAATAAACATAAGTGAAATATGTGATTAGGATTGCAAACCACTCCCTCGGAGACAGGGGCGTAGGAAGGGAGGTGGTGAGGGTGGTCCATCTCGGGTGCCATCCCGGGGGGGGGGTGACAAAAAAACCCTGGGCGGATTGCCACTGCAGCAATCGCCTCCCGCCCCCCAAGGCGGACCACCACCACGCTGATCAACCCCCTGGGCGGACCGCTGCCACGCTGATCAGCCTGCCCCATGGGCAGATCGCCCTGGCCCCGGGTGCACGGCATGAGCGCCGCTCCGGGTGCCCGAGCAGCTAGCCCTGCCACTGTTCAGAGGTTTCTGCATCCTCTGTAGCTGCATGGCAGGAAGAAATTTGGAAGATGTGGCTTCTCATTGCCCCAGAGGTGCTGTAGCTTCCACACAGCTTCATGCCACTGAACCTTTTGGGAGGCACTGGGTTGCCTTTCTTAGAGCTGGCAGTAGTAGGAAAGAGAAGCACAGCCTTTGGAGAATAAAGGTTCAGGTTTATGGTTCCTGGTGCCACTAAACAAGAAATAGTACATGAGGCTAAACATTGCACATGCGCGCTCACATTAATTCTTGCTTGGTGCTCTATTGACCAAATAATAAGCACAGTTGGAAAGATGTGTTGCATGGTTGCTGTATAATGTTTGTTACGCCACTGCATTTTTTGGGATATCTGTTTGCTGTCTCTTAACAAGTACTGGGCTTCAGCAGTTCTATAACACAAAGTTGAAACATGTAAACCTGGTTTTTCTCTCCCCATAAAAAATCCATACATTTACAAATTCATAATTAATAAATTATACAGTTAAGAAATGTTTGGGGAAATTCAACAAATGATAAATTGCAACAAATTCCCATTGAAATCAATGAAACTTGTTAGCTGTGGGTCCTGTCATTTGCAACTAACTATTTCAGGAACTTGCTGTTAAATAAAAACAAAACTTCCTAGACATCAAACTTCTTGTGGGGGCGGATATAGAATCTGCACATAACTACTGAATTACATTTTGTACCTCCTGGCTATAATATAATTCTGGAAGTGGGATTCTTCAGAGCCATGCTAATCTCTTGGGTGCATATTTGATATAATTGTGTGCACACTTGTGAATCTTACTATTTTATGGCAGTAAAATAGTGAGAGATTCTGGTAATTTTCCGTTATTAGTGGTTATTAAGTTTGCTTGTGTTTAAGTTCAAATAAGTTTAGAAGGCAAATGAGTAGACACCTTGGTAGATGGGGATTGGGTGGGGAAAGGGGGTTAATATTGGAAAAGGAGGATTGGTTGAAATGAAAAGCGAGGAGCATCAGTTCCCATTGGGTCACCCAGTGGAGCTGTGTGCATGTGGCTCAAATAGACATAGACTGGAATAATTCCAATATGGAATATGGAAACTTTTGCCCCAAAACAGATTTGAGAATTTGGATCCGCCCAGTTGTTGTATCGTTTGCTGCTGCCAGGCATCCTTACTTTTGCCCCTGCCATATTTTCAAGCTGTGCGTATTTCTGAACGGTGACAGTTTTAAGACCCCATCTGCGCTATACCTTGAAATCAGTATCATATAACTTTAAGCAGTTGTGCCCCCCCCCCCAAAGAATCCTGGGAACTGTAGCTGGGAATTGTCCTGAGACTCCTGTTCCATTCACAGAGCTACAATTCCCAGAGTTCCCTAGGAAGAGGGATGGACTGTTGAACCACACTGAGAATTGTCGTTCTGGTGAATAGAGGTCTCTTAACAATTCTCAGCGCTTTTAACAAACTGCAAGTGGCAATGATTTTTTTTTGAGGAAGCTCTGGCTGTTTAAAGTGGTACGACACTGCTTTAAATATATAGTGCAGATGGGGTCTTATGCATCAGCAAGCACGCACAATACATCTACAGAGCCAGAAAAGTTCAGAAATGGGAAGCAGTGACAGAAATGAGGCATGGCAGCAGCACGTCCAGGGCCCTGGGAGAGGGCGGCAGGCCCCTCCCAGAGTCAAACCACAGAACAAGCCATCATGCACAGCCTCATTATGAAGCAGAGACTGGGTATAGATGCACTCTCACTCAGAGTAGACAGCATCAGATGACTAAAGATACACCCACACTTCAAAGCCTTGTTTTATATTTCTGTCTTTATTTGCTTTAAAAAGAGACTGATTCTGCTCTCCACTGAGTGAAGTCCAATACATTGAATAATGTGACTTAATGTTGTTGAAAGGCTGCAAAGCATATATTTCCCTCTCAGATCAGTTTTTAGAGGGCCTGAGGCTTATTGTGAATTTTTACTAATTGGTTTCCCCCCTCCTGTTTTGTCTCTTCTTCCTCCTGATGGTCCTGGCATCCCTAGGTTTCAAAGGTCAATGGTGTCACTCGAATGTCATCTCCGAGTGCAAACACAGCCAGTGCCAAAAAGATGAGAGAAGTCAGACCTTCACCGTCCAAAACTGTGAAGTACACTGCAACAGTGACAAAAGGAACTGTCACATACACCAAAGCCAAGAAAGAACTGGTCAAGGAAACCAAACTAAATCACCACAAGCCCAGTTCACCTGTCAACCATACAATCTCAGGGAAAACGGAAAGTAGCAATGCAAAAACCCGCAAACAGGTGCTATCTCTTGGAGTGGCCAAGCCCAACAACACCGCTGTTAATGGTGTCAAGGTCAATGGCAAGTTGAACCAAAAGACATGCACTAAGGAGGTAGGGAGGCAGTTGAGGGAGGGGCTGCGCAATTCAAAAAGGAGACTGGAAGAGGCAAACCACATAGACAAAACACAGTCGCCGACCAAGAAGCTAAAGGGGCCAGTCAGCGTGGCTGAAGCCCCAAGCAAAAAGGCGCCTGCGGAGAAGCCTTTGCTGAACGGCCACGTGAAGAAGCCTGGAAGTCAGGAAGTGCCACAGAAAAGTCTGGAAAGAAACAGGCCGAAGAGAGCTGCTGCTGGGAAGAACATGCCAGGGAAACAAGCACATAGCAAAACTGAAAATGCCTCCTGTGAAAATCATTCTACCTCTCAAACCGAGTCCTTGCACAAGCCACATGACTCAACGGGGAAGCACGAGAAGGTCAGCGTCAAGTCTGGGTGGGCCATGATGGAGGAGATCCCTATCTTCAAGCCTTCCCCAAAGGAGTTCCATGACCCGTTGATATACATCGAGTCGATCCGTGCTCAGGTTGAGAAGTATGGGATGTGCAGGGTGATCCCTCCTCCCGACTGGAGGCCCGAGTGCAAGCTGAATGAAGAAATGCGCTTTGTGACGCAAATACAACACATTCACAAGCTGAGCAGGCGCTGGGGGCCCAATGTGCAGCGGCTGGCCTGTATCAAGAAGCACCTCAAATCTCAGGGCATTACAATGGATGAGCTTCCACTCATAGGTGAGTCCTTTGTTGTGTTCTGTTCTTTTCCCAATTTATAGCAGGTTCCTATTTTGAGCATCAGTTCCTTCTCAGATTGACAGGCCTCCTCTGAAAACTGCAGGACACTAGGCTTCATTCATAGCTGATTCATAAGCCAGGTCCAGTGCAGCTGCATACTGAGCTGTTTCCCTGTTATGCTTCACTTCAACATGTTGATCCTTCTTTGCTGGCTATAGAGAAATGTTGTTTTATTTCTCCTAGAGCAAAAGAGGCATATCTGCTCATGTTTCAAGGCTACCTCACGTTATGCCTAAAGAAAATGGTGTAGTCATGCTCATTGAAGTGTCCCCAGTCTGCATTACAGTAGGGTTTTCTGGTGTTTTCCTAGCAAGGTGTGTGTAGCAATGACGCACAGCGGTGCAAACAAGTTAACAATTTGGTTTAATAACTCTCTTCTCCTTAAACATTCCTCACACGCCACCCCAGTCAACTTTGATTAAGTGATTTCAGTTCAAATAGCTAAATCACCAAAATTACAAATTTTCATCAATCTTCAGGCATTTAACAAATCTTGGATGACAAGCATTGAAGTGTAGTTTGTAGCAAAATGGCAGTTTTGTAAACTTACTCAGCAGGTACCTCTGCTGTGTTTGATTATTTAATTGAGTTGGTTTGCTTTCTGCTATCAGATAGGATGCACATGGTTGTATGTTTTTAAAAGTGGCATACTATTTGGTGAAACAACAATTCCCTTTAGAATACTCTTTATTCTTTGGAAGAAGGTCCCTTTTAATCTGTTGTTCCTAAGCAATTTTAAAATTTAATAAATTTGCTAGAGCTCCTGTTACAGTTGCAAGCTTTAATCAGTGTAATTGCGGAGGTCAGTTTTAATTGATGAGGTCAAATTTTAATTGCTAGGGCTGAGAGATGGCCACAGTTGTTTTATTTTTGAAGCTGATTTTCATTCTGGAAATTTAAAAAAAAAATAGTGAAGATGGGTATTTTCTTCCAGGAATAAGAAATAGTGTTTTAAATTAACTGGCAAGTTGTAGTAAAAATAAATTGTAATTGGCAGCCTTTGACTTCAGTGGAATGTAAGCAGCCTAATGATAAGTAGGATTCCAGCCTTTATGATACAACATTTCCTTTAGTAACTCCTTTAGCATATTGATATTTTGGTTGTATGAAACATTTATTAAAGCTAATCAATAAGATAATTTGTTAAAAGGCAATAGATGATAGTTGATGTGAAACGCTTTAGTTGTGAAACTGACCTTGTGTGTCTGATTAAAACTGTATGCATGTGTATATTTAGCCACACTACAGATGATTTAACGTTCGAAGAATGAGTGAGTCTTGGGCTCACACTTTCTTCATCCTTCTCTAGCACAGCTTTGAGGAGGAGCTTGGAAAGTGTTGCTTCTCTTTTACAGTATCTGTCACTTGATATGTAGTCTGAGACGAGATAAACTGAAGTTATTCTTAATTACCGATTCTTGAAACAAGCAAACTTCAAACCATAGTTTGTGAAGCCGGCTTGTTTCAGCTAACAGTGGTTAAGATTAACCTTAGTTTGTCCCAAGTTCTGCCATTAATTTCAGATGGAAGTGGAAGCTTCTGGTGTTCTGCAAGGGAGTATGTGAGCCCAAGACTTACTGAGCGTGTTCTATATCCAACCACTGAGTTGATATAAGGATTCTATAGCATTAGTATTTGAAATGCTGTGTAAATGCCATTCCTTCTGACAGTTTTTATTTTATCTAGATTCAAAAGAGGGTTCTTTCCCTCCCCCCTCCTTGCAAAGTTGAACTCAAAATAAACTTCCATTCCTTATCGTTATGGTTCATATATAGCAAGCATGTTATGAAAGAAATCCAGTCTTACAAAGTAGAGCTGTATTAATAATGTCATGAGTCAAAGAAGTGTAGTAAATGTCAAATTTAAGAGAATGAGCTCTTTAGTGCTTTTATATACTGAGCAGCCTGACACTGTTTGAAGCTTCCCTCATTGCAAGGACCAATGAAAACAAATTAAAATCTTGAAATCATTGACAGTGAAATATCAGTTTGCTCATTTCTCTGTCAAATAATCTGCATTCTACCAAATCTCATAATTTGATGACTAGAAGAACCAGCTTTCCAGCATAGAAAATAACTTCAATGAGTTCTGAAAGGATGCATAAGTTTTGGATTTTTCAGTGTAAAACTAACAAAAAACCACAGTCAGAAAACAGTTGGCAAAGGCTAGCCCTGGAAATTGTAAGCACATATGTCAAGTGTTTAAGGACTCTGTGCGTGTAAAAGTTTGCTGAGGATGTTCTGCAGAAGCTGCTTTCAAATGTTTTCCTGGGTTCATGCATTTGCCAAACTGGTGATAGCTTCTATATCTGGCAGGGCACCAGGCTTGTCCAAATGCCCCACTTATAGAATACATTCATATACACCCTAGGATGATGAATTTAATATCTTAATTGCAGTATAATTGTACACATGGTCCTGATACTCCACTGCATGTGGTTTCGATGAGCTTGGGAACCAGCCCTTGCAGTAAACGCTTGCCTCTATCTAGCTCTTATGCTGTGTGCAACGTATCTTACAAACAGGCTGCTTAGCCAACATGCACATACATTGCACTGGATATTTGCAGTAACTTTAAACTGGGGCTTATACTTCAGTTTGTAATTCTGAAGACTGCTTGGTATGTGTTCCCTGGTACAGAGTTATCTAAGCTGCAGTGTTCATCATACATATTTCCCAAAGCGACCCTTTCTCCTTAGCTTTTAACCACGTAAAACCTGCAGAATTGAAAGGGGTTTGAACCAACAAGGCAGCTAACAAGCCTTCAGCAATTTATGCAGCATGGTGTCTTCTTTTTGTGTGTGGAAAACTAAAACTCAAAACAATTATTACTTATTTCATTTTATCTTTTGGCCAAGGGATGCCTTGGCCTTCATTCTCGCCTCAGGCAAGGTGGTGTATCTGTCTGTTTAGGAATCATGACTAGGTAGCAGTACAGACCTTTGTGAACTATGATGTTCATCAGATTCTTGTAAAAAGTGCTACCTGTTTTTAATTAAAACTAGAAGCTCGAGCGTTAGATTGGACATTTGTAGTTTTCCATCATATCATTTGACTAATGAAATGGTGCTGGAAGGGACTTTCTTTCCCCCTTTTCATACAAAACCTTCAGGAAGGTTTCTCAGATTTTTTCATATGGAATATTACAGGTGATTAGCTAACATGAAATAAACTCTTCCATTACTCTTTTTATCTTTTATTACCTCTGTGCAAGATGAAACTTAATAGATAGTGAGGTTTTAAACAAATTGTAGCTGCAAGAAATCCTTCACCACCACCTTAAAATGTAAACAAACTTCAAGCAAGAGCCACAATACAAAAAAACCCCATTCTCACAGCTTTCCGTGTACTTCATACCTGAGGAACAGTTCTGTATAGCTCCAAAGTTTGCATACTGCATTGCTACCTTTGTTTGGTCTAAATAAAATGCTACTTTGCTGATGGCACACCAAATTTCAGAAATGTGTGATAGGTTTGTAACCCGTTTAGCGGTGTCCTAATTAAATATGAGTTGTTAGCTTCATCAGTTTATTATCTCAGATACTGTCCTTCTGAGATGGCCTTTGGTTTTCTGTAATCTTTATGGCAGGTAGAAAGCTATGTATTTGTCTACCCCTTGCCAGCAGATAAAGGGGGTTTTATGTAGTGTGTGTGTGTGTTTGTTTTTCTCCTTGGTTCATTCCCCTGGGGAAAAAGGCTCTATCATTTTGCTGATCTTGAACATTTTACAACGAGCACAAAATCCGTAGCAGTCGCCTCCTTTTCTTAAGGGTCAGATATCATAAAATTGCTCAAGAAAAGCTACCAAGCCTCATTAAACCCAGAGTTGGTTTGGCCCTGTTTTTGTGTTGCCTGAAAGCACGCACTCCTTGACAAAACATGGAAGGGCTACTTTCACCTGCAGCAATCACGCCACTCTCTGTGCCTCCCCTCCCTCCCTGCAATGACTTGCCAAAGTTGAAGCATTATTCCATTATCATTTTTTGCCAGTAAGAGACTTTGTCAGCTTTGTAAAGGCACTTTGACATCAGATAATGAGCACAAATTAATTACTCCAGGGGTGGGCAGAAGATAGGTCTGCAGGATCTATCACTGAATGACTTGCTGTTAAATAGATCAGCAGCTAAGTAGATCTGGCAAACAATTGACTCCCAAATGTTTAACAATAGCAGCAACAAAATGATGCCTCACCCCACACCCCACCCCGGCACCAAAATCCTAAATTATGCTGCAGAAATTAAGATAGCTTGGGGTAACCAGAAGTGGATTTTTGTGTGGAAGAACTGCAAACTCTTATTTTAGCTGTGATACTCACAACAAATTTGGAGGCTCAGAATTCTTTAATTCTGAGGGTATGTCTTTTGTACCAAGCTCCTGTTAGTGCATCTCTCAGCACCACTTAAAAGCAAAATAGATCCCACTAACCTGCAGTCCACCAACCTATGAATTATCCTTTTGATAAATCTGAGCTTCTATGGACAGGTTTTGGGCTGGTGTATGCATCACATGGCTGCTTGATAAATGCAGTAACTACAGATCGATCCTGGATATTGCATAAATGCTGATCAAGAAACCATAATATCTTTAGATAGGAAACCGAGGGCACAAAGTACGTTCTGTAGGGTGTGTAGCACAACAGTAATAGCTACCACAACAGTGACCTCAAATCCAGTTTGAAGCAGATCTGTGTGGTGCAGTGGGGGCATTAATTTGACTGCAGATGTTTGTAATGGCATTTGCACAAAAGAACAACTCTTTCCTTTTTTTAGCTTTAAAGTGCCTTTAAGGCTAGGAGAAAAAGAAAGCAATATTCACATGATTGGTTGGGGGGGGGGAGCATCCTATGTGGCACAGGCTCAGTTTGCCATTTAGAAAGATACCCAAAGGCAGTTGAAACTTAATGCAGGTGGGCAGGTGAGTGGCAAATCCCAAGGCAAGTGCAGTAACTACTACGAAAGCCCAGTGATTTTGCAGTGGCTTAATTTCCTTCAGATTCCCTTTTTTTAAAGACGGATGGTCCAGAAATAACACTGACATCTGATTTTCTATATTGAGGGGCTTTATTCTTCATTCGTTTGCACAGATTTGTTTTCAGTCTTGCTCCTATTTACAGTCCGAAGTGATGCAGCCACTTCCACAATAAGTTGGCCTGGATTGCATACGGTCTGCTGTCACGTTTTCCTAACCATGTTTTTTCTTCCCCCTGTATGTCCTTTCCCTTCCTGCTGTTCCACTTCACTGACACCCAGGAGGATGTGAGCTAGATTTGGCCTGCTTTTTCCAACTGATCAACGAAATGGGGGGCATGCAGCAAGTGACTGACCTCAAGAAATGGAACAAGCTGGCAGACCTGCTGCGGATCCCCAAAACTGCACAGGACAGGTTAGCAAAGCTGCAGGAGGCGTACTGCCAGTACTTGCTCTCCTACGACTCCCTCTCTGCCGAGGAGCACAAGAGACTGGAGAAGGAAGTCCTCTTTGAAAAGGAGGTCCTAGAAAAGAGGAAAGGCCCCCTGGAGGTACATTCGGAGAACAACTACGAATTCCAGTCTCTCCCCCGGTATGAGCCCAAAAACGGACTCATCAATGGCGTGGTTCATAAAAACGGCTTCCGGAACAAGGCGAAGGAAGTCGAAGTCCCACAGAAAACGGGCCGGCGGCGACTCTTCTCTCAGGAAAAAGAGACCGTGAAGGAAGAGGAGGAAGACAAAGGCGTTCTCAGTGACCTCCACAAGTGTGTATATAAGGTAAGCAGAAGCCTTGCCGTTGGCCCTGCTTAGAACGTGCAACCCGAAATGCAAACAGTATTTTTGTCTGCAGTTGCCAGCTCTGATTTAGTGCAAACAGTGGTTTGGAAGGCTTATTCCTCCTGACGCTGAGCACATCCATTTGCAGAGGAATGTTGACTCCCCCACTCAATTTGATTTGGCAGCCTCCCCACTATTAAGCAGGAGCTGGCAACCGCTGCTTGCTGTGTAATTGTTAGTGAGGTTGGATTTAGTGAGTGAGGCTGAGCTGCTAAGAGAGAAAGAAATATGGTGTTTATTACGCTGGTGCCTGTGCCCGGCACACACTGCTTTTTCCATCACTGCTCTTTCTCCTCTCGCTGCAAAACAGGAATCAGGTGCTGCCGGAAATTGGCAACTTCTGGTTCCTCTGTGCAGAGGCTGTCAGTCTTCAAGAACTGAGGCCTATCTATACATTCCTGTGCCAGATTCTGTTTACTTCTATATTAACTGCATTTGTATTCCTGCCTTTTTCCCTCAAGAGGTCTGGGCAAAGGATTAATTTACTTTATCTTCTCTACAACCCTGTGAGTGAGGTGAGCCTGTGTGGCTGTGACTTGTGCAAGGCCACCCAGCAAGTTTAATGTCTGAGTGGGGAATGGGCTTGGCTTTCCCGTGTCCAAACACAACACTCCAGCCACAACACCACACTGTGGGCTCCTGACATTTGCCTGCCTATGATCAGCTCAAACAGTCTAATTTCCAGGGCTTGCAACAGCAAGCAGCGGAGTTAAAAATCGCAAGAGTTCAGACCTTGGAAGAATCTGCCCCCTCACCCCATGACAGCTTTATAAACTTAAATACCAGGTTAAAATATACACTCAATTACCACTTGAAATGTATTCATTATGATTTAATGTCATTTGATAGCTCTTGCTGTAATATGTTTATCCGTGAAACAAATTGGCCTGTTGCTCTTATCAACACCTTCTTCCTGACACCCTGCAGTCGGTCAGGCCTAGAAATTGGCTGGGTCATTGGACGCCATCACCCCATCACCTGCGACCTGACAGTCCTCATGACTGGCAGCTGCATTTCACAGGACTAGAGTGTGTGGAATAAGTGAGCAGAGGTTAAGGCTACTTAACTAAGCCTGTGCTTCCTCTTACAGAATCATTTATCGCCACTGAATATTCATGCAACACCTTTATTATACCAAGGGATGTTACAGGAGTGTTCCTAAGTCTGTAAAAGATTACATCGTGAAAGTAAAGTACTGTAAGAATGAACACAATGAGCACAGCCCTTTTATCAAATTTGTACATATTTAGTAAGAGTAGACCCATTGAAATTAATGGACCTAAGTTTGATAAAACCTTAGGGTGGTGTGGGGGGGTATTTATGAAGCATTTTCCTTCAGATCTCTTCAGTTTCCTTATGGATGTCTAATTGAGACTGGGGGTTGTTGTTTTTAATTTAATTAAGGCCTTTTAGTCCACAATCAGTTTGACAGTATAGCTTATATACGTAAGCTATGATCTTCTACTTCTGTTTGAAAGTGCATATTTTTAACTTCAGCCAGAAGTGCTGCCACTGTTAGCAAATTCCATAGGAAACTAATACTGCAATTGGAGTCAGTCTTTCACTTCTGCTAGAGGTAAAAAAATCTGCTCAGTCAAATTATTTCTAGTCAGACTACAATAGCTTTGTTTTGTTCTGCTAAACTTATGCAGAAAAAGAGATATGAACTAAATATGTGGTATTAAAAATCCTTTGTACATTTACCTGGTAGTAAGTCAGGTATGACTTATGAGTAACCACACAAAATTACACTGCAAATCATGATCAAGCCATATGCTTGGCTTCCCATGTAAAGAATTTTTATTGTGTCACAAAATAAAGGGGATTAATTGTTCTATCTGGCAATAGATTTTTTTTTTAATGGGGGTAGGCTCCCAGTTTTCCTAATTCTCCTAAAGTCATGGGTTGGATCCCAGACTAAGTTAGTTGAGCTTTGTTGTTGTTTAGTTGTTTAGTCGTGTCCGACTCTTCGTGACCCCCTGGACCAGAGCACGCCAGGCACTCCTGACTTCCACTGCCTCCTGCAGCTTGGTCAGACTCATGTTTGTAGCTTCGAGAACACCGTCCTAGTTGAGCTTAGGTCACATGAAATAAGTGAGACAGTGTATGCAAAGAATCTGTAACCTGCATATATCAACTAGGAGAAATGTGAAGTTAAAGTCTCCTGTTGCCCATCACTCCTCTCACATCACCTTTTGCCTCTGGGTTATAGTTTGGATGGGAGTCAAGCATCACCCCTTAAGGGACCAGATTTGGCCCAGGAGGTTCCAGTTGCTAAGTTATTTAGAGGAAATTCTCCAACAATGACTCCTCCAAACAAACTATGGGCAGTAAGTCCAAGAGCAAACCTTAGTTTCCACCCCGGGTTTTGGAGAGAAACAACCCACGAGGACTGGCTTGCAGTTAACGCTAAGCACAAGCTGTGGTTTGTTTCTTCCCAACTCAGGGCAGGTAGAAGCAATTCTTCAGTGTGCCGTAGCACATTCCTAACCATGGTTTGTTTCTTACTGTGGCTTAACATTACATGTGAACTGGGACAGGTATTTGGTTTTCACTTGGGGAATTCTTTAAATAAGTCTGCAGGTGTTTTGAGATGAAATCAAGGAAGAAATATTTTGCAGTGAAATGATGACTATTGCAAATCTCCTTCACAATGTTGTGTTCTTTTGAACCAAACAGATAAAATCAAAGTGAGAAAAATTTCTCCCAAATGAATGTAATTTCAGACAAAGGCTGGAAAGTGAGAGTTTTCCCTGGAGGGTGCTTTATGCCCAGAGGAAAAATTTAAGAACTAATAAATCAGATCAATTATGACTAATCTTTTTTATTAAAAAAACTTGAGAAAACTTCTGCCCTGAGGTAGGGTTGCCACCTCTCTCCGATAGTAACCAGTTCTTGATGATAATTTCTGCCTTTATTTGTCTGGCAAAAAAAACACCAAACCCCACAGCAAGCACTCCTTAAATCTAGACAGCTGTTTCTCTGTGCTTGTGAGCAGTCTTTGTAAACCCTGAATTACAGACGCAAATTTGATGGCTGTTGAATAGCACTTTTGAAGGATGTTTTTTTTGTTAGACTACCCCAATAAATGGTTCACATGGGCAGTAAAAGAGGAAGGAAATTGCTCATTTTATTTACAAGCATGCAGCTCTGACATTTAAGAGTGTCTTAGCTCTCCTCCCCTGATGGGCACTTGTAATAGCTTAATTGCCTTGTGTTCATTTCACATTTTATTTTTTATGGGGCAGCTCAACATTTTTTGTGTAGTCAGTGGGCCTGAGCTAAGACTTTGATTGGGGGGAACTATTTGGTAGTGTCTGTTTTTGCTCTGGGAGAAAGAAGCAGAAAACTACTGAGAGTTTGACTCTGTAGTTTGAACTAATTAACTTAAAACTTTTGGTAACACGTGAGCCTTCTCTTTACCCCCACAAAGCATATTTTCCATCCCCCAACATGCACCATTAACAGGTTGGGGTCTGGGATCCAGCCAAGTGTTGAAAATCAGGGAAAACCTTCATTGCAGAAGTGCATTGTAACTGAAAGCACCTCGAGTCTTTCTGTTCTCAATGAATTGTGGAAAATATCTCTAATCATCAAAACAAAATAGTGGTCTTCATATTCAGAGAGAAAATGAAGATATATTTTAAGACAAATAGCTAGCTTCCATTTGTGCATGTTAAAGCACTGTGAGACTGCAAGTTTTAATGTTAAGCTCACGGTGTGATTATTACTCCCCTTACTTACTGAATGGAAAACCATACATGATCACCGCACCTTTGCTTGGGGGAAAAAGGCACAGTTGAGTTATATTGATGTACTTCTAGTTTATGAATTGGAAATGTTTTTTCATGATTCTTTATTGTGTTTGTGTGTGTTTTTAAAAAAAATCTGATTGAAATATTTACATTTTAGTATTGTACTGGCCTATGGCTAAACGCTAATCAACTTTTTCAGTTTTGTTTTGGACCTCTGGGGTTAGTCTTTCTTTGGCTACCCAGTTTGAAAGTTCATTTGGTGAAAGATATTTTATTTTCTAACATGTCTGCAGTTGTTTCCTACAGCTGATTCCAGCTTGTGAGCAAGCATCAACACTACTCCCTTTAAAAATAAGCCTAAATTGGCATCTCAGTTAGCCGCTGGTCCTTAAAATGAGTCATTCTGATTTCTCTTCCTTCCCTAGGCAGCAGTCTTACACATAGAGGACAACTTTCTCAGGCAACGTGAAGTTAGAACAGAACGCAGGACAAAATGTATCTGAGCAAGCCCATTTAGAGCATTTACAGTTTCAGTCTGCAGTTAGTGATGGACACCTTCAGCGTCTCATTTTTCTGATCTTAAGCTCAGTTTGCCCCATTTCCACACCAGTTTGTGATTTTCTTTTTAGAGCCAACACTAAAAATGTGCGTTTTTGTTCACAATTCTGCCTCATATACATATTTTGCAGCAATCCCCCCCCCATATATTATGCATTTCCCCCACTTTTTCTTAATAATGTTGTGCATATTTTTTATTGGTGCTGCCCATGCAATAGATGAGAGAAATTGCAATCTGGAACATTGTTGGTTTAATAACCCTGTGTCATGATGTATCTATATTTCCAGCCACTCATATCTGCTCTTCCTTTATTCATTATTATTTTCAATATTACTGTTACTAATGATGGAAAACAACTACCACAGTTTCTCCCTTTTTATGCTTTGGTTTGCAGGGAAGGTCTGTTTCTTTAACAACCTTTTACCGAACAGCAAGAAACATCATGAACATGTGCTTCAGCAAGGAGCCTACGGCAGCTGAAATAGAGGTGAGGGGTTCCGTAAAGTCAGGGTAGTTCTTTAAACTAGCCACTAGAAGATGATTTTCTCCCCATACACACTAGAGATCCAAACCATCCACAAGCGTGCATTTGCCTGGGTAATGTAACATGAGAACTCAGCAGTTAAGCCCTGTAACAATTCCCATGATTACAGCAGGTGTTGTGTTGTGTCGTGTCGTGTCGTGTCGTGTCGTGTCATGTTGGTGGGGAATATCTGCTGGGATCCAAGTCAAGGAAGAAAAAGAGGGCAGCTGCAAGAAGCACACAGAAAGGCAGATTTTAAAACGGAATTGTGAAACAGTTTATTAGAAAGAAGAACAAGGCTTGCTGAGGAAGAATCAGCATGGCTTCTGCAAAAGAAAGTCCTGCCTCAAGGACATCAAACATGTAGCCCAAATGCTTCACTGCACTATCTTACCTCTTATGTGAACCAGCACTTTATTCCAAAGGCTTTCTTTTCCATGCGAGGAATAACCATCCTTGGGCAAATGCCAACCCACTACATAAACCAGGCTATCCTAGGTACAGCCATTGGTTCAGTGGCAACAGCTCATGGTATATCCTTAGCAGAAGTTATGCTGGTTGACACAAAGATATTTTATAAACCATTTCCCCTTTGGAGGACCACTTACTCTCAGAATGGACCAAGCAGCAATTTCTAAATGGATAGTAATATCATTTTTTATAATGCAAGCATTCGCACTTATCAGGGCTTAGTAATAACATCAGCTAAGAAATTATTATTTGTCGGAAGAGCTATACAAAGCTTGCTTTTGGTGTATTTTGAAATATCAGGCGCCCGGTTTCTAAGGAATGAGAATTTGCCTAGATTGAACTCAGGGAAATGGAACTGCACTCTCCTCTAATCTTAATACGAAAACTTTATTTTCCTACAGCAAGAGTACTGGAGGTTAGTGGAACAGAAGGACTGCCATGTAGCAGTGCATTGTGGGAAAGTGGATACCAACACCCACGGCAGTGGCTTTCCTGTGGGAAAATCAGAACCGTTTTCAAGGTAAGGGGAGTTCCAAGACACCTTTCACCTCTCTATAGAGCACTGGCTCCTCTAATTTGTTTACTAAGTTGCAGGTTTCATCACCATTATTGGGTATAATGTTGTTTCATGCTCAGTGTATTTGTAGCAGCTTGTGCTACCCCGCCCCAGTTAGCAGCAAAACAGCCAGCTGCAGAATAAGGGTTGTTACTGACAGGTAAGGTGGGGGGTGGACTTTGGCTGCTAGAATTATGGCTCATTCCAGGTCCAACACGTTTTGGAAAATTCCTTCCTTGGGGGCATATGAGCAGCGTACATAGGAAAAGGGCTAGCAAGGACAAAATATATCATTGAAAACTGCCCCAAAGCACCTTCAGCCTTACCAATCATGCTTTTTGACAGCTTTCCATTTTTAGGGGTTGTCTCATTGGTAGAAAGTCTGGTTTTAATGTGGTTTTGTTAGATATGTTTGCATTAATATATACGTCGATACATTTTTCAGCTTTTCTGTATTTTCTTTTGCAGAATGCAACTTGATAAGCTATTATTCATTTAATGTGAGATTATGAAGTTTTATGTTTTATTACGTATTGTGTTTTATTGTTTTGTAATTATTATCCCTTTTCCTAGTTATGCTGTTCATATATTTATAGTGTCCCCAGAAGGAAGAGTTTCGTGAAATGGTCAGGCCTGGAGTAAACCAGAAATGTCGCACTGGGTGTTTCCCTCCCCCTTTTTGCACACCCTGCATTAGCACAAAGGATCTCTAAAGCTGTACAATTGCACATTCATTACACCTTTTGCATTTCTTTTTAAGTTCCAAGGGTGAGGATCTTCTTAAGGGGGTGCAGGCAGTTGCTACAGGATCCTACCATTCCTCCTATAACTTTTCCGTCCAGTTTCAGTTAGTTGCTTGAAGGAGCCACAGCATTAACATTTCCCCAACCAACCAGTTCAGCATAAGCATCTTAATGGGTTGTGTGAATGCTGCAACCTCTTATTTGGTGGGCAAGGACTTTTTTTGAATCCACACGATGCCTTCTTTATGCTGTGCACCCAGATGCATGTACGTTTCCCTTAATGTTCACCTTGTCTGTTCCTGAGTGAGCAAGTTAATGACGATGCGTTTAATGAATTAACCACAACTTAGTTTGGGTGGAAACAGATGGCTAGGAACCATACAGTAGCTGCTAAAATGTGTCAGCTATGACCCCATGGAAAGACGGTCCCTGCCAAACTTCTCCTTCCCACGTAGCTATAAAGATTCCTTTGGATTGGGAGTCAGTCAATTACTGGGTTTTTTGTTTGCTTGCTTTTGCAAGGCACCTAATTGAAACAATAACATGGTGCATCTTTGTGAAGCAGCAAAAAGAAGAAAAACAAGTTGTTTTATGTTTTCACCATTTCAATTTATTAATCGTGTTTATTTTTTAAAAAAATGACATCAATAAATTTAAACAAGAAGTCTAAAGTTCTTGTTAGTCACTAGTGCCTTTGCAAGGTTAACCAGAACACAAAGGCAAGAGCAAGTGTATTGAACAACCATGTCTAGAATGCTGCTTACACATTTGTTAGCATAAAGGAAAGAGCTAGAAGTTTCATTTTTAAGCAGAATTTTACTTTTAAAACAAAATCTGGAATTGCAGCAAAGAGGCCTAGAGCATTCCTCCTTTGGCTGCAGTCCTACACAGCATTGCAGAATCCCTAGCAAGTAGGTAAATAAAACAATGACTAATGTGACATTTGATGTTTGCTCATCACGATGTGCACCACTTAATTTCAATAGGCATGGGTGGAACCTAACAGTCCTTCCTAATAACACAGGATCCATCCTGCGACATCTTGGTGCTGTGCCTGGTAAGTCCATTTATATTCTCCATGTTTAAGAGACATACTCTGTTGTGGAATTCACACAGAGTGTTGAATAAATCATGTTTTTGCCACCTCCCTGGAGCTGGGCATCTCTACCTGCTGTTTAAAAATGAATTAATATTCAGTAAGCTTCCCATCATGGTGGCATTTATAATCCTGTTTGTGTCTCTGCTGCCCATTGACCCCTCAATCTGTTCAGCACAGATGGACACACTTCTATCCTAGAGAGGCTGAGAAAGGTGTGTTTTGTATCTGAACAAGCCAAACGTAGCAGTTAAGCTCTGTGTCTTGTATTACTGAATTTTTTAAAAAGGAAAGAAAGAAAGGTGAGAGTGAGACGGAGGGGTACGCATGTAGTGCAGACCATCTCTACCTTGGGCCATTTACTTCTCCCAGTTGTTCATCATTATTCAGTAGGCTCATGATAATGTTTTAGTGTCAATATGGTGAGCGATCAGCACATGTAACTTCATCATTTGCAGTCTCCAGGGAGCAGTGCTGTGCCAATAAATTTGCAGAAATTCCTCTGGTTCTTCATTAAGGCTCTTCAGTGATTTCTACCTGATAATGGCTGGGGGGTTAGATAATCATTTTACAAAGAGCTGAAAGTGACTGCTGTTGCTCACTCATTTCTTCTAACCCCCCCCCCCCCGATCTCTGGTCAAACAGGTCTGGCAGGATTTTGAAGCATTTTTACAAAGACCTATAAATAGAGATGATAATGAGATACCTATGCTTACCTGCACCATTTTCAACTTTCGGGGGGGGGGGATGTTTTCTGCCTGCAACCAGTGTTCATGAGCCACACTTGTCCAAGCAATTCACCATGTTAATACAAGTGTGCACCCAGAATATTTGCAGAAAGCAAAATTTATATGCATGTGTGATCGGCTGCATAGTGATGCCGTGAAAAAATAGGAGCCTGGGTGAAAAAATGTATCCGAATAATCAGATCAAAGACATCTCTTGTTAACTATGTAATCTTATTTCTGGTAGAAATCAAAAGATTTAAATTTTCAAGTATCAGCACAAATTATATGTGTGGTTTTCAACATACCTTTTCCCCATTAATTGTGTTTTGCTTCTGATCTAAACTGCTTTAGGAGTGACAATTCCTTGGCTAAATATTGGCATGGTCTTTTCTACCTCATGCTGGTCTCGAGACCAAAATCACCTTCCATATATAGACTACTTACACACTGGTGCTGACTGCATTTGGTAAGTGAATCCCAAGTGAACCTCTTTGCTCTTCTGCACTGTTGCTTTCAGGAAGTTGCACGTCAGCTTCTATGGTGATCCTGATGGAGCGTCTTACGGCCTCAACACCATCGCAGTTCATGGCACCCCAACCTGCCCAACTACAACCTTCTTCTATAAATAATGTTTTCCTAAAGATTATAAAACTCTCAAAAGCCAGAAAATATCACATTAAGCAGAAAAAGATCAAGTTGACCCTTGTTCAGCACACGCAACCTAGAAATGTGGCAAAGAATCGGAGTTAATCACAAGCCTTACATAGAAGTCCCACTTATTCCATTTGGTACAAATGCTGCGCAAATAAGCCTCCAAAGTTACTAGGCCGTAAAAAATGTTTCCAGCATGCACTCCCTATATGTAATCTCTTGGATCCCAAAATCCTGTTCAAAGAGTAGAATGCTCTCTCTCGTACTTAAGTAAGGAGGCACCAATCCTGCCTCCCTCCATCTTTCTCCCCTCTGCCAAACTGGCTTGAGAAGATCAAGAACACCCTAAAGAGCTTTTCAGAGGGTTTAGAGGGGTTCCAGATGCAGTGCAGCTTTGTAACAAGTGGTACTCCCTATGTGAGAGGCAGCATTCTTCTGTTGTACCATAAAAACTTACACCTATCTTTTCAGGCCTAAATGGAAAGTAATTAACTGTGTTTGGGGGGAAAACACTTCCTGTCTCGTCACTAGGAGGCAGCTCTTTTTTCCCATAGGCAAGGGAGTGAGTGGTAGTTTGTACAAGCCTCAGCTTTAAGATGTACTTCACACATACATCATCTCAGTAATTACAAGGATGTTGTATTATTGCAGTGATACAGTTGGAAGGCTGAGTGTGGCTTACCCAAGTGCGAAGTGCATTCAGGGCTGACATGAGATTTGAACCAGGGGCTACCCAGCTAATGGCTCTTGCCAGCTCAAATAGAAGACTTTCAAATGTCCTCTGGAAAAAGTCCAAAATGTTGCACAGCTTCAGGAGAGCAGAGGCCTGCAGTCCAGAGTGGCCATGAAGAATACTCCTGAATGTGACTTTGCTATTCAGACATGGTGTACAGATATTTGTCAAAAAGGAGCTTTTGATATTGGGGCCACACCACACATTCACCTTTTAGGTTTACATTGGGGGGGGGGGTTAGCATACCCTTGCAAGTTGGTCATACGTATGATAAAATCCAGTCTTTGGAAATTTGTGCCATACAGGCATTCTCTTCCAAAGAGCCAGGATCAGCTACAAATCCCTGTCTGTTCTTGGTTGCTTCAGCAGCATGCCCAGGTTTGCTGACATGGAATGTGTGGGACAGCCCTTATTGGTGGTTATGGGATGTTAAAAAGCAGTCAGGTGTCAGCATTCGGTTCAACCAACAGAGGATATGCTGGTTGTAGTTTCATTAGGTGAGAGCTTCAAAATATTGTGAGTTCAAACACAGTTCTATTTCTCCTTTTCCTAACCCCCAATATTTGAGAGAAATGCAGTCAGATACATGTAGAGATGGCAAATCCTTTAATGCTCCAATGTTTGATAATATATTCAGTGGTTGTAGCGCTACAATTATTCCTTGCTGTGTTATTTTGAAGTTTGATCTTGTTTTCAAATTTGCAAACTCTTGGTATATTTTGCACATCTGCTGCTGCATTCAGGTCCAGGCTTCCTCTACGCATCTGAGAACAGGACCCTGGACCAGAGGGGCCTTTTGTCTGATCCAGCAGGGCTTTGTATGCTCTCATGTTGCTCTCAGCTTTGGTGATGTCAATTTCGGCAGCATGGAATAAATACTCCCTTTGTTTCCCCTTTCTGTGTCAAAAATGAACAGGTATTGCATTCCTGCTGCAGAGGAGAAAAAACTTGACAAAGTGGTACACACCCTGCTGCAAGCCAATGGCACTCCAGGGCTGGAAATGCTTGAAAGTAACGTCATGGTGAGTTGCTTTGTGATTTGTTACTAGGCAGTTTCTTTTGCGGTGTCAGGAACAGCAATACATTTTATTGTGTAAGCCAGGGGTCGATTTCCTTTCTAGATCCAAGGGCCAAACCTTGGGTTAACCATCTGGGAACTGCATGCCCCTGGTAGATGTCCACACCACACTCCTTTCCCCTGCCAAACACACAGGGGCAAACACAGGCACACAGCTCCCCCTCAACTGACCTATGCGTATTAAGGATGGAGATGGAGGATTATTGTCTAACTTTGGGGTTTTTTCTTACTGATGTCACTGCTGAAATTGGTAGGAGCTTCCAGCCAGAGTGAAAGCTCAGATTTATTGTTTAAGCAATACTTAGAGGGGCTGATGTGGATTCATATGTTCTTAAAGGGGATAACCCAGTCCTATATGACACAAGGAGATATGCCTCCCCACCCCAAGGCTCCTGGGTCCTGCTGAGGTTTGTTTCCCTTTAAGCCAAGCTTAAGAGTTGGTTGGTTTTACGTAGTTGGCAGCAGAAGGATCTGCTCTGGGGTTTGTTTCTGTAGAAGCATTTAGAGATTCAATATGACTTTTGCATGTTCTCCATGGCAAGTAGTAAGAGGTAAGCAAATGGAGCTGCCAAGAAAGGCACCCGCTCTAGATTTCCCCTGCTTCTTTCTCTCTCCCTAGATCTCCCCAGAGGTGCTGTGTAAAGAGGGGATCAAGGTGCACCGTACTGTACAGCAGAGCGGGCAGTTTGTTGTCTGCTTCCCAGGATCTTTTGTGTCTAAAGTGTGCTGCGGCTACAATGTTTCTGAAACTGTGCACTTTGCTACCACCCAGTGGACAAGCATGGGTTTTAAAACTGCCAAGGTAGGAGCTTGTGTTCTTAAAAACTCACCTCTGCAAACAGAACACCTCTGGTCACAGCGTGTGTAGTGCTGCTTGATGCATTCATTAAACCTTTTGGGATATGGGTGGGGTTTTTTTCATACATAAAGCATCTAGACTTTGCCTTTTACCACTCAGAACTTGAGAAATCTCCATTTCAATGAAGACTGCATGGACTGTGTCACATATAACTATTCATAGGACATGTCCTGACTCAGCTGTGATGTGCATTAGTAACTCCTTTTATGTATGACTCGTTGGTTGAATTTGTTGCAAGGACAGCAGCAACAGTGCCTACTAGGACCAGTTGGGTTGTGTTTTGCAGGTGAAAGTCTTGGGGAGGTGAGTTGCACTTTGCATTTACTTGCACTTGTGCCCAGGGCTTAATTGAGAAGTTAAGGGACGGCAGGAATTGCACACTGACACCTGAAGGGCCAATATGAAGTGACTGAGAAGAGATTGCTCAGGAAAATTTTGTGTTTCACACATACACTCTTCTGGTCAGGAAATCCTTGTCCCCAAGGATGATGCGTTAATTGGGTATGTTCCTTTTTCTTTCCAAAACGAGTTATTTCATTGTATGTGAACTAACACTCTGGAATTTGTCGACGCAGGAGATGAAGCAACGACGTATACCCAAGCCATTTTCAATGGAAAAGCTGCTCTATCAGATCGCAACAGCAGAAGCAAAGAAAGAAAATGGGTCTTCTCTTAGTACAATATCGGCACTTCTAGGAGAGCTCAGGTAGCTAGAGTCTCTTTTGTTTTATCCTACTTGCTTCCAGAGTAGCTCTCGCGGAAAGTATAGTGTTGTGAGACGTCCAAGAGCATTGCTGGCAGCTGCTGAGCCAGCCAACCTGCTTGAACACTGCCACACATGGGAGAAGAAACTTCCATGGATGGTTTGCTGTCAAAGCACCAGAGGACAGAGCAAAGTACTCCATACTACTAGCATTAGGTGATGACTTTTTTCTCACCAAACAAATGAATCCGTGTTTCCCAGTGTGCCTAATAATGTCAAGAGTTTTAAAATCACTGGCTAAGCCAGGAGTTCCTGTGTTTTCGGAAGCAGACAGTGTAATCTGTCTGTAGGATGAGGACAACTACACACCTTTTCTAAAGACACTGAAAGACTTGTTTTTAAATGCCCCCCAGCCCCTGTCCAAGGCAGGTTTGAAAAGCAGGAAAAGCTGCCATGTTTCATATGTAATGCTGTTCTCTTTTATTCTCCTACTATGTAGCACTGCTACCCACAACAAGTGTGAGACAGCTGGGTAGTGCTGGTCGGTAACATCTCGAATAGATCAAGAGAAAATCTGATGGCTGGAATCTACAAATTGTATTTAACAAAATTACTGTGTTAATGTGCAAAGAATGGTTAGAGTCTTCTCCACTATATGTCTGCCCTCAAAGTGGAAGACTTTTGAGGCTCTGCATGGAGCTTCTTCCTTTTTGGAGAGTTGATATGCACTTTTCCCTTTAACAAAGGAAAATTTGCAAATATCGAAAGAGCTGGTATTTTTACATCCATCCAAGTGGTTCTCAAGCTTGTTCACATTTAGGTTGCTTCTTTCAAGAGGGAGATCTTCCAAAGGATATTTCTCCTTCTAAAGCCTGATCTTTGCTGCTGGAATAACTATGTTTTTTAACTGCAAATGTCAGCCTACTTTTTTCCTTTGCTTGATATGTGGTACCACCGTTTCCTTTCCTGAGCTCAGTTCTCATTTACTCACTGCTTTGGTACATGATGTTCCATCTCTCTTCCTGTCTGCTCAATGGTTTGCTCAGTTCCCTTTTAAGTGTCATAGCAAGTCAAGTCTTGCCAACTGAGGGAGGGCCTACCGCAGGACAATGTTTTTGTCCCACTTCTATCTCCTCCTGTTTCCCTCCTTGGCCACTGGGTATGTTTAGCCTGGAGAGAAGATTGTTAAGGAGAGACATGGCAGCAGTCTTCAAATTTCTGAAGGGTTGTCATATGGAAGATGAAGAAGGCTTGTTCTCTGCTGTATCAGAGGGCAGGACTAGAACCAGTGGGTGGAAATGGTGGTGCAACAGATTTGGTCTAAACATTGGAAGACACTTTCTAATGTGTAGAGCTGTTCAACAAAGGAAGAGACTGTCTTGGTAGGTGATGGGCTCTCCTTCACTGAAAGTTTCTAAGCAGAGGCTAGATAGCCATCTGTCAGGGATTCTGGAGTTGCATCCTGGATTGTTGATCCTGCATTGAGCAGGGTGTTAAGACGAGATGACGTCCCAAGTCCCTTCCAACTCAATAATTCTTTTTTTCTACAGCGTGTAGGGCTGCTTAAAATGGTGCTTGGTCTCCATAGGTAGTAGTATCTCCTGGCAAATCAGTTGGCAGCCATGTTTGCCCAATAATTTGATCTGGCCCAAGGTTTTTCTGTATCAGAGTCTCTGTCTGGAAAACTCCCAATTTGTATACAGTGGCCAGACAAAACATTAGATGGGATTTAGCCCATCATAGCATGGCAATTGTTATTAAAATCTCAGGCCTACGTTGAAATGTTGCCTGCAGTTCATGGCATTCCTAGGAGAGGTTGCTGTTTTCTAATTATTCCTCATGTCCACAGGGAGACAGAGCTGAGGCAGCGGCGGCAGCTGTATGAGGCAGGCCTCCATTCGTCAGCTCGCTATGGGAGCCATGATAGCAGCAGCAGTTCGGGAGTGGATGGGAAGAAAAAGCCTCGAAAGTGGCAGCTAGAGACGTCTGAGAGGAGGTGTCAGATTTGCCAGCACCTGTGTTACCTATCTATGGTATGGAAAATCCCTAGAAGCTGGGAGTTCTCACTATGTTCTTTAAATATCATCTCTTCCCCCCCCCCCCAAATCTCAATTACTCCAGTGCTAAAAGGCCAAAATGCATTTGGCCAAAGCAGTGTATGTATTTCAATAAAGTATAGGTTGAAATCTCTTGTGAAGCACTGGTGTGTAGGAGACTCAGGATAGTTGAAGGTTAAGGAACATTGGTGTTAGTGCTTTTTAAACAATATTGGATTGAAACATAAAACAGGAGAACTAAAAGCTTGATGATTTGTTTTGTAATTTTTATTGTCATTTCATAGTTTTCAAATCTTATTCTGACGCCTGTCAAGGAAACTTGACATGCTCTAGAGAATTTCTGAATATGTTCTAGGATGTACCATTCAGTTGAAGTGAGGTCAGCTGTGCTTCATATCATCAGTTCAAAGAGGACAACAACTGATGTACAAAATATTCCAGATTCTCCAGCAGTCTGCACATTGCACTGGATGATTGACAGTGGTGGGCAGGGGCTCTTCCAGAGAAGATTCTCTGGTATTTGCTCATGGGAGAACTCCAGAATTACAGTACCTGGAACACCATTTGAAAATTGCTCTTGTACTACAGTATGCCAGTTGTAAGCAGAAGCTGGTGATTTTTCACTTAAAAGAATGTATGCCTCACTTCAGCTGTCTTCAGATATTCACTTTGGGCCTGCAGGAACCTGCGGGCTTACCCTCGTGAGATCACGCATGCCGGCAGTATTCCAAATCCAACATGCAGTAAGCTGAGTCTGAAGGGAGGCCACTTCCACCCCATGTAGGAAATCCTATGCACAATGAAAGTGTCTTCCTTCTGATCCAGTCAATCACAAGTCAAATCAAGAGTCATGTCATTGAGGGGGAGGAGCTAGAGCCACACTTTCCACGGGCCTCTTTGCATATTCAGAATAAGTGAAGAGGGTTTTCTGGTTTTCAAGATTTGTCAAGGAGGTAGTTCAAACGGTTCAGTAAAAGGGAGCGTATTACTAGAAGAACTTTAGTAATAAACTGTAAGATTTCTCATTGCAGACCAGCAAGAGGTTGCAGAAAATAGTGCAATATTAGGTCATAAAAGGAATAAAGCTCACTTTAGAATTTAGTACCAAAATAATAATTGGCTTATGGGACTAATAAATTAAAATCATGGCTGAAAATGCATTTTCCTGACACAATATAAAAGCTTTTCTGCCATTTCAAGCCCAAGGTAGCACTAGTGCATATATGAAGGCCACTTTTGAATGTCAGCATGGGATAAGCCATTTATGTAGAATTACTCATTTACAAATAGAGTGGTTTTTTCTGCACACCACTGCAAATTACCAATACATTTTGAAAAGGTCTGCAGTGGCAGAGAGAAAATGTGCCGTCAGTGAACCATGCCACACACCCATCTCACCAGATGGTAGCATCTGCCACATGAACAGGGTTGCCTTGATGTTTACATCATTCCTTAGCCTCTATGGAAAAAAAGTTCACCTTGGCTCAGTTTTGCTTGGAAGAGCTTAAGAATTGCAAAGTTTAGTTTCTAATTCTGTTGCTCATTGGGATTTGATTCTAAATAGGTGTGTCCATAAACACTATCAAAGTGATTGAACATATATCAATTAACGGTCTCACCGTGGTTATTACATTTGCCACACCAACAGTAGTAACGAGTGGTTTCAACGTTTGAATTTTAAAAGTGAATTCACCCACAGGCTTAACAAACAGGGATCACGGTTGTGTGAGACTTCCAGGTTAAGCTTCCATATAGAATCAGGCTGTTCAGGAAATACTGATCTGCAGGTTATTAATACTCTTGACCGTTTAAAAAATGTTTGCAGGTTGTACAGGAAAACGAAAACGTTGTCTTCTGCCTCGAATGTGCCCTGCGACATGTAGAAAAACAGAAGTCTTGCCGAGGACTAAAACTAATGTATCGCTATGATGAGGTTTGTATAATAACTCATAGGTTGGAAAAGTTTACATTTTTGAAAATTCTAATTTGATCTTACAAATAATTTCAGCTATATTGGAAACCTGCTTTTGATTTCCAATTTTATGGGCACTTTATTCTTGAATTTAAAAGGTGTCCTTAAACATGTAGTTTTTGTTCTGTATTCCATCATTATATGAAGACTAGTAAGCATGTAGAAATTTCAATAACGTGGTTTGAAATAGTTATAAATATCTCCTTTTTTAAAAAAGCAAAGGTTTTTTAAAAGGTTTAAGTGAGGACTTTTTGTCATTAGCAGAATGCAAATAATCTGTGGTTCAGCATATATGAATGAGCTCTGGGTTCATGTGTTCTCCCTTATTTCTAATTTAGATTACAGTGGTGCCCCGCAAGACGAATGCCTCGCAATACAAAAAACTCGCTAGACGAAAGTTTTTTCCGTTTGCGATTTGCCTCGCAAGACGAATTTCCCCTATGGGCTTGCTTCGCAAGACGAAAACGTCTCGCGACTTTTTTTCTTTGACTAAAAACAAAGACATGTTTTGTTTATAAAGTTAATTTATTTTCCCTTAAATTTTTGAACTGCTCTTTACAGTATGTGTGACTTTAAAGAGCAGTTAATAAACTGTTGTTGTACCAAATTTGGCTTTGTTTGGACTTTTTTTGACCATAGGAACGCATTAATTGATTTTCAATGCATTCCTATGGGATTTCGTGCTTCGCAAGACGAAAAATTCGCTAGACGACAAAAATTACGGAACGAATTAATTTCGTCTTGCGGGGCACCACTGTAGTTTGAACAGCATGTCAAATTGTGATTAAACAGGGTGGGTTGTTTTTTTAAAAAAGCCAAACTTCATAAAGTACTGATTCAACAAGTTACCGTAGTTAAACAGAATTGTTCCATTCCTCACAGTTGTGCTGGACGATGTGAGAGGAGTGTTATATCTGGTGCATGGCCATTGTTGCGAGCTTATTTGCCACATTCTGTTAAGGCTTCTGCTATCTAAACTCATTTTTGTTTTTCCTTCTGAAATAGGAACAAATTATCAGTTTAGTCAATCAAATCTGTGGAAAAGTATCTGGCAAAAATGGCACCATTGAGAACTGTATCAGCAAGCCTACACCAAAAAGAGGACCTCGGAAGAGAGCAACAGTCGACGTGCCATCATCAAGACTTTCATCCTCCAGTTCATCCAAAAGTGCTTCAAGTTAATCATGAAGATGCCAACACACTCTCTCATTTTTGTCAATTTTATATATATTTTTTGTAATTATTATATCATAGTTTGGAGTACTTGCTGTAGAATACAAGCTGTCTTTGCACTAGCTCTAAAGAAGATTTTCTTCTGGTTTTAGAGAACTAATTTTGTTTTAGCATTAAACTGTTGAATTTTATTTTATTTTTATTTTTTACTTAGGGTAGTTAGATTACAGCAGGATTTTTTTTTAACTGCTGTACATTCAGTTTTGAAAGCATCAAGGGGCTGATGAAATTCATTTGTATTTGTCCCTCTGTCTGAAGCTACAAAGCCTTTTTTTCATTTTTTGGTAACTGTGAAAAGGCTTTTAAACTCTTTTTTTGATAGGTTGAAGTTTGGCGTTTTATAATTTGTTCTCCAAGTCATGTCAACAGATTTTTTTCTAGAGAGAAAAGGGATAGGAGACAAAACTTGAAAGAAATTGCTATACTTTTGGCTTGTATTCTGTAACAGGCAGGATGAGTTTTGTACCTTTTTAAATTGGAGAATACACACTTTTCTTTGAGAGGTTATGGCAGCTGAAGATGGACTTAGTTTTCTAACTGTAGGCAAAATGGGAGATTTGGAGAAATTGTTCTCTGTTACCAGCACTTCACTATGCATCTGTTCGAGGAGGAGAAGAAAGAGAAGAAAAAGACTGCCTGCCTTGAGGAGTCATGTGAGCGAAAACTGTGCCTGATTTCATTAGGAAATCCATTCTGTTATGTTTTGGTGCTGTTGGCTACTTTATCAAAAACCCTTCAATAGCATCCTTTTAAAATGATTGAAGCCATAAGTGCTTCTTGTCATAGACGTGCAATCTTTAACATTCCATTTCCATTCCACTGCTGTTTTTCATACCTTTTCACAGTCAGCATTAATTTTGTTTTGAATTTTGTTTTGTTGTTTGATCACATTTAGAGCCACTAGCAGATTTGCATATTTCTTTTGAATGTGAAAAATGCATTTGCTCTCATCTTGTCTATTTTTTTCCTTCATGTTGTAACAAAAAAGAAATCATACCTTTTGTACATAAGCCTGTAAATTGTTTTAAATACTTGAGCCTTTTCTTGGGAGGGTGGGGAAGGGTGGCAAAGAGACAAGATGAAGAAAAGCCTTACGTTTCACTTTCTTCATCGGATGGATTTGGATGCTTACAGGGTTTTTCTTGTAACATTTATAAGTGCTGCTTACATCACTGAACAACAACAAAAATAATAATGGAGTAGTTGTTGCCCTTTTCCAGTTGTGTGTACAGTATGTGTGGAATAAAAAAGGGAAAATGTTTTCACAAACTCTTTTGTTTCATAATTGAATTCAAGACCGTAGAGCTACCCATATTGCACTGAGCTTGCCAGTGGTGACTGTCAGGAAAAGTCTTATAAAATACATATTGTCGGTTGTTGCAGAAGACGAATTGTTTTGGAATATTTAACAATAACATACAGAGTCGAGTGTTTTCCAATGTGGTTGTCCGGTTTTTATGGCCTTGCTGTGTACTTTTTTCCTTCTTGACAGTAAACTTCTGACTATGGCTTACAGTTTGACATTTAATTTATTAGCGCTGCTCTGCTCTCTTTCCTTGTAAGGAAAGACTTCATGTTTATTGCCAGTTTTGTTTACTTTTCAGGTTTGTAATACAAGGTTTAATAAAAAAAACCACACTTTTTGGACACTTTGTCTTTCTTCTGAAAGAGCAGTAGAGATTAAACTTCAAAAGTCAGGACCATTCTGGTTAGGAAAGATGCAACACATATAGCAGATATTCCCAGCTTTCATTTATAGGTACATTATTCCACCGAACCCAAAGAGAAATGGGCTTCTGAGACTTATTTCAAGTAGTCAACTATTTGAGAATAGTTGCTCATTTAGAACATGCCCATAATCTCTTACATAGGGATAGCACAAGCATGTTGGCCTGATGCTGTGTGCTACAGGTAGTAAGTAGAAAGCTTCAACAGTCTTAAAGTTAGGCTAGTGCACTTCATCAGTCTTTCGGTATCTATTGTGAAGTGAACAAAGCAGCATGCTTCTACATGCTTCTACATCCCTTATCACAAATGAGGCTTATCCCACTAAATGTAGGACAAAGCAACAACAGGACAGGAGCATGGAATCAAAGTTCACGTACTTTTTCAACTATTCAAGTACTTGCTGATCTTTTTCTGCTCATTATTTATAGGTATGTAAAACATCAGTAAGAAAGCATATCGATTTCTTACATCTGGAAGGTCACATAATTGGAGGCTATTATTCTTCTGTCTAAACAACAAACATTTACCAGTCTTTAGCCACAACAATTAAGACATGCACACTGTGACAACAAACATGGCTTCTGTATTATGTTCCTATGGAGGATTTTAAAAGGAACCCTTACAACAACTTGTTCATTGGATAATCCTTTATATACAAGGTTTACTTTTCCAAAGCCAACACTTTATTGCTAATGGTGTGCTTCAAGAAATTTTTAATAAAAATCAGTATTTTCATGACTGTCAAACTCAAGTTTTATATATGGTAATATTTTTCATGATAAGATTGGAGTAACAAAAGCAAGCTCAAAATACTTCTTTACTCACTCATTCATTCCAGGGTCCTAATTCCTTTAGAGCACCATGATAACTCAAATTGTTTGCGAATCACTCTCATCACTAACATCAGAAGGGCCTTTCATTTCAGTATTTACAGCAGTGTCTACTTGCACATCTTCCTCATCGGACTGGATCACAGGCGATTCTCCTTCACTGGCATCTTGGCTGGCAGAATCAGTCCAGGCTGAAGAAGAGGAGGACAACTCTCTCAACGCTGACTGGGTGGGAACTTGAAGACTAATTTCATTTTGACCAGTACTGCTGTCTGATCCTTCAAAATAACAAGAGAAGTCAGTGAGCTAGGCTTATTCATTTGTTAGAAACCCATTATATTACAACAACTGGGAGACTAAATGCTTTAGTGTTTTGTACAAAATAGCTGAGAGAAAGTAAGAAAGCATTTGACTACATGCTCCAGAAATGGCACTGAGTTTCTCAGGGTGAAAAAGAAAGTGAAGAATAGTTGCATACTAAAGCATAAAAAGCTGTGTGCTCCACATCTTGTAATGCCTTACTAATAATCCAGAACAAATGGAGCACATAAACCTCAGTCTAAGACATAAGATGTCAGGAAAGTAGCCACAATAAGAATCTGTTTTATGAAAGTATCCTTGAACTAGGGCTCTAGTTCAAATTTAGCCTCCAATTTTTGTGTGAAATGAAAAATGTGGGCTTCTTGCTGAATCCTGCATCTTAGTGAACCTGGCTGGTGATATGTATATTTGTTCAGAAAACACAAGAATGGGAAATGTGATTGAAATCAACAATTTATGTTAGATCTTTTTTCTTGGTGATTTAAATCACCTCAATTTAATACGTATCCACCCTGCTCAAAAACATCAATAAGTTCTATTTCTTTTTATGCCAGTGCAACCAGATCAAGAATGCAAGAGTTCATTTTATACCTATCATAGGAGATGACATAGTACTGTCCTCTCCTCCTGAATTAAGGAAGACATCTAAGGCTTCTTGGTCAGACATATCCACAAGGTCCATTTGTTCCAACATGTCCACATTTACTTCCATAGAAGACATGCTTCCAATCGGCTCTGCCATAAGAAAAAGGTAAACAAGTAAACTTGAAAATCTCACCCATATATGATCACTTTTGGAGAAAACTATGGCATAAATTAAGCATACTGGAAGATAACATTTACGGTTAGTGAATAGGCATCCTTTTACCTTTATTTTTTTTAAAAAAATACTTGCACTGGATTTACAGTTTTACTTTCTGAAATTCATGTAATGGAACTACTTCAGACTTCATTCCCAAACCTAGGATGATGCAACTTACATTTTAAAAAAGATTTTTATCATTATGAGACAGGTAAGTAAAACTAATCTTAACTGCCATTGCAAGAAGCTAACATCCCAATCTCAAACTGCTATTAAGAGGTGGCTTAATTTCTCCAGAATTAACCCTGAGACTAACAGAATGTGCTAGGTTGTGATAGAAGCCCCAGAAGTTTCAGGCATTGTAAAAGTCCTTTGTACATGTGTAGGAAATCCTACGGTGACAACGAAGGTGCTGGATCCAGGGCACTTGAACTGTGGAAGATCAACAGAATCCATCTGGAAAAGTCTTAAACCATTAAACTTACTTCAGAACCTACAGCTTTCATACATCTATACAGTTGCTATACCACAGGCCTTCGGATTTGGCTGTGTTTTCTTCCATACAATTCATCATTGTGGAGGAAAACAGCTACAGCAAAACTGCAATCTGTCACTTACTTGTTCATGTGGAGCAAGCAACTGCAATATTAAAATTTATCATCCCTCATCCCACCCACTGGTGCTATGCTATTTCCAGCTGCAGCGCCTCAATCGCAGTCCTGCATATAGGACAGTCCTTTGCCTGCTGTTACATTCTTAGAAGCTAAGTGGGTCTCATTCTGCTCACTGGTTGAAGAAGAGAATGCTCAAACAAGCCAGCCAATAAAAACTTATAAATGAAAAAACAGGATAGAGATGTACTGAAGGAACTAAAATCTTGCTTCCTCTTGGGATCTAGCTTAAAAATTACACGGAACATTTTCACTACTTGCCTCGTCTGTCAGTTATTTGCAGATAGCCTGTGGAGAGATACTGTTCCATGTCCTGCTGAAAAGCTTCTTCAAAGAACTTTTGCCGCTCCTTTAGCTTCATTTGCTGGGTATGCTCCATAGCCAACACCTTCTGTGCATGCTCTGCATCAAGCTCAGCTGCAGGAGAGAAATATGCATTAAGCCTGAAAGATTCTCATTTCAGTGTTTTCAGAAGCATGTATGTTTTATGCACCCTGCTTCCCAAGGAAGTAAACTCTGCAAAAAACAAAACCCAGTTGACAGAACTCATTTTTAAAGTTATTTCCTTAGGCATTTAAGACTAGTATTTTTTTTCCATTAAAAAGAAATACTGAAGAGCACTTGCTTGGCAAGGAGCTTCTGAAGAACACAAATGCGCATCCCAATATATTATCTGTCTGTGGCTGTAAGGCAAATGAGTTAAGGACTTCAGAAATTAGGGACAAGCCATTTTGTAGAAAGAGTAAAACTGAGAAGTAAACACACTCTTCTTTGCCATTGTGTTATATAAGCTGGTAGTGTCTGTATTATTTTACGTAGGCTAAAAACCACAGAGCTTGTCCCATGTAATGAGCAAATGTTAGTTCTGCTATGATGCAGAAAGGCAATTCTATTGTAATAATAGGCCAGAAGCTATTACTAAGTATAGAAATCTATTTATTTGCCCCTAATAGTGCCTGGCAGTTTTGAATTTTAATGGCAACATCCATTTTTCTTCTATCCCCGAAATAGACATAGCAGCTAAGCAACAAATGGAGTTTATGTAATATTTTACCAAGCCTCTCTCCACTCCCAGTTAGCCTTTTATGTTTAAATTGATAAAGAAGGTTGCTGTCAACTTTGCAAGTCTGTTGTTGTAATCGATTCTATAGATTGGTGCCTATGGCATTTATAGATACATTCTTTCCAAAGTGTGTTATGAGGACGCACAGTTCACTTGTGTATTCCCCCAATGTGATCTTTGGAATGTTTTGATTGTTTTATATTGGTTTGTTTTAATGTTTCATCTGTAATAAAATATTTTTTAAAAAGCAACTGCTAAAGTGTCAACAGTATCCTAAAATGTAATATACAAAGCCTACACAAACAGTATGTGGGATTCACCTGACTTTGCCATTTTAAAAACATTTAAAATGATATTGTGCCATTTACATACATATAACATAATTATAAAAGTTGCACAACTAAAACAGTATAATAATCATGAGTTGCAAATATCACCAATCAAGCAACAAAACCTGCTGCTCACTAACTGAGCAGCCTATGCACAACCACCACATTTCACAACTACATGAGTAGGAAAGACAAATAGTTACATGAAATACTTCATTGCTGCAATTTTCTCTCACTGTTTTGTCACCAGATACACCTTTGCCTTGTCTTGGTGTCAAAGAACTCTGAGGAAATTTTCTGGTTTGGTTTTTAGAGTCAGCTTTTTCTTAGCTAATTCTCTGTGGCACACTCATTCAACTTATTCATGTTATATTCTGTCCAGAGTCCTGTATCTGTCCACGTTTCAAGTTGCTGAGGCAACTTCTTCCTTCCCCACATATAAGTCTGCATCATAAAATATGATTATTTAGAATTGCAACACAGCCAGAAATATATGTAAGCTTAGATGGCATATACTGCCTCACTGACACTCCTTGAATAACACCAGTTAATTGTTCATTGACTAACATTATCAAATGGCACTGTGGAAGATAACTATTTTGCACCAATTTTCCAAGGACAGGCTTTCAGCTAATTAGCCTGCAATTTCCAGAATCCCCTGATGAACCCTTTTTAAAAATTGGTGTTAACATTGGTCACTTTCCAGTCCTCTGATATGGAGGTTTATACAGGGGAGAAGTTACATATTTCCATTAGAATATCAGCAATTTCACAGTTGAGAACTCTCAGGATGATGCCATCCAGACTCAGTTATTATCAGTTTTTATTTTATCTATTAGGCCTAGAATGTCATATTTCATCAATATTTTGCCTCAGTTTTTCAGACTACCTTCCAGGGATGCAAATAATTTGTTCAGCTTCTCTGCAATTTCCTACTTTAGCACACCTTTGACCCCCTTGGTCATCCAAGGGTCCAAGCCTCCCTAGACTATCTCCTGTTACTAATATATTTAAAGATTTTGTTGTTGTTGGCCTTAGCATGCTCCTCAAATTCTTTTCTAATGCCCTGTATTGTCTGCTTTTGCCAAAGTTTGTTCTTCTCATTTGGGCATTTTTTTGAGGAAAGCCTTTTTCTAAGAGCTTCCTTGAAAGTGAATCATGCTGCCATCCTGGTGCTTCTGGAGCTACATTCCAATATATAGCATGAACAAGTCTAACCAGTCAGTTCTCTATGTTCTTTGCGTATTAAATCTTTTCTGTAGGTTAAAATGAAAAGTGTCAAGCTGAATCGGTATTGCCTAATATTTTCTCCATTAATTTTCTTCCAATATACTTCTGCACAAAGGTATGTCTACCACATACGGCAGAGATCTCCTCATTTAAAAAAATGTTTACAGCCAATAAAAATACAGTTACTGGTTTTACTCATGGTTACTAAAGTAACATACCATCTAGTTGCCATTTTATATCAATTTCCCATTCTGTTCACAAATATTCCAAAAGTTCCTACTTGGATATTATCTCCTACATCTTGTGCCTATCTAATCTTCAAGTCTGCAGCTTATTCCATTTCACACTCCATTTTTAATAGAATTGTACACATTTTAGACAGTAACAGTGCAATCCTGTATATGCCTAGTCAGAAGCAAGTCCCATTGAGTTCCATGGGGTTTGTTTCCAAGTAAGTGTGCAAAGGACTTCAGCCTCTGGGTGAATTCCAACTGTGGCCACCACTGGTGTAACAGAACTTCCTATCCTCCCCTCTGCAGCTCCCCCACCATGCACCAAAGTCTGCTCCAAAGACTTGGAAGACTCTTCAGAGTAAATTGTGGGAGGGGAAGGAATGGAATATCACTCTAAATGGTTTTTTCATAGTACCACTGTTTCCCATACTGTGTCTTTTTTCAAATGATTGAGAAAATCATCTGATATAAGAACTCTACATTTAAAGTACTTAAAATATTGTAATATATTTTACAAAATGCATTTTTACCCTGCTCTTCAGCCAAAAATGTTCCCAGAGCTACTTACAGAACAATAAAAATCAAAAAGGTCCCTGTACTCAGGCATATAATCTAACAGAACAAAAAAAGGGGGAAAGATGAGGGAGGAAGCAGCAAACCTAGCACCAGTTCTTAACACAACAGAGTTCTTATGTAATGACCAACTTGGATAGGAACTGCATAGCTGCAAGAAGAGCCAAAAGGATATGCTCTCTTAGCACTGCCGATGAAAGCTCACATCTATTTTTAATCTCATTACAACTTAACACTCTGAAAGGAGAATGTTAGCCGCTTTGAGACTCCTGAAGGGGAGTGAAAGGCGGGATATCAAATCCAAACTCTTCTTCTTCTTCTTGTATATTATTAGATATTTATATCTGTTTGTATCTCTCTGCCAATGATATCTAACTGAGCCTGTTCTTAATGGTGAGTGCAACCATTTCAGTTAAACAGACAAAATTAAGAACCAGGACAATTGCCGCCATTAGTTGTCTGACAGAAGAGAAGACCAAGAAAGCATGATGCTAGAAAGCAACCATACAAGAATTAGCATCCAAGCAAAAGGATCATCCCAACCCTATTTCCCCTGATTCTCTGAATATTTAAAATAAAATAGGACACACTGTAGCAGATGCATTATTGCTTTTCAGTAGTTAATCCCATTTTTCCATCTGTACAGAGGTGAAACAGTTCTGATTTTTTAAGTGCACCATGATCTTTCTTCTATAGAATTTCCTTTACACACAGAGAGTGGATTTGTCACTGGCCCGTGGTTTGATCCTACTATAAATAGGAATGCGTTTGCAATAGCAGGGTACTGATCAGGCAGAAAAGATCCATGCAAGTGTGTGCATTAAGAACCAGCCAGGAACTTGATTCCTCATTGATTAAGCTTTCCCTGACCAGTAAGAATGGGATGTTTTGTGTGTCTGAATTCCTGAAGGTATTGTGGTGTCTTTAATATGCTTTTATACTACTGTTTTATTAGTTTTATGTTGTATTTTTCTTTTAACAATATTGTATGTTTTATATTGTACACCACTTAGGTTTTCAAAAAAATAAGCACTTTATAAACACTTTTAAACAAGCAAATAGAGAAAACAAAACTCCACACAATTACTCTCACTTATGTAGTTGCCTAATTCAATAATTCAGGTGACTGAGAAATGGGCTCATACTACAAGCTCAATAGTGAGTAGGCTGAGCAAGCTGTGTGTTATGACAAACTTGTTGTATACTAAGAAGAGACAACTTGAACATATTGAGCATCATATGAAACAGCTGCCATCTCACAACCACAGTTACAACCTTGGGAAATGTTTTAACACCTAGCAGGTTTCTTTGATGCATAACGATCTGCACTGCCCATCCAAACTTGACTGTTCAATCATTTTAAGCACAGAAAAATAAACTATGCAGCACACATATTTAAATCATACTCTTTCCACAAAGCCCCATGACTGGGCTGTTTGTTCGACTCTAGAAATGCACATTAGCAGTTGGGCTGAACTCCTGCTGATTCAGGGAATCATTTTCATACAAAACTGAACTGTTTTGTTCTGTGGCAAGTTGCAATGAAGCAAAAATATCTTGATTAAGTGAGCAGGTATTGGTGGTACAGTAACTTGAAACAGCACAGGGCAGCTATACACATTTAAAAAGACTAATGTGTAAGAATGTCATTAAGGCCTTTTGCCCAAAGCACAATGAACTGCTTGCTTGTTTGGTGGTGGAAGGCAAAGACAAGTTGATTATTTAGCTGAAGCTGTACAAGTAATAAATGCAAGTACAGTGGTGCCCCGCAAGACGAATGCCTCGCAAGACGGAAAACTCGCTAGACGAAAGAGTTTTCCGTTTTGGAGGTGCTTCGCAAAACGAATTTCCTATGGGCTTGCTTCGCAAGACGACAATGTCTTGCGAGTTCCTGCTGGTTTTTTCCCCTCCCCCCCTTTTTCTAAGCCGCTAAGCTGCTTATCAGCTGATCCGATCAGCAGATAAGCCGCTAAAAGCCGCTAATAGCGCTAATCCACTAATCCGTCAATGGGCTTGCTTTGCAAGACGAAAAACTGCTAGACGAAGAGAATCACAGAACGGATTCTTTTCGTCTTGCGAGGCACCACTGTATGCTGTCAAAATATTGGTGCAGGTATGAACAAACAATTATCCAAGACTTGTTAATATCTGGCAGTATAGTGCCAATTGTAAAACATTATGAAAAGCATTCAACTTCAAGCTCACTTCATTTGTTTATGACATCTGTATGCCACCTCTTAATATAAAGTTCTCTCAGTGGTTTCATTCTCATGCCTTTTCATGGAGAAAGCCATCAATCATTAGAAAGATAATAAGAACAAGACTAACCGATACTGTTCCAGCACTGCCTAGACAGTATGTTAGGCAGTTGTCTCTTCTGAAGCAAACAGTCTTCTGTCAACCAGCAATCAGGTACAATTAATGTCCCTAAGGTCAGTGCTGCCAGGCTACAATCTTGAAATCTTACTCAGCAGGCAATCACACTCAATTTCCTCTTCCATGTATATTTAAAGAAGCTTTCCTCCTTAACAAATTTGACCCTCTCCGACATGAAAATAGTTGCTCATTCCCATTCTCCAAGCAAGCAATTTCATCTAAACACAACTTCCCTGTGTGAGTTCTCTCAACATGTCACTATAACCTTTATTAAGCTTATCTGGGGACAATGGAAGGTCCTCCAACATGGGCGTAGCCAAGGGGGGCAGGGGAGCAGCTGCACCCTCAGATCAAGTAACTCAATAGAAATACTTAACTAATTGACCAATAATGTCAGTTCTGTTCCCCTAATGAAGTCCGGGCATCCCCCTAAAAAAAATCCTGGCTATTGCCCATGTCCTCCAACTTAGTATATAGGAAAATTCCTTGCATACAGAGTGTAAACCTTACTAACTGAACTTCTATGTCACATCAATGAGCTACATCAGTTTAAGTCAGGAGGCAGATGAAATTTACCTGCTTCAAACTCCAAACATTGTTTGGAGTAGAATTATAGAGTCTGAAGAGGGAATCATCCAAAATAATTACAACATGATAGCACTGAACCATACCCATCCAAAAACACTAATATTTATAGCCATCCTATTTCTTGAACACAACACACAAAACACAAAGTTCAAACTCAAAATTGCTTTTCAACACAACACAGCTTTTCCCATGAAATTAACCGTAACAAAATAGCAAGCACTATTTCCACCTGAAAGCAGTCACGACTCACAACACATTTGTGAAACTTACCCTCTAACATTACTGTTCAAGATATGAAACAAAAAAAATGCAATTGCAAAGAAGTTCTTGTAGTAAATGTACTACTTTTAGGTAGTTCCCTACACACCTATTTACTTACCTATACTAATAGCATCAAAATGTTTTATGTTGCTGCAGACCACCAGAATCAACACCACCAGTGAGCACATCTAGGTACTTTACTTTGCTTTGTAAAAGCAGCTGGAGGAAGCCCATCATTCCAAATGCACTACCGGAAATATTACTATAGTCAAGTGGAAACAAAGCAGTCAAGAACTAAAGATACTAAAAAAATGTAGAAAGTGCAGCAGAGATCAAAAAAGCATCTAGGGAAAGATATTAAATTCAATACATTTAACTTTAAAGTATCAAAGCTCATATGTACTTTAGATATACTGGTAGGTTAATAATCCAGTGCTATATTTAAAATCTGAGACATTTCCATGAATTCTGTCTTTGTTTTTGCAGGATGGGGGCAAAAAATATCACATAACTTTAATGTCGCAGCTGGTCTACAAATTTATGTTTCAGCAGCTGCTCTCTGCTCCCAATGACCTCACAGATATTTTGTATTGTTCATCCAAATGACAAAAGGTATTATGTAATACTAGGAAAACCTGCAGTTCCTAGAATTTGAGACTTCCTTCCCCCACATTGAAATATATCTTCTATTTTATTGAACTGAAATTGAATATATATTTTTTAAAAAAGAATACAACTAAAGGCTCTGTGGTAAATCAAAACACTCTGACAGGTGTTATGGTGTCAGAGGGAGTGGGCAGAACACAAGGGAACTTCAGTCAGAATTACTCACAGGACATCTCCCACTTGATTTTTTTCCCAGTTGGTTGTAATTCTGCACAGGAATGGATATGAACTGAACTTGCCACTGGTTAATAGGATTGGAATCAAACTGTTGTTGAGTTCTTGAAATTTGGGGGGGGGGGGAGGTTCTTCATAAATGTTTTGAAGAAACATTGTATGGTGTTAAATGTCTTTATCATACTGGTTCATGTGGGATAACCAGCCCTATATAACGAACATGCTTAAGTCTAATTAATGCATAAAGGGTTTAATACCAGTAAACTGTCCTGTCAAGCTTAGCTAAGTCAATTCACTTAGGAGAAAACAATTCTTCTCCAATCTACCTGGGAGGTTCAGCATGTGAAGAGGTTTGAGCTAGTTGCTCAAGCTCATCCGCATGGCTCTCACAATCCGCTCCTAAGTTCCTATAACCAAGAATTTGTTTTATTGCCTGTGGAACTTTTCTGAATGCTGGATTGAAAAACACATGAATCAGACCTTTGGAGAGTTTGTAAGTAAACCATTATTATCTTCCCAGACATGGTATTCTTCTATGCTAGGGGCAGAGGGAAACTTTGGAAAGCAACATTTTAAGGGGACATTTTGGAACTCACTTGGAGGGGGCATGGTTTAAAGGTCTAACCACCCTATATTTCCACGCTGTTGCATATTCTGTGACTTTAAATCTTTAAATTCATATGTTCATACATTAAGCAAAGACTCTGGAACAAGCAGAATGGTACACTTGCAACCCTAAAGATGACAGGATCTAATGCTACTACCTCAGTGGATTTGACTACCTGGAAAATCATCAAATGACAACGGCCTCTGTCTTGGGCCAGTTTGCTCCCAGTCAACTGCACAGTAACTGCTATGGTTTTCTGTTTCCTGTCATCTATTTATTAAAATGTTTCAACAGTTCTTAACAACTGCATTTTCTCCCTAAGTCTCTCCCAGCTCCTACTGTTGAGGTACAAATTTAATTACTGTGATGCATTACAACCTCCCCAGAGCTTTCAAAATGATTTTGTACATGTCTTTCCATCACTCCCTCTAGTGGTGGTACTGCTACCACCACCAATGAAAATCTACAAAATCCCAAGTTCTTGAATATATTTTTCTAAAAAGAAGCAAAAAGACTCTTGGCAGAGTTATCATTAAAGCCACTTAAGTCTGCAATAATGTTTCACTAGCCTTAAACTGTCGCAGCCATTAAACTGAGATGAGCGCCGCAACCCCAGAGTCATCCGTGAGTGGACTGAATGGTCAGGGGTCTCTTTACCTTTAAACTTTAAACTACATCAGTTATTCAACAACAAAAAGTACATAAGTTATCTATTTGCCAACATATTACTTTCTGGAATGATATTTTTGAACTAGATAGCATTTGAATTAGATAGCATTAGCTGAGGCAAGAACACACACACAAATTCTAAGCTGCATCTGTACACCTATTTTGCCTTAGGGTATACAGTGTACCATATGTCGTAGCATAAAGAAGCCACAATCACAGCTGCTTCTTAGCAGTGATAAACCCTTTCCACATTTCTTGCTGACCTATGTCTAGAGCACTCTATGCCCTCACTTTTCTCAGAATCATCTAGATTAAATGGACTTTGTAAATACTGATATCATGAGCTTTGGTATTTTCCTTCATTGATGATTCATTGTTATTTATCATTTCAAGAGTTTGTAGACTACAAGCACTTTGGGCTGCAATTGATAATTGACCACACAAATGGCAACGAAAACAAAAATATAGTAGATTAAGAGTTCAGGTGTAAGTTTCTCTCTGACTGCATGGAAAACAGAGATAAAGCAGAAGATAGGCTACATCTTAGGCACTCTCCTGTAAAAGGCATCAACTTGCAAAAGAATCAGCCAGCCATGAGATTTCAAAGCTTTACCTACTGACTCATAACAAACACATTCATCTTGCTACTATTCAGCAGCACTCCATTCTGTCAAAGAACTGCAAGTCCTTTCCTAATCAATACAAACAAGCCTTGCACAATCTTGTTAAGATGGGGTTTTCTCCACAGTCCATTTGAAAAGATGATCTGTCTGTAAAATCTGTAAAGAATAGTCATTAAAGTCAACTAAAAATGTCAACCTACACTTTCCAAGTCCGCATTGATAAGCTATCTTACTGTGAGAAGTGTTACTGTGAAACAAAACCTGTCTCCTAAGCAGTGTCTGTTAAATGTGAGTGTTAGTAAGATTTTAGCCGCCTTCCACATGCTTCTCATTCCCCTTCTTTTTCCCTTCTGTTAAAATACCTTAATACATAAATTCCCTTCAGCATTTAGATACCTCTAGTGAACTGGGCTACAACCCCAAGCATTCTTATTAGGGAGCAAGCTCAATGGAAATATTTTGGATGTTGCTGTTGATCATTCCTCTGACATCCCCTTCAGTCGCAGTCATGACAGACAACAAAGAATACTTTTTAGTATTCTTACGTTGTAGTCGTTTAACTTAAGGCAATGAACACATCCATGCAAGTGGCTATGCAGAAGAGGTACCCCTCTACCCTAGCTTTTGACATCTGAGATATGTATTCTCAGGACCCACCCTATTCATGTGACTGCAATTTGTTTTAACTGTTTTTATTATTGAATTTTAAATTGCTGTAACCTGCTCTGGGACCTGCTGATGAAAAGGAGACAATAAATTGAATCATCATCACCATCCTATAAAAAAGTCACTCACATTGTGTTAGTTGCAGATTAATTTTTGAGGCTCTTTGGTTCTATTAAAAATACCCGTATTTTTCGCTCGATAACACGCACCTGACCATAACACGCACATAGTTTTTAGAGGAGGAAAACAATAAAAAAAATTCTGAATGAAACAGTGGATGTATCATTTTGTGCTTCATGCTGTGGCCACAGACATGTGATTTGACGGTGAGTTTGGGGTAGCCCAATGCAAAAATCCTGAGAATCCATGTGGATCTGTGGCTTGTAACCACATTTTTGCACCATTGTGGCCCCAGGCAACAGTGGGTGCGTGATTTTTTTGGTGCAGGCTGTAGCCATGGACATGTAATGTGATCTGATGGTGAATTTGGGGTGACCCAATGCAAAGATCATGAGGATCCATGTGGATCCGTGCTTTGTAACCACGTTTTAAGTAGGGAGGGAAGGAAAAACACAGAAGGGACAAGGAGCACAAGAGGGGTGTGCAGAGAAGCAGCTGGCTAAGAATGCAGGAGAGGGGTTTAACGGGAGGGAGGAAAGGAAGGCAAAAGTTTTCCCCCACCCACCCAAGCCAGCCCCCCCCCTATCTCTATCTCTCTCTCCCACCTGCATTTTCCAGCTGCCTGCAATGCTAGACGCAGCAGCAGCAGCAGCGGAGCACGGAGAGGAGGAGGTGGTGGCTGTCGGCTGCGCTCCTAGCCGATGGAACCTGAGCCAGGTGGGCCGGAGCCTGTGCGCAGTGTGACTAGGAAGGAATTAGAAGGAAGGACGCGATCCTTTCCTTTCCCCTCTGCTTGCCAGGAGAGCAGGGGCTTTCCCTGCTCTTTGTTGCGTTTGAGCATACACAGCAACCGAAAACAGTGGGCAGTAAGACCCTGAGGCAGAATACAGAAAAACAGCAACTTCCTTCTTTAGCCTTCCCTCCTCCACGATCTGATTTTTGCCCCTGTACTCGGGCCAGTCGGCTCCAGGGACCACACATTCGCTCAATAACATGCACAGACATTTCCCCTTACTTTTTAGGAGAAAAACTGTGAGTGTTTTAGAGAGAAAAATACGGTAATTACTAGTCATGTTGCAGAAAGAAATTAGAGTATGTGTTCACAAAACTCAAGTAATCATTTGGAAGATCAAATTTACTCATTTTCACAAATTCATTATGTTTCACTAATTTTAAGAGTCTGATGTTAAGTTTTCACATTTATGGCTAATGATTCCATAGCACTCATCACAGAATACTCATTTACAATACAAGTGATGTCAACTCCATGAAATAAAATTAAATTTAACCATGGCCCTCTGGGTCAAGGTGCATTACCAACACAACCTCCTGTTCTTAACAATTTGTACATTCCTACTGTCACCCTCATCAGGCAGATGAGAGAACTAAGAACCCATTTCTGAAGAACAACACTAGGTTTTACTATCAGTAATGGGACAGAATACACTTTTTTAAATGACACACTTTAGAGAAGAATTAAAGCAAGCTATTATTAACAGAAATATAATTTGAGTTAACAAAAAGCTTTCCAGAGAAACCAGAACTAAAGAAACATAAAAGATGTATAGGTGGTGATCTGTCAACATACTAAAGATTCTATTTGAGAAACTTACTTTCCTATTTCAGTTAAACCTCACCTGGTTATCTGCATCCAATTCACTTATTGTAAAACAAGCATTTCAGTTTTTTAGAATAACATACCGTAATAGTAAGATGTTCACAGCTACATTTGTATTTATAATTAATTTCCCCAGAAAAAACAATTCTAGCAATTATTCTCAAGAGTAGAACTCATTTCTTCCATCACAGCCCAAATGAGGTGACCTACAGAGCACACAGAGCTACATCTGGTCTCCCAGCCTTTACATGGGAGTTGGGACTCAGGAGAACTAATTTGATACTAGACGGATTTAAAAGGGTAGCTTTGGATTTCTTCTAGAGATTTGATTATTGTCATTGACCTACAGAGCTTTTAAAAAATAAAGTACTCTGAATGTTGAGATTTTCATATATGTGATATATTCTTCACTGATAACATAAAAAAGAGGATGCACAACAAACCTGTTCAATGTAATGAACTAAAAATATATCAATACATTTATAGTAATTGGAGATTTTCAAAGTCACATGAAAATTGTCAAAAGAGCATACTTTGCTCAAGCTACAAGGACCACCAGCCTTCTATAGCAGATTGTGGGAGTATACAGGAAGTGCAAAGGTGAGGAAGGGGAAATCCCATTCCCTAAGTGAAGTCCATTCCACTCAGATGTCAATGAAATAAGCAACTATCTGACTTTTAGAAGACATCTGAAGGCAGCCCTGTTTAGGGAAGTTTTATTGTTTTTAATATCCTTTTGGAAGCTGCCCAGAGTGGCTGGGGATGCCCAGCCCGATGAGTGGGGTATAAGTAATAAATTAAATATTTATTATTTATTATTATTATTGACAAAATTGGATGCCCAAATGGAAATTAATATTAACTTCAATTTTATCAAGCATTACACAAAAGGAATTATGACGACTTTGGCAGTGTGTATCTCAAATGATTCCAAAGCACATAGTTGCCTTACTATACAAAATTGAGCAGTATTCACAACTTAAATAGTTATACTTGTTCTAAAGCTAATGGGCTGGAATTCTCAATCCTCTGTTTTGCATTTTTGTTAGATACTTTGTTACCCTAACAAGGCTGCTTCAGGCCAGGTGGCAAACCATACAGAACACAGACAAAATTTAATAAAATTACACAGAAGGCTATCACCCCTCCATCTATATGCTTATGCATGGTGAAGAAGAGAAGGCAACTGAACTGACTACTTAGATCAGTTACTGAAATGAAGTTGAACTAGTGAATAAAATATGTCCTTATTATGCCTGATTTCACTAGTCAAAGATTACCGCTCTGAGCAAGGTAGTCTGTTTAACTTCAAGAATGGCTCTGCATATATCACACCTGTCTGGAGTTACAGTAATGTGTTTCTAGAAGGCACAGACCAGGTTTCAACATCTGGAAGCAGACTATTAAGAAAAAAAGTAATTACCGAAATTACCTTGAAGGGAGACATCTTTGTTAACAATGATAAACTTGAAAACCACTGAGGAAACCATGGTAGTTCTGAAACTATTGTGAGTGGGAGGGGGAAACACACTAGGAACTGTGGGAACTGCCGTAAAGCCATGCTGGGGGGACAGAAGAGAGGAATGAGGTCAGGACATATTAAGTGTCTGCTAATGAGTGTACTTTGTTGTGAAAGGAACTGGCAGTTGATGGTTATGATGGTGGTGCTATCAGTTTCCCCTCTGGAGCCATGAGACCTCTCAAAAACCAAGTTGGGAGATAAGTGGGTGTGGAAATTCTGAAAGCTGAGAATATCTGCTGCACAATGAACTTGTAAGCAATACCTACCCTTGTTTCATCTTTGCAGTCTAGTCAAATATTTACAGGTTAGTTTTGTCAATGCATTAGTTAAGCTATTTGATTCTGCCTTCAATAGCTCACCCTTAAGGCTATATGAAAGCTCTCTGTAGGGAATAATCTTGATACAGAAACTAGCTTTGACAGGACTATATTTGATACTTCAACTGTCATGTCACATTTCAAATCAAAAGGAAGTCACAAGGTACTGTAGGATTTACATTATATCAAATAGACTCTGCCTTAAGAGTTCTGAAACAAATAGCCCTTACTTTAAGCAAGTATTTCCTTTTGAAGGGCCATTTCATGTCCAAAAAAAAGAGACAGCAATTTCAAACATTGTAAGTTCCCTTGTTTGGGAAGCATTGACCTGGAAGTTTTTGCTCTTCTTAGCTAAATGCCAACAGTTCTTAAATTATCAGATAGTTGAGTGTTTTTCTTTTTTACAGAACTAGTGCCTTCAGTCTTTCTGAAAAGCAGTAAGATAGCGTGAATGGCTTATATCAAACTAAGTTTGACTCAGTGTAGACCTACCAAAATTAATAAACCCAAGTTAGTCTCATTAATTTCAATGGGTGGGATTCACCTAAACAGTCCTGTTAGAAGCCCTACACAAGGATTTCAACTTGCACAATGGGTTTTCCCCTATTCTCACCCTCCTCCTCCCAAAGCTGCCTGAGCAGGTCAGGAGAATCCCCAGAACAGTGTGCAGGGAGAGGAGAGGTGAGGTCATTCTATCTGGCAAGCTGCAATGCTTGCAACAGATGGAAAAACTGAAAATTGCAATGTTGAATAGGTCTGCTCTAAGGAAGACCACCACTTGATACATCCCAATCACCCAGTTATCTTGATAAAATTACATTATTTTATGTAACTTCTCTTGTAAAATAATAAGTAGGCTTAAGCTAATGTTCTAGTTGCAGAGAGCAAGGTATTTTCTATTTGAGTCCAGAAGATAAAAGCAAACCCAAATAACTCCTTAGTCTGAGCAGTCTTCATAATTATTTATTTTGCATTTAATGCATTACTCTTATATGGAATGTATTCATTTGAAACTTAACTTGTCAGTGCATCTCTTTCAACCTTAGGTTGAGGCTGGTAGAGGGAAAGACCACAGAGATCTCAAGTATAGGGCTGGGGAAGGTACTATTCCCAGATAGGGAAACTAGGGCTTCCTTCTGATATAAAATACAAAAATGAGCATCCAGCAACCAAGCTGGCTGTCAGGCACTTTGGAAACACTGAAAAGGGGACTTTGAAAGGTAGGTAAGGCAATGCCTATCAATCATCTAAAAATCATAATGATGTCAAATGACTCACAAGTGAGTTGTCCAAAAGGTTTGTCTGCAGGGGTGGGGAAAGTGAAGAATCTGACCTGCTGAGCCGAAAAGATTTCCCATCCCTGCTAATAAAGTAATGTGGCAACCAATCTAAAACCAAAAACGCACCACCCAACACCACCAGGGAAAAACATTTAGTCCAACATACTCCCTACTGTGCTTGTTTTCTACTGGTAGGAAGATTACACATGAGCACATGAATATACAAAACATTATGGCACAGTGGCCTATTAAAATGGCAATCCCAGAGCTATAGTCAATCAGGAGTCAAGACAAGGTAAACAGGAGCGAGATAGACTGAACCAGAAGGAAAGCAGTCCAGAGACCTCTATTGTGAGCTGTTGAACAGCCAACTCACCCTCTTCCTACTTACCAGATGCACTTGGGGAAGCCTCCTATTGAGTAGGCCCCTTCTGCTCAGTAGACCTCTGCTTTCCTTAAAGCCAGGCAAACATTTCTCATCCATTATCTGTCTCATAATAATTTAATAATAATAATAATTTATTATTTATACCCCGCCCATCTGGCTGGGCTTCCCCAGCCACTCTCACACCAGGTCTGCCTCTGTCTTAGCTCCTGGGGGCTACAGGGGAAGAGGGAGAAGCTCGATCCATGGTGTGGTGTAAGGAATTGTCCAAACTCAAAGAAAGGTGTCTGCATGACCTGATGAGCTAGACTGCTTAACAGATTCTTCAAGGCATTCCATGAGGACAAAATTCCTTGGACAAAATGCCTTCAGTGTCTAGGTCAGACTAGCTCTTGACAATATATTTATATACACCTTTCCATTCATTATCTAATACAGTGGTGCCTCGCAAGACGAAAAGAATCCGTTCTGTGATTCTCTTCGTCTAGCAGTTTTTTCGTCTTGCAAAGCAAGCCCATTGACGGATTAGCGGATTAGCGCCATTAGCGGCTTTTAGCGGCTTATCTGCTGATCGGATCAGCTGATAAGCGGCTTAGCGGCTTAGAAAAAGGGGGGGAAGGGAAAAAACCAGCAGGAACTCGCAAGACATTGTCGTCTTGCGAAGCAAGCCCATAGGAAATTCGTTTTGCGAAGCACCTCCAAAACGTAAAACTCTTTCGTCTAGCAAGTTTTCCGTCTTGCGAGGTATTCGTTTTGCGGAGCACCACTGTACCAACTCTAGTCTGACTCATGTTTTACTTTTATTCAGGATCCATACAATACTTCCTTGCAGCTCTGTTTAGGGAAGTTTTTAACGTTTGATGTTTTGTTGCTTTTTTACATATTCTGTTGGGAGCCACCCAGAGTCGCTGGAGAAACCCAGCCAGATGGGCAGGGTATAAATTATTATTATTATTATTTCTTTATCAGGTTATGAATCACTCACTTCTACTTCAAAGCTATTTGCATCTGTTCACTATTTCAGATGCACTGTAGGAAACAATCCTTCATGCTAAATCTTCCAGCAAGTTTTATATTAAGCTTTCAGCTTCCATTTATAATGGATTCTACATAAGCATTTCCAAGTCTAGACTAAAATCAAAGTTCTAATGCGAACACATCCCAAGCACTCAGAATACTCATCTTTATTTATCTCTCTGATGTATGACCATCTATTCTCTAATCATCCAGCTCTGCAGCCTCTAAGCATATGGAAACAAGCTGTTCTATAAACCATTTGTGGGCAGAGGTCTAAGAGAGCTGGACTCTCTGTATCAACTTTCATTTTAAAGTAACATCTTTTGTATCTTGCTTATTGATATCAACATGGCCCTTCCATGTTACTAGGATCTAATTTGGATTTTGACCTACTGAGGCTGCTTTCTGGGCCAGATTCAACCAAGTAGTTGCCCTAGCAGAAGCCAGCAAATAAGTCCTGCTAGAGCAACAGGACTTTCCTCCCCACTCCACATGCCCCCCTGAACCCTCCCCAAATGTGTTCACTCTTAGTTTCTTCCTACCTTCAGTCAACTATCCACTAAGCACTTCAAAACCAAACTAAGAACTCAAAGTTAGTTGTAAAAGCCTCTTAAGTTCATTTATATTATTGTTACCAAGCACTCTGAACACTCAAACTTGACTGCTCAATTTATTGTTTAAACCCACACTATCATCTATATTGTTGCATGAGAGTATGGATGATGATCACTCATGAAGATCAGCATAAACAACTCGAGTGGTAGAATATTGTCTGGCTAGCTCAAGTAATAAGTCAGCTTTTTATAAGAACATCTAAATGTATGAAGACTGATTTTCAGTACAAATATGTGCTGGAACGAAACCTTCACTGTGATATCTGTGCTGCCAATCTCTTTCAGATTATCATTGTTTTATTCACCACCATCACTAGGTGCTTTCCCAATGGAGCAACTGACAACAACAAATGTATTTTGTTTCATTATTTAGCCATACATGATGGTACAATTTTATTCTGAAAATTTGCCAGTTGAGGATCTATAAGATTCAGCAGAAGACTTGCTATATTGGTAGAATACCAGGTATGCCATGACAGATTCACCCATTTATCTGGCATCTTCCGCCAGTATAATATCTAAAGCAGAACACATGCTGTATCATATATACGTCTTCAAGTTACAGGCAATGCTTATCAACAGTGGAACTTCATATCAGCCCCAGACCAAGTGCCAAGAAATTTCTCTCATTGACTTCCATGGGGGCATGTTGTTAAAAATTGCTGCCTCTCTATTGATAACCACCCTACCCATGTTGCCACAACAGAGTGTAACATATGGTATAACGGTAAAGGACCCAGGATGGTTAAGTCCAGTCAAAATCGACTATGGGGTGTGGTCTCATTTCTGCTTTCAAGCCAAGGGAGCCACCATTTGTCCGCAGACAGCTTTCTGGGTTGACTAAACTGCTTCTTGCGCACAGGACACTGCAACAGAAGACAGAGCACATGGAAGCATCATTTACCTTCCTGTTGTAGCAGTATCTCTTTATCAGGGAAGTTCCCTGTTCAGGGAAGTTTTTAATGTGTGACATTTTAATGTATTTTTAATCTTTGTTGGAAGCCGCCCAGAGTGGCTGGGGAAACCCAGCCAGATGAGCGGGGTACAAATAATAAACTATTATTATTAAATTATTATTATTATCTACTCATGCGGGTATGCTAGGTTGGCAGGAGCTAGGAAAAAGCAACGAGAGCTCACCCTATCACACAGATTAAAACTGCTGACCTCACGATCCACAAGCCCACCTGCGTCTCATAACATATGGTGTAACTCAATGCCAAACCACAGCATATCACCACCAATATATTAACCACACGCAGGGAGACCACAACACAAGGCAACAGGGCATGCTACATGCTGCTACATTTCTCTGGTCCCACGCCATACACACTTAGAGCTTGCAAGAACTAATTCTAGCAAAGGTCACTGTCTCCAAATTACTCATAGAAAACAGTGTATTGCTTCTCTGCCTAGAACCCAAACAGGTATATTATCTTTAGAATCCAGATACAAATATCCAACAGTAAACCTCACTCCAACAATGAGGGTGCCAGGATGGAGCACCCCACACAGGTAAGCAAGAGATCAGGGGTAACCATGACACAATGCAGAATTGTTCCAAATGCTTCCCTTGTCTCCCATCCCTACATCAGTCATACATGAACACTGTGTCTTTCCTGAACCGCATTGCTGTTAACAGTAAAATGTACTTTCAGCAGAAAGTAATACTTTCCACATTAAGGTGAAGCACTCATCCCAACATTGCAGGTAAGCTGTTAGCAAAGACCCAGCACTCAAATTCAACTACTGCTATTGAACCCCATTATCCCTAATGCATTGCAAGATCACACTCGGATTTCCACTGCAACCCCCAAGGATGAAAAAGGGGTGTGTACTCACAGTCACTGCAGGAGGAACACATGAGCACTTGGGTTGTACCACTCTCCCTTGTCTCTCTCTGCCTTTCTGCATCCAGATTCAGCTATAATCCAGCTGCTGCCTACTACTCATTACTCTTGGTCTCCTCAGGCTGACTGTTCCGCAGCTACCACTGTAAGCTCCATGGCAGACAGTTTTGCAACAAGTGAAGATACTCCTAACATGAAGCAGGTATGGCTGGTGCAAAGCACAGGACAAGCACCCTGCTGGAGTGGCATCTTGCCAATCCCAAATGTTTGCCTTTTCCTTGCAGGATTTACTGAGTTCTACCCCACCCCAGATGCTGATCAATCAGTGCTATAACTGCCATATGTGTTGTTTCCTTATTCCCAGAGATTGATAGATAAAGATTGCTTTCCCACACTCTAGCATGATCTGGCTTCAGCTGGCCTCAGGATGGAAATCACAGAGGCTGAGAGCTTGAAGGGTTTAGGAGTGGCCCTTCACCCCTGTTCAGTCAAGGATCCTTTACCATGAGGTTAGAATGCCTCTTGGGATGTACAGCAGTGAATGAAAATAAAAGCAGGCAGTGAGCCCTCTGCCTCTGCCTATCCAGCAGAACCAACCTATCAGGCAAAATAGCAGGGTATGTAATGGATTGATCACATAGGTTGCCAGGAGTGAGGCAAACGAAAAGGACTGTTGGCCCATACACAGGCTGAGTTATTGGTACCATGCAGCACTTTTCTGGTGTGCCTGGTATGGAGTAATACTCAGATTGAAACTTGGGTCCCTTGCATGTAAAATGTGAGCTGTTTCACCCAGCTAGGATTCCTTCTGGATTCCTGGCATCTATGCAGGTGTTGAAGTTGGCAGAAGAGAAGACAAATGGCTCATTATGTGCTTGATTGTTGTCAGCTGTTATAGTATATGGTTTCAGGCACTGCTCCATGGTGTTTGCAGCATGACTTCAAGTCCTGAAATCACATTCTCTTTTGCCTGACATGACTTTAACCAGGCATACAAAAGGGGGGGGGGGCTACATTTGCCCTTTTTTCTGGTGGACCTGAAACTGCCACATCCTGCTTCCCAGTCCAGTATTGTATACAGTGAGCCTCTGGAGGTTGATGCTGTCAATGCCTTTTGCTGCATGTGCTGACCCCTGGGCTGTGGGGCAAGAGTCTTTGTGTCACCAGATGATATTGAACCTTTGTCCCAGTAGGGCTGCATGTACTCTCTGCACATATAGCTAGGATGGTAACATACTGTGCAGGCTTTCCTTCTTCCATTGAGACTGTATGTTGTGCTCATACAATAGTAGGCGTACGAAACAAAGGGATTTGAACCCCTGGCCTGTAGGTATGCCTACAGACTGGCAGAAGCAGGGTCATTGCATGCTGTGCCTAGAGCTGATGGGGATGCAACTGGGGTTGTGCTCCTCTCATGCATTAACTGTCAATGTCTGTACAGGTGCAGGGGAGGCCAGCTCACAACAGAATGACTATGTGAAGCTCTACCCTGGGCCTTTAAAACAAACCCTAGACAGGGGAAGCATGTGGGCATTGTCACTGGAACAGTTTCCCCATGGTAGTGTGATGGGGGCAGTAATCTAACAACATCTGGGAACTAGGTACTGGAAAAGGCTCTTTTAGACTTCAGAGAAGCTTCAGTGTTGGCTTAACTAAAACATACACACACACATGCTAACATGTAAAACAGGACAAAACAAAGCAACGAAAAGACACTGCAAGAAGAGTGAAGACTGTAAAGAATAACACACAAAATTCTGAGTGCCAACTCGCAGAAATGTGAGTTTATCCCTTTTTTTTAAAAGCAAGAACTGTAACATGGAATTCTCACTTTGGATAATAATTTCTGCCATTTTTGAATTAGTACATCTTTTATTTATTTTTAATAGTGGAAATAGAGTAAAGTACTAACATTTTTTTGATAACACTAATCTGAAAACATTGCCCAACTGCATGAAAACATATTCTACACTAGGATTTATGCCAAGCAAATATCTTATAGCAAGCAAATAGTTTAATCATGCATAGACTATGTATTTGAAACATTAAAAAATCAAAATTGCATCTTTTATGTGACATTTTAGTCAAAATTTTAAAAAAAATTAAAAGTGATTTTGATTGTTTCATTCTTCACATATGTGGGGAAATGCTCTTTTAAAAACATGGCTTTGCAATGATAGCTTTAAAAGCAAAAAGGAACACATCAGAAACCAACCTCTCATTTAAACATTACTAGCAGAAAAAAAAGTTCTGGATTGGTATACCACTCTTATACCACTCTTTTTCTCCAATCTACCAAATATGAAACCACCTGCTTCATGTTAAAACATGCTTGTACTAAAGGATGCCAGCAGTCAACATTACAGAAATGATTCAACAGAAATGGATTCCTGACTACTGTTCTCTAATATCATATTTAATTTTAATGATTTCTTTTTTAAAGAAAGAAGTGTGTACTAGGCAAATTTTATCCAGTGCCTGGCAATGTACATTTCTATGAACTCTTACATAATTACAGACCTAGATCATCATCAGCTTAGATACATGCCTGCAAAATTTCATTTTATAATCAAGGCAAAGGAATAACAATGCCTGCTATAAATATGCAGGAATATTTTTTCATTTACTCTTCTCAGCTACATAAATAAGATCTCCAGCTATTCCACCATCAGAATACACAGTACAAGTTAAGCAAAACCAAAGATCAAAAAATAGCTTACAAATTGCTTTAACTGGAATTTTAATACAATGAGAGCTTTAAAGATGAAAACCATTAATAAACTTTCACCTACAAGAATTCTTCCGATTATTCTCACTGGTTCCTGGAGAAGACATGGCAGAGAGAAACAGGCAAGTAAACAGAAGCACAGTGCAGATCAAGTGAAACCTCCAATTACTAAGCAGCTCTAGTGATGTACATCTTTCCCGTCGTAAAAGAATGATACTACACATCCATTCCCCCACTCGAGAACTACACAGGACAGACCACATCAATTGGTCATTCACATAAAACTGAAACAAACAAGGACAAATTCTTCCACTGTTGCTCCATAAACTGAACATAAGCTGTCAGGAGATGTGGTATTCCAGAATGCATGCCTATATCTGGGAGCTACCACATGCCGTTTGAAAAAGGGGTGGTAAGTGGTCATAAGGAATACACTAACAGCTAATACTTGATTGTCTAACAAAATGCAATACATTATTCAATTAAGCCACTGATGAACAGATTTCAGTTTAAATAGGAACAGTTTATTTGGCTCTCCCCTCCCAAAATTACCAATTATGGTTGTGTTTAATAACCCTTCAGAACAGATTATGTACTAGTCTTGCTAGAAATGCATTTCCCCCCTTTTGCATGTGTGTGGTGTGCGCACACACGTGCATATACACACAGAGAGTCTGAACTTGAAAACACTGTGCTAATGTGCGATACACACATCACACAAATTATTCAATCACAGCTTATTATGATTTGCTCTGTTAAGCCAAATACCCATTAACATTCCTGTGCCTGATAATCTCAACAATGTGAGTTTTCACAATTTAGAAATGCTTTCTCAAGCAAAAAACAAAAAAACATGATTTAAATGCAAGCATACAGTTAAACCTGTTTGTGCACAGTGGGAGAAAAAGGGGGGGTGCAAAGTGTCCCCTCCCAGATTTTAACTGCTCTTTTTATACCTTATCCAGTTCTACATTCTGAGCTACCCAGTATCATACATGCAACACTGTAATTGTGGAAGCATCATACGTTTACACAGGAGCATTACGTTCCCTCTTTTTGCACTATTTTAAGGCTGCAATTTGAAGCTAGTTTCATTAACAGAAACATCACCTGCATACCCTCACTCGTCATTATCTGCTCAACAGGCAACAGTAAGGAATACACTGCGTATCTCAGTAAAGACATACGGAATAATTCAACATCATGCTATGCCAATCGTTCTGTCAGGGCATGCATTTCTACTTGCCATATGGAATAGCACTCCTCCCTCCCCCCCCCCCCGTGCACCGTTCAAGGAGTTCTCCCAACTCCCCACCCCAAAACAATTTCAAGGGGCATAGAGGGCAAGGGGGAAGCTCCATTGTGCAAGACACAAATTTCTTGTTCAAGCTTCTACTGATATGTCTCACTTGCTGAATCCCTGTCATACAGTATATACCTTGCAAAGTTCAGAAAGAGGTTAACATTAAAATTATCATTAAAATTATCCAAGATATCCCTACCTCCCACCACCAACCTAGAAAAAAACACTAGAAGTACAGATGAAGGCTCATATCACTAGAAATGGAGGATCATATCACTAGAAATGGGCAGGAGGAGCTATGCTAAGACCAGACCATGTTATGACCGAGGAGGCAGGTTTAGTTGTTGTCTGAGGACTATCCCTACCTCCGGGTCTGGTCCTGACCAGAAGGATACTGGAATCAGCAAGGGAAACCCACATGACCTGAAAGTGTTGCTGTGCAATGCCAGGTCAATGATGAATAAGACCACTGCCACCCACGACCTGATTGTGGATGGAGGATTTGACCTGGCATGTGTGACAGAGACCTGGTTGGATGAAGCAGATGGGCCTATCCTTGCCGCTGCTTGCCCACCAGGTTTCTCTTGCGCACAGCAACCCAGGTCATCTGGGCGGGGAGGGGCGGTTGCAGTGATTTTTTAGGAAGTCATTAGTTTGCACCAAGCGTCCTATTGGGAATACCCAGTTTTCTGAGTGCATGTTCTGGAAGTTGGGCAATAGGGGCAGTACAGGATTCCTTTGGTGTACCGACCTCCCCGCTGCACCAATGATTTCCTGCTCGAGCTGCTTCAGGTCATGGCAGATGTTCCCCTGGTGACACCTAGCTTGGTTGTCCGAGGGGATTTTAACATCCATGCTGACACGACCTTACAAGGGGCCACTCGGGACTTCGTGGAAAGCATGGCCTCCATGGGGCTGTCCCTGAATAAGTTTGGCCCAACTCATAGCCACAGACATGCCTTAGACCTGGTGTTCACCTCTATGGATGTTGGTGATCTGATATTAAGTAAAAGTGAAACAAAAGAAGTGCCATGGTCAGATCACTTCCTGGTGCAACTGGACTTCTCCGCGACCCTTCCTCTCTGCAGGAAGGTGGGACCAATTTGGATGGTCTGCCCCCGCAGCATAGTTAACAACCTCAAACTAGTCTAGTGATGTTTACCCTGTAAAGTATCAGTAACTCAAACAAATATAGCATCTTGTACTTTCCTTGCCAGTATCGTACTTTCAGTGAAGCGGGGGGGGGGGATGAGTGGCAGCCATGTTGCAAATAAAACCTGTAATTAGATCCAAGTATCCACAGAAAATGGTTAGGACTTCTCAGATACATCTACTCCCTCATAGACAATCACATCGCTATTTAAGACATATTTCAAGACCAGTTCTCATCTCCACATGAAACTGTTAGAAAGTATTGAAAACTTTATTACAATTTTTTTCAAAATTATTTCAAAGCTCTGAAGGGGGGGGGGCAGATTTCAGCTGGCACTGCCTATTCTACTAAAAATATCTGTAGCTGAAACTCATATTGCAATTTAGAACAAAGAAATAATCAAGTATGCCTTACAGCAGAAATGGAAGTGTCCACTTGAATACATACATTTGGAAATCACTGACATTTTATGGCAGTCAAAATTAGTTTTTCAATAATTACAATAATTGCTTCATGGGAGAAATAAAATTAACTATTATATGAAACTAGGAAGTCAGAAATATATATTTACTATTCATCATCATTGTAGTTTACAACAGAGCTGCCCAAATACACACAGTTGTACAACTTTATTAATATTAACTTTAATTGCTAACCCTTTCTATATCAAATGATCTAAGAGCAAGTTATAATCCATAAAATAACATAAAAGACAAAAACTAATACAGTCGTAAATATAAATTAAATATAAAATAATCCTTGGAATATCAAAAGCAACCAGTTCCTCCAATTTCTATATTGAGTTTTAACATATGCCAGTGATGCCATTCTCCTCGTCAGGGACTGGTACATTCAGACAGCAACCAGGACATCCCAGAAGACATGCAAGGCACTGAGCAGTTGTACCTCGGAAGCCAAATGGAATCCATTCCGGAAGTTCATTCGACTTCCAGAACATACGGAAACCAAGGCACAGCTTCCAATTGGCTGCGGGAAGCTCCTGCAGCCAACCAGAAGCTGTGGAACACACACTGGACGTTCGGGTTCCAAAGATCGTTCGCAAACTCCTTGACTGAGTGGGGGGGGGAGGGGACAAGTGAGGTGCTGCAGGGTTCTGACCTGTGCCCGGAGGTTGTTACAATATTTTTATCAATGACTCAAATGAATAGAGGAAATCTGCAGATGGCACTAAGCTGTGAGGGCTTGTTGAGAGAATCTTTATTGCAGTTCAAAGACCCATAGAGTAATTTCAGAACAAAATACAGTTAAGATAGCCAGCCACACAAGATAGAGAAACCGAGGTGGTCATTTTGTTTGGTCTTAAGCATGATAATCGTTGTTTCTTATAACTTCTGAAAGAAACTTTGCCACAGCCAGTATGATATCATTAGACCTGTCATCCAAAAGATATTTAATATGGGAGGCTTCCGATTTTCTTGGCAGATTTGCTAGTAGGGGTTTAATCAGTTGGTCCCTTGCTTGCTTGTACTGCCCACAATGCAGTAAGATATGCTTCATACAATCGATGTCCTGAGAACATAAAGCCTATTCTGATAAGGGATGCTTCTCAGTCTACCATTTAGCACTTCCGATAGAAATACATTTAGTCTGGCTTTGGTAAATAAACGCTGATAGGTTGGTACAGACAGGTTCCTAAGATATGAGGATATCTGAAAGGCGTACCCATATTGGATTCCTGAGGAGTAGCTAATGCCTCAGAAATAGAATCAGGATTCAATGCGAGCTTAACAAATTAAAGAACTGGACTCAAACTAACAAAATGAATTTCAATACTCAGTCCTGGGATCCTCCAGCACTAACTCCAAGACTACCTTGGTCAGGAATGAATTCTAGGCAACAGGATAGATGGTACTGCAACAGTATCCCTATTATCTCTCTATAGTTCAACGTGAGGTGCAGACCCACATAACCCTTAGCAGAATGGATGTGTCTCCTCACAAGAAAGATAAGACTCACTGTGGATTCCTGTGACACACACCCTGGCTAATCTTCCAATCTGTTTTGAGGCCGAATTGGGTACCCAGGTAGAAGGAGCTGAGCTGGATCAATTCTATCCAGCCTGTCCATCCAGTTCTCAATAATATATGTCAGGTCAGCCCCCAATGGACAGACCTGACATTTAGCTGCAGCACTAGATCAGAGGGCAGGCTGAATATATAAACACACTAAATTCTATGCAACAGAAGACAGCTATGATATATGCCACTGACTTTCAAAACTCAAAGCTAGAAGATTTTTTTTAAAACATAGTTTATATTGTTCACTCTATAATGCAAGAATTAATAATAGCACAGAATTACATTTACCTACTCTTTGGCCATCTACTAATGGAGCCTGAGTTTAAAGCTGTCATGACAAACAAGACATTTTCAATACCAAGCTAAAACAATGTGGCATTTTATATAACGTGCCACTTGTTATCTGTTGAAGTTAATTGACTGTGTTATGCAATAATAAAATCACTCACTTAGCTAAGGAAAATCACACATTTAGCAATTGCTAACAATTTTAAAAATGGCAGGTTAATATTTTGTGCCTCAGACATTTTGTCTCAACAAGTTGTGCATCATAACTGCCCACAACAGCAGGAAACACACTGCCACACTATGGATTAGTAGTCATCCACCATAGGCACAATGCCCACATGCAACATATGCTTAACAGCATTCAACACCTCAGGCCAGTTGGGAGGATGAAAAGTCTGTACACACCTCCTATATCCCTTTCCAGCCTCCCCATTTCACTCAGTCAAGGAGTTCAAACTGCAAATTACTACCAGCATATCAGCACAACAGAGCATTACTTATTTACTTCAACAAGAAACATATATAGCCAGGAAGACAGAGTAAGACGCTTGTTTGCATTATGGTAGCTAAAGCTGATCTGCAGAACTGGTCTGCCAGAAGTTAGTGCAATACAGAAACAAAAGCGAAATAGATATCTTTTGTTACATTTGATTTTGTAAAAGTTGTCCTAAGGGGTGGGGGAGGATTTGAATTACCTTTGAAGATCTCAAGTTCTTTCCTGTAAAGGGGGGGGGGACACAAAACAAAATGCATGATCACAAGTTTAGCTGCACAAAACATTTTGTCAGCAACAGGAAAAGAATGTAAGGTTGTGTGATTTTTATAAGTACAGTGGTACCTTGGGATGCGAACGTAACCCGTGTCCGTGTGTCACGTTTTCTAGTTTCTGCGCATGCGCGTGACGTCATTTTGACGGTCTGTGCATGCGCGCGCGGCGAAACCTGGAAGTAATGCGCTCCGTTACTTCTGGGTCGCCATGGAGTGCAACCCGAAAATGCCTAACCCGAACCGTATTCATCCCAAGGTATGACTGTATGTTAAGTATGTAAGACTGCTTCTCATAATCAGGGTGTATAAAACAGCATTATTACACACAATAAATTCATCTCAAGTCAATCAACAGTTGATATATTTTATTCCCACTGACTGCAAAAACAGCTTTGAATGAACAGTATAACCAATTAATCTGTGCAAGAATTTAAAAGCAAGTAATTTGAAATAGTTTAAGTATGTTTATCAAGTTCTAAAAAGTGCTTTCAATTATTGGCATTATTAATTTGGAGACAACAGAAGTCATATATCCAATCATATTAATAAAATAAGTAGAAAGACTACTCTAAATGAACTTCAGAGTTGAAGGATTTAGTGTAATTCTACATTTTAGCATTTATTACTTGTAGAAAATTGAATGCATGATAAAACTAACAGAAATTGCTTGGGGGAAAGATGAAGTTCTATAATATAAAGAACGGTAAAATACACAGTATCTTGGAGCCAAATGTACCTGGATGGCTACATTCAGAGAGATGGAGAAGCAATAGTCTATAAGGGTGCTGATTTCTACAAACATCCACCAAAGAAATGCTTTTTCTCAAACCAAGATCAATATTAGCAATGCTTAATCAAGGGCAAAGTGGCACAGTGCTCATTTTTACATAAGGTAAACCTTTTCCAGTGCACCCTTTCTGATTAACTGTAAATAATTCCAGCCTGCTTCAAGTCAGCATATAACATACAACATTCTTTGACTGAAGTAATCTGAGGAGCACCCATTCTTTCAAGAGAAATCTCAAAGGAGTTACTGGCAATTAGATTATAAAAAAACAACAACCAAGGCTGTGTCTTTCAACAAGCTGGAATTCCTATATTTAGTGCAACACTGAAAACTAGCATATATTGACTATGGAGCAATGTCAAATCATGAATGTTGCCAATAGGCACAGCTGGCATTAGCGAATGTCATCTTCAAGGGAATGGTAGTTTTTTAAGCAAGGGGAAAAGGTTCAAGTCAGAAATGAATATTGAAATGAATTTAGCTATGTGATATATTTAAATTCTTTTGTTTCACATGTACAGTAAATGTAACAGGACAGAGGAACAGTGATAGGTGGTTTGGATTTAGGGGGACTCAGGTTCTAAACCCTGATTGTTCACAAAGGAAATGCATTAAGTATCTCTCAACCTAATCATAGTATTGTGGTGAAGGTTGGATGAAAGTCCAATATAAATCACTCTTAGGCTGGGAATTAGGCCCCTTGAACTCATGTGTGGCTTCAAGGACACTTACTTTCTCCTTGCCTTGAGCACTTCAGGTAAGGGTAGCTTCTCTCCTTTGGGCAACTCACATGGATAATTAACACCAGATAAGGATTATATACTCCTGCTCAGTCACCCTAAACTGGTGCTGCTACCTTTCAATTTCTTTAAATAACATACATTCTCCTGAGTAGAGGGATGGGCTCTCCTCATGCCCACAGCCTGCTGATTAACAAGGACAAACTTTAATCAGTTATGCTACCTCAAATTTATTATGGCATAACTTTTTGTAACCACTTCATCAGGTGCATGGAATAGCACAAAATTCTCTTTGGTTTTTGCTGCAACAGACTAACATGCATACCCCTCTGGAAATGGTGAAACTACAGTTTCCCTGCAATGTTCAAACCTGAAAACTGTGATTTAAGCACACTGTACCAACTAGGATTGATCATGGTTCATATCTAGTACTTGGCAGACTTTGGACTGTAGGGAATGCTTATATCAGTTTCCTAGTGTAGACTTTATAGGGAAACTGTGGTTTAACAAACCATGAGGTTTTCTCGCAGATGGTGCATAAGGAGGTGGTAGCCTGTGAATTTATCCCTGCTAGAAGGAGAAACTAGAGTTTGTTGAGTTGAGAATGTTACACCTGAACTGGGTAGGTGAGTCACCTTAGAAAAAAGCCTCATTTGTCTGGTATCTGAATAGGTGCTGCAATGTGGGATAGAAAGCAACTACATCTTCCTCTGTTATAATACAAGCATCTCAAGAAACATTCTAAAAGGGAAGATTTGTGTATACTATGTTCCTTCTTGAATGGCAGTTGTTAATAACATTCTGACAATAATGTATCCCATTAATTGAGTTCTCTCTCAAATTATTAGAACAGAAATTGGTTGGTAAGTCTTTGACAATAAAAGGCATTCCTTGTTCTGTACAGTAGTACCTTGGTTTAAGAACAGCCCTGTTTATGAACTATTTGGTTTACAAACTCCGCAAAACCAGAAGTAGTGTCCCAGTTTGCGAACTTTACCTCGGTCTAAGAATGGAATCCGAACGGTGGAAGGGCACTGGTAGTGGGAGGCCTCATTAGGGAAAGCGCACCTCGGTTTAAGAACGGTTTCGGTTTAAGAACGGACTTCCAGAACGGATTAAGTTTGTAAACCAAGGTACCACTGTATAAGTAATTATTCACTCTGTTATCCTCCAATTTTGTTCTTCTGGTTGCATCTTTAGATTTTTCCTCCAAAAGAGTTCACCATCTTACTTGGTGTAAATTTAATGCATAATTCCAGCTCTTTTCTTCAAGGATATAAGCCCTACGATGCAAATCACCTCACTAATGTGTCCCCAGAGTATGTCAAAATATGTCGTTTAGAAATCAAATAGCTTGGCTGCAATTCTAAATCCAACTGGCCTGCTAATTAAATCAAACCAGACTAAGTCATAATCACTTGATCCAAGTTTATTCCTAACACCATTTATCTTATCCTCACTATATGTCAGCAGCAAACCAGACACTACCTTTTCTCCCAAGAGGTGAGTGACAACTTGATGAACCAATTTATCATTTAGCTCACCCAGAAATAGCTGGTCCCTGCCATTGCTAGAAGCATTTATTTTTTCATCTGTACCAAAGAAATGGAGTCCACAATTACTATGCAATGCCCTTTACTATGAATCAGAGCAATGTTGACAGAAGATGACTAATAAGGCAGATCAAGTCACTGCAATTAGTAGAAGACTGAAGGCCTAAAATATCCAAAGTGAAACTTTTTCTAGCACATATTAAGCACAATCTTAAGCATGCATAAGACTACAACCTGAATCTGAAAGCCAACTGCAGGCAGATAATTCCTTTTCATGAAGGATTCTGGGACCTCAAGTTTCCATTCTCAGACAAGAAGATATTTAAGATGAACATATATTTGCACAGAAAGAAGGAATTCACAGTCAATAATATAAAAAATAAATCTTTAACATCATAATAAACTCACCGTTTAGTCTTTTTGTAATTTTCAAGCTGTAGTACTTGCATATGCTTGTATCTTTCCAATTCACA